>NC_088981.1:11078878-11386563 GCF_963932015.1 Anas acuta | reverse complement strand
CTACTGCTGCTGCTGCTATTTCCTTTCTTAGAGCTCTTCTTGGACCTGTTCTTGACCGTCTCTGGAAGCATCAAGAAGAAGGTGAGACATTTCATGTTCTTTCCTTTCTCATCTACCATGAGTATACTTATCTGTACAGCTAGATAGCCTCGCTAGCTAAAGAACATTAAAAAATGCACATGTAAGCTGTTAAACAGCGGGCAGCAGAGCTGAGAGTTTGTTTCTCCTCCAGCGAGGCAAGGTGACCTTTCCAGCATACCGAGCGAGAAAACTGCCTTTAAGTTTGATCCAGTACTTGAATCGTTAAGCACATCCCCATCATTCCAGCCAGTTTGCTTTCTTCCCAGCTCTGGCGGCCGTGAAAGCACCCGAAAGCGCTGCGCCCTGCCAGCAGCCTAGGGCAGCGGCTCCCCGAGGGATGCTCGGCGGCGTGCGGTGGCACCGCTCAGCGCGCCCAACTCGTGCGATGGAGGGATCCGAAGAGAGAGCCGGTGTTGCAGCCCTGCAGATGGAGTCAGCCGGCGCTCGGAGCCAATGGCTGAAGTCACCGGCAAGCGATTGGAGCCAGCCGCACAGTGACACCTATTGTACCGTGCGCGGTGCCAACGTTAAAGCGACAGCAGTGGCGCTCCCCAGTTGAGGCGCAGCGCTAAGCGAGGTGGCCAGGGAGCTCCTGCCCTCCTCCACGCTGCCCCAGTTTTCACAGGGAAAGCGATAAAAAAGTTGAAAGCAGGTAGAGAGACGTGTCTGAGCCTCGGTGTTCCCGCACGCAACTGCTGTCAGCACGGCTCCCCATGCCCTGGTGTTCCCACAACCCCTCCCGCAGCAGTTGTGCAGAAGGAGCTCGCTATAAATATCCGAGGCGAATTAAAGCAAATCAGCGAGCAGCGGAAAAGACGGCGATGCGGTTAAACAATCCCTTTCAGCGGAGTTTATACTCCAGTGTAACATGAATAGAGATGAGGTCACAGCTTCAGCTTTAACTCCTTATGTTTCTCGCTAATGTAACAGCCTTTGACAGGGGGCTCAAATCACTAAGCGGTGTTAATTAGGCCCGCTTACACCAGACGTGGCTGCACCACATCAGAAGAAAACTTCTCGATGTGCAATCAGATTAAGGCAAATCAGAGTGAATATACTTAATCAATGTTTCAAAGCATAAAATCAAAGTCTGAACAATTTAGCAAGTCTCAGGCAGAAATTGTTCCTTGAGATGCAAACGCATCCTGATTTTATTAACAGCTACTTTCTGAAATAAACAGGATATAATCTACGCCAACCAAATCATTTAAATAAGAAAGGAGACTAATTTTCAGTCATTAGCTTACTTAGGGCTTAAATATAGAACAGATTTCCTTAACAGTAGGTCAAGTGTATAAAAATGGGAACGCACAGCCACTTAAAAAAAGCAGAGAAGAAATACTCAGTGTTGGGTGTCAACATTTCACCCCTTAAAATATTGGCTGGGTTGATCATTCAAACATCACCTCAATTATTTTCAAGCTTTAAAGAAGAAATCCTCTTTCCTCCTAATGCAAGCTTAGCCATATGTAGCTTTTACTAACTTTGCTGGACAAGAGTACAACATCAAAAGAAAAAGAAAAGATCAAAAGTGGTTGGAGAGTCAGTCGACCTTGCTGAAATCCCTGACAGTCTGCCACTGACTTACGCTGAGGCACAGAAGTTACTCACAGGCTGTTTATTGAAAACCCCACGGGGACTGCTTGAATTGCAGCTACGGCTCCGTAACATGTCATCTCAGAACATCTTTAAACCCAAGGACTGTAAAAACCTCAGGTGCAGATATTGCACAGATTATCAGGTCTCCTGAAGAGATGCTCCACGTTAAGCACTAACTAAAACCACCGGCAGCGCCATCCCAAGGCTTGGCTGCAGTGGTTTGATAGAGTATCATTTCCAGACACATCTTCTCCTCTGCCTGAAGCTCATGGGGAAAAACGCTTGTCCATGCTCAGCTGCTGTATTTCACAGCCTGGCATCTCAATGCAAAACCACCTTTGCTGGTAATGTAAAAGATGATGGTGGGTTATGGCTGCTGTGGCTGAAAAAACTGAGACATTCCTAAACAGATTAAGGAGGCAGGTGAAGCAATTTCCAAAGAAATATTTCCTAATAAGCTTTCTTCTCCCTTTTCTTACTCTCATTTTTCTTTTTGGTCTGTGACAAATTCATTTGGGTCAGAAACTAACAATCCTAGCTGTGTTGAATTGTGGAAGTGAAAGAAGGGGTAAAGGGAAAGAAACTAATCCCACAGATGGGATGTTTATAATTGCTCACAGCGGAGAATTTACAGTGGGAACACAGCAAGTCTTCTCAGCACAAAATGTGACCTTGCTGGGTTTGTATAAGTTTTTTTTGTTCCCCTGCTTAGGTAAACTTCCGTCCCTTCTAGTTACAGTAATAACCTATTTGCCACTGCACTGGGAAAAAAAAAAAGTAAAAACCTTAGAGATACTGAATAGCCATGCATTGGTCAAAAAATCTGGTGAAATTTGGCACTGCCATTGGCAGTAGGAGAAAGGTAACAGAGGTTAGGAGATTCATATGGGAGACTTAATTTTCATTCCACAAATCCATTTCACTTACTAACACATACGAAAAAAATCAAGGTCCTCACACACTTTTGCAAACTACTTTGCCAAACAAGTCCAAAGATTATACGCGTAGTGAATAAGGAGGCTGCAGAAGGGGAGGGAATGACAGAGAGACTCAATTGGTACCTCAGTTTGGCAAAGACTAATAGTAAATGGGAACCAGGAGCCAGGCAGACCTTTGACTTCTGTAAAACACAGCACACATATTTATAGCAAGTTGTACTCTCTTGGGGAAGGAGGTTAGGAAGAAGCTGCAGCTGAAGTATGTTCTGGCTGAACCCAACAGTGAGACAGACCCCTCCTAGACAAGACAACATCGGTGTCAAAGGATAGAAATCCACCCCAGTAGGTAAAAAGCCTAACTGGCAGCTCTGTCCGTTCTTAAGTCCCCCATCAAAACCTGGTCTGCGGGAAATGGAAAATATTGATGATTCTACAACTTTTTCATAGCAACTGCTGGGTTCTGTTATGACCCTTTACAAGCTTTATACCACCTTCCACTGAACTTTATTAGCTCAGAACAAAGCGACATATACCAGTGATTAGACCCATGTGAAGTGGGGGAAAAAAACACACAAAACTAGTGCTACTTGCACTGTTTTTTTTTTACTGTTTTGGCAACAACTTCCACATATTTTCCCATAAAAAACTTTTCTTCTTTTATTATACACATAATGTTAATGACTTTACAAATCAACGCTAGCAATCAGTAAAAGCAAGCTATGAACTTCTCTCCCTGTTGAAAGGCTGGTCAGTCTCAAGTTCCAATCAGTCTGTTTCTGGTGAAGGAACTAACTCATCTTCTCTTACCCACAGATCTATCAATTTCCAAAAACTTGTTCTGATGTTTTCCTTATTTTCTTCAGTAATTCACGTGCTTCTTTACTAACAGAAGTTCATAAGTATAGCTTAGAAAAAAAGGAAGTTCATCCTTCAGATACATTATTAGAAGTAATCAAACCAGAAATATTAACTTCAAGGATGGAGGAAATTCCATCCTTAAGTCTTAACACGGGTCTAACGAAATTCCTTCATGCCAGATGCAAGGAATTTAGCAAAAAAATATATTCTGAGGCTGAATCACAGAATCGTTAGGGTTGGAAAAGACCTCCAAGATCATCTGGTCCAACCATCACCCTCCTACCAATGTCACTCACTAAATCATGTCCCTAAGCACCATGTCCAACCATGCATCAAGTTTCATCCTTCTTTCAAATTAGGAGCAAATTTAAAAACCCTTGCAAATCTGCTCCTGGATAAAAATTCTTAAAAACAAACAAACAAAAAATCTGAAGCATTAATTTTTAATTACACACACACACACAGTTATGCCTTTCTGAAGGTAATTTACACTCAAGAAATCATTGAATTTCCAGGGTTGATGGAAATCCTCCTCACATGACATCAGTCTCCCCTTACGCAACAGCAAGCACATCCAAAATTTTCTACGTTTTTTCCTCTAATAGGTTGTGTTTTTCTTGTATCACATATTTACAGCTCTGCTCTTTATGTAGTACTAGGAACTAGACAATTCCCCCCAAAAAAACAACAAGATTTCATCAAAATTCCCAATAGTCTGTCACAACCAGATCCTGAACTGAGGAATGAATTCCAAGTAGGCATTGAGAAAATGCATATATTTCTTTTTGTAAAGTTGCCAAGCCTTTCCCTGGGCTGTTATTATGGCTATGCATTATTAAAATTCTTTGTTTAAATTCTGGATTCCCCAATGAAGCACGTTTCAGATGGTACATCTCTATTAACCAAAATAAATACACTATGTTAATGTTTAACAAATCTACCTGTCCACTGCTACTTCTTGTTTAATTTCACTTTTTACACACAATTTTTTAATCAGTGTTTAATTCAAAGAACAAATAAACAATAAAACCAAGAAAACCAACCCACACAGCTGAAGAGCCTAATTCTGTTTACCTATTTATGAATTATTTAGGCACTTGGAAGAACCCTTCCCCATCACCATTCACCCCCTTCTGCTGGTAAAAATGCTCACTTGGAAAGGGGACTGATAGCTCTGCTCTCGACTTCCTCAAGTAAAAAACGCATTACAACTGACAACATTTTCCAACCTCCTTGCTCTCTCCCAAGTTTCCGTTTGGCAGCACTGAAGCTAACCAGGACCATAACTGTTTCTGTCTGCATGGAAAAGCTGGCCCTCAAGTCTTCCTCAGTAAGGTTTCCTAGGGTAAGAAGGAGACTAAAGCAGGAAGAAAGATAAAATTATGAAGACTTTCAGAGAATACACTAAAATACAAGGGAAAAAAAAAAAGGAGAGAGTGTTTCTTTCTCAGAAAAGCCAAGAACAGAATAACATCAGAATAGAAAAGCATCTGGAACCAATGCTAGAAGCTAAATTGTGTTTTGCTATAGCTGGTATGCTATACTAGCAACATGCTTGTGGGCAAATATTCCTCCCAACTCTGCCTAGTGCTTACTCTGGGCTTTAAAGAATGAGGACTTAAACCCTCCGCATAATTCTATCCACAAATATAGCTTTTACATTTTTTTCCCTAACTGCCCTCAAATGCTTTAAAGGAAACAGAAGTAGGAAGACCTGAGCAGCCCAATCAACAGGTGAACACAAACTTCTATAAATAGGAGTTTAAAGAATAAAATTGTCTTGTATCCTCCTATTATTCCATTATTTTCTAGGATACAGGCTAAATCTCTTCGCATCACTTCTTACTGGTTTCCCTACCAAGACATCCTTAATCTTTCTAATATCCTTTTTGTATCTGCAATTATTTTCATTGCCCCCTTTTTTGATTTTTACAGCAACAGCCTTTTTGAGGCAAAGCAATCAAATCAAAACATTGTATTTAAAATAAGAAAAAACATTTATCCCCATAATTACTTCCCGATGCAATCCACGTTCTCTCTGCATGAATTTTAATTGGCTCACCTTAAACCTGTTCCAAAACCAAGTGCAACACCTCCTACTGTCATTTTTTTCTTGCTTAGCTGCCAAAAGTTTGCAATTTAGCCACAGCGAGAGATTCAATAACTTAATATTTACACCCAAAACGCACTAATGTAACAGAAAAATGACTTCTTTACACTCTTGAGTTTTGCTTTTAAAGTTAAAAAACTCAGTTTCCAGCTGTATAAAAACATAGCTAGCATAGCGAAGTGAGAAAGGAAAAAAAGGTTTAACTTCCCCCAGAATTTTCATTGTCAATTCAATACCGTGTATGTCACACAAATGACGTTCTGCATAAACCGTAACTGTATAAAGACTTATGTTTAAACAGTCTACAGTGAACAACATATTTGATCCTGTTAGTGAATTATCACACAAACACTCCATTTTGTGCATATGGAAAGAAATTATGTGAAATGCTGCATCACAATACGAAATAAATGATCTTACCAGCCTGCCGAGACACATTTCCTAACGTCATAGTTTAGGAACTGCAAGCAGAAAATATCCCAGAGTAGAACTTGCAATTTATTCTATGAACATTCATTTGCTGCTTGATAGTTCAATGTAAAAGCAAGAATTATAAATAAATGTGTGAGATGAGAAAACCTTCAATATTAAAATGAGAAATTCTACCCAAGGTTACACGAGATAAACTGTTCTAAAAATTTAAAAGCAACAAATTGTGCATTTCTTCCCCACCAGCACTACTGCCTAAGCTTGCCCATTTCATTGCATGCTTTTTTCCTCATGACAAACTGTGGGGTCAAAAAATAAGTTCTTTCTTAGTGGCTGCCTCTTTTGTGTGTCTATGTTTTTAAACATATTGCAAACCTGAAAGCATTCAATCCTTTCCTAAGACAGAGGTCAACTTTAATTCTATTCTGCCTCTTATCAAAGCTGACTTACAAAGGCAAGATCAGATAGCCCAGGAAATTGGTAATGAGATACAGTGGTTTTCGTCTCTAGGTCACTAATTCTAAATTGACCGAGGTCAACGGTAATCAAAAGTCATTAGCATTTAATGATCACTCAGTGCCCTGTGAGAAAGAAGCTAGTGATCTTAGTGCACTTTAGAGAAATCACCACTACAATTAGTACTCACATGCTGGCTATTTCAACAGGGAGATTGGGATCGGGTGACTAGAGCCAGGACTTCCCTTCCTATCTCACAGACAGATCTCCCTTATGTAGAAAAACCCTTATACTAATTTTAACTTCATTCAGAAACTACTCTTTTTAAAACTGAACAGTAAAATTAATACAGGATCTACAAAGGGCAGGTAGAATGATGACTACTCCTGTTCCGTTACATCAGTGGTTCCCAGATGTCTTTGGTCTCCTACACACAGGTCAGTATGTATGCAAAATGATAAAGACAACTCCTCAGCGAGTCCTCACTTTTGAGAGCTGATGGCACTAGAGGAGTATCCACTCCATGAATAACCACAGGAGGAATGTGATCCAGTTGAACGTGCTAGTGTAGAATTCAAGGACTACGTTTTCACATGCAGATCACCTGTTTTCACCTCAAACCACTGTGTGGAAGTACCCTGGGGGACCTAAGAGGGAGGAGGATATTGCCAAGACCCACACAGTCACTGTTCTGCAGCCTGCAAGCTTCAGTCTGCTGAGACTGCCACGCTCTGAGGTGCTTCAAGTTCACAATGGAGCAACGTTAAGAAAAACAGAGGAGACCTGAAACGTTAGGTTTGTAATAAACATCATTAGGGTCTACCATCATAAATCCGACTCAAAGCTTCACTAGACATGGTATAGCTGGCTTAGAAACCCCAAGCACATCAGTAACTGGGCACACTGGTAGAACAGCATACCTGGAACCATTCAGAAGTAGTATTTTAAATGAGTCAAAAAAGGGGAAAAATTGGTACAGCTTCTTGTTTTCACTGCATTTTAACTAACAAAAGAGAAGGACTACCTCAGTTATTGGAAGAGGAACAGATTAATCCCTTGGCAAAGCAAGTGTGTGATAAGAAATGCATTCTCAAACACAGTGCCTTTCATTTCTTGAAAGTGGGTCTCAAAACCCAAGAATAAACACTAGTGGATTTTATTTTTTTTAATTGTTGTATAACTCCGATTTTCAGGTATGAGGGACCGATCGCTTTTAACTTGAGCTGTGTCCAAATATTTGAAGGAACGGAACCAAACACTGCTTCCAGCAGACTGCACTGCACCCAACTAACCTTTGGCCACACATCAGCAGCTGTGGATCTTGTTACGTGTCCTTAGCTTTGCTTCCAGACTCGCACAGCACGTGCAGGTTCTGTTTGGATTTATAATGGTGAGTCCACAGGGGAATAAAAACAGTGACAAAGTTTTATCAGATCAACTGTTCTACAAAATCAGATATACTTTCCTCTGCTGCAAGTACTTCAGCCACACTTGCCTATTAATTCAGTCATGCTCTCGCATTTTGATTAATTTCTCCTCCTCTTTACAAGTAAATGGCAGCTACTTTGCAGTAATGAAGTTTTGAAAGATGGCCACGTATATACTCAAGTTCTGGTTTCAGGTTATATTTTTAAGCATCAAGACATATTTGTGTAGCAATGCTGGGGCATCCTAAGCGCTTACTCTCCTTCATGATAATGCTGTCTTACTAACCCTGGGACATTTCAGAATTGTAGAACGGGAAAAAAAATACATGTAAGAAAGAGCAAGTAATGAAACATAAGAGCATAAAGATCTTTTAAGGGATTGTATTATGCACATGGACATAAATTTTATGTATTATAAAACTTCTGTAGAATGAAAGCCTTTACTTTTTCTTTGTATATATGCAGCAGTATCACCTTGGTCTGACAGTCAAAACAGCACTAAGAAATCAAATGCACCCAGGTGTACTTTGTACACCTTTATATGTGCATTACGCTACCTTAATGTCATGTGGCACTCACGTGAGCTACGTGCCTCAACAGAAACCAAGCAAGCTGTCTAACAGGACAGGGATTTCTTTCACCTGAGTTAAACTGTACGCTGAGGACTCTAAAGTAAGGCAAAACACTCCAGCAAAGAAGCAGCATACATGTTTCTGCTGTAAATAACAAGCAGCTCGCCTCAGCTCCTCACCAGCTGTAAAGAGTATGGCTTGTGTGAAGTAAGCAAGGTGACACACTGATAGCACTATGTGGCACATTAGGGATTAGATTTTAAAAGGATTTTGTTCCATCAACTCCTAAAGCCTACATATAAAATCCCACAGCTACCAGGTGCAAGCAAGTGTAAAAAAGTGTGACCTGACTGAAAAGTTACTTTCTTATACTCTCAGAAAATCCTTGCAACCAAGCAAGCTTTGAGCAAAATAGGAGGCAGCAAAGCTATAATTCTAGAAAATGTAATTTTCTTAAGTAAAATGACTCCTTTAAGTTCTTCAGATCATGAAGAAAAACTGCAGCTAGGGCGGACACAAAGTGTAACCTGGCACATGAATATCCCTCCTGTCACAGGCATGTTATCAGCGAGTCACTCAGAAGTGTACTCAAGTGGTACATGATCCTTTGGGGGACTGAAATATTTATTCAGGACGCCAGGTAACCTCACGATGCAGGTAACAGGGCTGGACAAGATGGTCTCACAAGGTGTCTTCCAAACCTGTTTTCTGTGATTTTACACCCTGCGTACCCAGGATGGCCAACAGACGTTCACAGGTCACCCATCCGCCCATCAGTGTTTTAAACAGCAAGCACTTTGCAGACGTTGCCCTCATTTGGTCATTTTACTCCAGCATGCTTAGTTAGAAAACCCAGACGGGCTGGGAGGATCACAAAAGAGACGAGTCAGGCCAGAAAAGCAGAAAGTGCACAAACACAAATGAAATGACCTTTTACCCAAGCTTTCCCCCAGCTTTCTGACATGCATACGTATAAGGCACGTAGGAATTAAGGCACAGGACTGGAATTGGACTTTACAGAATAAATCAGAAAGGAATAAAACCTGCACTGCACAGAGCTTTTAATCTTTTCCTTACAAGATTGCCATCTCTTATTTCCATATTTTGCCTTATCCAGCAGCTCCTTGAGAGGAAAACTGTTGCTTAGTTATGTAGTGCCTCAAAAAATGGGGCTTGCCTGCCAGCTCAGGTATCTAAATGCTTCTGTAAAACAAATCAACAGCCTGCAAAGTTTCAGGAGTTAGTAGAGAGAATATCACAGGAGAGCTACCTTAAGTGACCCAACAACGCTAACGCTGGGCATAAACGACGTCTTGCTGCAGAACCAGAGGTCTTCGCACAACTTCACAAAAGAGATGAAGACCTAAATTTCTTCTGACAGCAAAACGCACAGCCTATCAGCAGCAGACCTCTGCTTTAACCAAGCCTACCCTAGCACTGAAGCTATTAACATAAACATAATACCTGTTTGGTAACTTTTGAAAAAAAAAATATTATCATGCCGTCTAAGTAGCAAGAATCCACGCTATTAAAAAATGAAAAAAGAAAATGAACTACTGCAACTTGCATCCTTTTCCTCAGCCTTACAAGGCAATCTAGAGGAATTCCGGATGGCTTCTGAAAGGTGTTTCCTCCAGGGCAGCACTGAGGATCACTGGAGGGGAAACACGAGGAGAGTTACCACGTATTATGTTGCAGCCTACTTACTGTGAGGGACTTAAAAAAAGAAAAAAAAGTGCACTGTACTCTACATTCCAATTTGGCAACCCTACAGAACTTATTGCAAATGAATAAGGTCCTAAGATATTTAATTTGCGATGTTAAATAGCCTAATTATGCCAAGATACAACACATTATGACATACTGCACTTCCCTTCTGCAGGAAACGATGAGACCAGAATAAAAATACCAAAATAAAAACTATTTTAAGCCTGATTCAAGCATGGAACAGCTACCGTCGAGTCCAACACAGTGCTGTACACGTACAGCCCAGCACCGCCTTCCTCTGCAAACACTAAACAGAAAGTGTGGGACACGGATTAAAGGCTGGGAAGGAAAAGAAAGTGTGGCAAAGACCAGCACAGGGAAGGGACACCAGAGCCTCTCACAGATGGCAGAGGTAGCCTTTGGTGTTTGCAGCGGGCATGCCTGTAATCCTGGTAGTTACGCTGAAACACCCTAACCTCAAACTTTTCTGCAATTCGGGGAAAAGCAGAGCCCCCAGCCCCCTATTTCCAAGCACCTCAGCTTTGAGGAAACAACTCAGGCAGGTCCCAAACTCCTGCAGGGCCGGCAGGGGAAGGGGACAGGGACAGGGACAGGAAGGGGGCATCGTGGCCAAACTGGGCACCGCCGCCCACCCCTCCTCTGCAAGTTTTGTTTGACGGGGAGTTACAAGAGTTTTACTTAAAGAATCATTAAAAATAATTAATAATAATAATAATAAAGCACTATTTCAAGCAGAAGAAAAAAAAAAGGGCCATAAAGGAGAGAAAGCAACTTGTGGGTTCACGCCATCGTGAAGCATTTTCCCAACGGTGCCTGTGAGCCCCCCCCCCCCACCCTGGGGCCCAACCCCCCGAGGGCTCCTCAGGGACCCCCGCGGCGCCCCCGCTGCCCCCTCCTCGGGTCCCCCCGCCCCAAACCCCCAAAAATTTCACCCCACACGCGCTCAGGTGCGGCCGCTCCCCCCCCTTTTCCCCTCCCGGGGCCCTGCGGCCCCTGCCCTGCCCCCAGGACCCGGCCCGGCCCCCTCAGCGCCGCCGCCGCCCCCCCGGTCCCGGCCGTGCCCCCCCCACCCCCGGTCCCGGCCCCTCCGCCCCGACCGACCTGAGGCGCTCCCGGCGCGGCCCCTCACAGCGCCGCGCGCGGCCCCGCCTCGGGAACGCGCCCGCCCGCCCCGCGCGCACGCGCACGCCGCTTCCACCCCCCCCCCCCCTCCTCTTTTCCCTCACAGCTCCATGGCGGGCTGAGGGGGAGGCAGGCCGCGGTGGGCGCCTCTGGCGGCTTCAACTTGATAAAAAGTAGCAAGTGAACAGAATTGACAGAAATAGTACGATTGTAAAAAATAAAAAAAATAAAATAAAAACCACACGTGAAAAGTATCCTGCTACAGGGTTAGGGCGTCGCGCAAGCTCTGGTTTTACCTCAGGGATGAATAAACGTGAGCGGACTGAGGGCTGCGACCCTCCCTGGGCACCCCGACATGGCTCCTGGCATCGCCCTGAGCCCACCGCCACCGCCACCAAGCCCCCGAGCCCCTTCAGAAACACTCAGCCGCGTTGCTGGGGTCAGCAGCCAGGCTTAAGCAGGATTTCATAAATACAGGGCTCCTCATAACGCCGCTCTACCAGGCCACTAGGGAAATTAAGATGTATTGCTAGCGTTTATTTTCAAAAGCCTAGCAAAAGGCTTTATTTCAAGCTTTAGTGTTGTTTCCCCCACCCCGATGAAACAATTATTTCCAGAATCAGCCTTGTGCTCCAGCTTCGGTCCCTCATGTACATTCATTTACCTACATTATGGATGTTATTTCAACAGATACCTTCACAAAGTGAAATTAGGCGTATCTGTGGATAATCAGTGCTTCGCTTTCCCTGTTTTAATATTGTAGCTATTAAAATAGATAAGAAGCTACCCAGCAGCAACTGTATATGTATACACTTTATAGCTCTTATGGTTTTTACCAGTAGAGTACATGCTTTAAATTATAGTGTGCAAACAATGATTTAATTGAGACTTGGGAAGCTAATGAAAATATTCATTGTCTAAACTGAATTTAAACAGCAGGGTTAAGCCTAGATAACCACTGATTTTCCATCCTCTTTTCAGAGGGAAGGGAAAAGTCCCTCTTGCAGCTCAGGTAGTTCAGCCAGGCAAGCGGCAGAGAGAAGCCCTGTTCTCCAGTTCAGAGAAAGGCTTTGTGGATCGTGATCCCAGTGTGGAAGTGTGCTCAGGCCATGGAGCCACCCATTACACTCACCTGGTTCATGTCCTCTCCTAAAAACACAGAGGACACTACAGACCAGGGCTAAACTCACTTTTGCCTTGGTGCCCTAGAAACAGCAAATGCCTGCTAGAGCTTGGTGGTGAACCAAGGAGGGTCAATGTGCACAGGCAGTGTGTAGGCCTGCCAGCTGCTGAAGTGCAACTGTTTGATTGCTTTTGGATGCTTCCCATCTGCAGGTTATGTGTTGTATGCATCATATTCCCAGTTTCAGTTCCCCAGGGCAGTCTGAAGGTTACTCAGTGTTCACAGATGGCTTCCAGATGGAGGAAGGCACTGAGTTGTCCCTGAGTGAGGTGCTCCTTCCAGTAACACTGGTTTTACTTTCGGGGCCCTCACAGCTCCCAGGGGTTTCCAGCCCTGGTGGGCATTGATGTCCCCTTTCCTTGTGCTCAAGCTGTTGCACCCATAGCCCAAGAGCAGCTGCAGTGAAGGTTTTTGGGCTGCTCCTTCATAGCTTTGGAGTCTTGTCTGCTCTCATCCAGGTTTCCAGGCAAACTCCAGTGCTGCCGATAAAGGTGAAGCTGTGCAAGGGAGAGCTGAAGTATTTTAGTCAGTTTTTGCAAAGCCATTTAACTGGGCTAGGTTCTGCTACATGGTGGTGGTAGGAAAATGGAGCCAAATATTTGTGTTGAGTCACATTCAGACTTGTCTGTTCTCATGTCACAGGCATATTTTCCAGGTATTAAGCAGCGCTTTCAAAAGACACTAAATTGAAGAGGCATTTAAAATGTTCATTTTCCAGTTCAGCTTGCATGCTGGGGAGGTTTTCCCAAGTGCTGCAGGGTATAATTACAATTTCTCCAAAAGCATTGTCCCACCAGGCACTTAGCTAGTGCTGACCATGCCCCCACCCTATGCCTCCCCTCTTAAAGCTGCCCTGAGTCTCTCCACACAGCTTCCCGGAAAGGTTATCATCTTATATTTAATAGGTGGAGAAAAGAGAGCACAAGAGATTTACTGCAAGTAGAAGCCATTACTAGAGCAGTTATCAAATGAAAGAACAATATAATAATGTCTAGCCATAAAGATATGAGGAGCTGCCTGTCAGAGGCAGACACCTGACTTGTAAAATTAACTTCTGCAGCTGCTGCTAGCTCTTTTTGGCAGTCAGGACAAGGCCCTTGCAGCACAGGGTGAAGCCCCCAGGGGTTTTGCAGATATTCAGGCTAGAAATTGGGCACCCGAGCCAGGAGCAGCTGGAGGGAGATGCACTAGCAGCTTTCCCAGAGCCAGGAACGTGGACAAAACAGGGCCAGCGGAGCTCAGCCCCATCCTGCCATCCTTCGGGTGGTGGCATGTCCTCTGCATTTATTTAGGCATCTGATGCCTGCAAAATCTACACTGTCTTATCTCCAGCAGCTCGTTGAGGCTGGTGACCCTGATTTTTGGGTTAAGTATTAACTCACTAAGAGCAGAGGGTGTTGAATTTTGTCTGCCCTTTAACCCAGAAGGTCAGGACATGCAGGCTCTGGAGCTGCAGCCAGAAGACCACAATTTCCAGTCTAGCATACAGGCACGTACAGTTTTCCTCATCTCTCCCAGTTCTGCCCTCCACCAAAGAGTTGGGGCAGGAACTCCTTTAGGATTAAAAAAAAAAAAAAAAAAAAAAGCTGTCAACCTTTCCAAAAGGAAAATACATGGACTGTAGATATGGGTGTCCATTGCAGAGCAGGTATTCATTTGTCATCACCAGCTAAGATAATAACAGGGGGGTAAATGCACAGAAATACCAGAACCCTCGGCGTGAATTATGGCCTTAATCCAGAGGAGGACTACTCGCACTCAGGCTCCTTTAATATCTTGCAATTTCAGCTTGCTCAAGAGCTGTATGGGCTAAAGGGTAGCCTCTGTGGAGTAGCCATACCTTGTTTTAGGAGTGTTATTTGCAAGCCTGGAGAAAAGCAGCACCTTGTTTTCGCCCCTTCGCCAGCATCCCCTGCAGCCACTCCAACTGCTGCCACCACTCTCAAACTATGTCACCCCAAATTTAGCAGCTGGGCAGGTGACCAGGATGTCCCTGGCTGATAAACGTTCATCAGGCACTGGCTACGTAGGCTCTGCATGCCTTCTGCCACAGCATACACGTGGTTTGCTTGCAAGATATCTAGTGGGGAGCATCAAGCACTGCCTTACGCTGTCCCACCCGTGGCGCAGGTCTCATAATTCCTGTTTTAGCCCATGAGGGGCAGGTTGGTCCAGCACCCCACGCACCTGCAGGGTCAGCTGTGGGTTCAGCTGCCACCCTGCTGGAAAGGGACCACACAAGGGCTTAGAGAAGAGGCTGCTGAGGCTGTCCCCTCCCTTGGGCATTGTGGAAAGAAGATTTTTTTTTTTTTTTTTTACAAGCAAGCAGAAGAGTTTTTGACTCCTATCTGACAGCCAGCATACAAGCATCACATCTCAGCCCTTTCCCCACTAAAATCACTTACTTTTAGCAGCACGGTCACTTCTCACACCTCTTTTCCTCCCAGCCAGCTGTGTTGTCTACATCCAAGTCACACCAGAAACCACCTCCAAGTCTCCCTTTCAAGAGCTCAGCTTCCTTCTGTGGCCTTTTATAGCTCCAGCACCCCATCATTAGGCCCCAGGTGCAAGAGTCCCAGGTGCCTTTTAACTCTTCCTCATCTGTCCCAGGAGGACAGTCATATTTCTTTCTGACCAGAGTGGTGGTCATATGTTGTTCTTGCTAACAGGGTTGTCCATCAAAAAGAGGCAAAGATGCAAAACTGAGGGGTTTTCCAGTTAAGGGTAGTGGTGATGAGACATAGCTGTGGCAGGCAGGTTTTGGGGCTGTGCAGGTATGGGATGTCCTTGTTTGGATGAGGAAATAAATTGTCCTTCTGTGGCTGTATCAAGCACTTGTGCTTTTGTAAAAAAAAAAAAAAAAAAAAAAAATCAATCCACTGGGGCATTTTGGTCCTAGGACGTGGCTATGAGCGTGACGTGGCTGAGGGCAAAGCCATGCCCAAGGTGTGAAGTTAGTAAAAAGTGTCTGGCAAAACTAGTAAGCCCAACTGATGACTCCGAAAAGTTTACTCCAGTGCTTGAAGAGTCAAACCTTCTGAAATGTGCGGGTGTTTGTGCCTGCCTCAAAGTCCTCGGAGAGGCTTGTATTAGCCGGGATGGACTCCGACGAGAGGTGCTTGCAGGACGTGACGGAGGAGTTGCACAGGCTCCCCTGGTTTCTGGACAGCCAGCCAGCCCTGAGCAGAAGGAAGCAGAGAGGCTTACCTTAGCTTTCAGCTGTGATGGCGAAATAAGGTGGTGCTTTACTAGAAAATTAGAAAGGAAAATGGTTATTGAATTTTGCTGCAAACCCCCAAGGCAGAACGAGGAGTAGGATGTAAAAATGTTCAAGGAAATTAAGCTGGCAATAAGGAAGGGCAGAGTGCTAATACCAGCAGCCTTAATTATCCTAACTTACAATGGGTGCACCCTGTAATAATTTTCAAGTATCGTTCAAGTGATCACAACAGGTTTGACCCACCGCTTCTTAAATAAACTGCTGTAATTAGTAACACACATGCATTATCAGGAGCTGCCAGGAACAACATCTTGAGCCTGTTATTGCGGAACAGGAACCGTGGGTACCAGTCGTGCTCCTGGTAATGTGTGTGTGTGGGGTAGGGATGAAGCAAGAGCTAGGGGGTGGGCAAGAGGCTGCAGAAGGCTACACGTCATGACAGGGAGAGGGCACGTATGAATCTTCACATCCTTCACGTTGATTGAAAAGGTCAAATGCACCTCACTTCTGCTCCAGAGACATCAGCTGCTTCTTCCCCAGTTAACCCACTGTGTGTTTTCTACTACAGCGTACGAACAGGGTGGGGAATCCAACCTCAGCTCCGCGGGGAGAGCTGGTCATGACGACGTTCACCAGCTTTGCCTCCTGCCGAATAAGTCTGCATTTTTAATCCTGTCCTCTTTTGGTGCCTGGGGTAAGAGCACCGGCTCCCTCTGCTCCTTGCGCCTGCACAGCAGAGGGCACGGATTAGCCCTAAGTAAGGCATCTTGAGAGATGCGGCCATCTGGCTGTCATTAGTTTGATTTGATTTGATGGAATTGGACGAATGTAACAATTAGTATAGCAAAACCTCCTAATTAAATAAAAAAAGAAAATGATGATGATTGAGGATGGATGTTTTTTTAATTTTGCGCATGAACGAAAGAACACGTTAATTAAAACCCTGGCTTTATTTATTTTCCTTTAGTAGCAAGCTGCTCCAAGGTCCGGGAACCCGGCTGCCAGCTCATGTCCTTGTCCTGCAGCCCTCCAATTCCTGCACACTGCGTTTGCCACCCTCTCCTCTCCTCCACCCCTGCCCATCTGCTCCCTGGCAGCTCACAGCCTCTCCCCAGGCCATCAGTGCTTGTCCACAGCCTGGGGACAAGTGGGGATGAACCCGAGGGAACAGTCTGCCCCTGGGGTGGGTTTCACGGTTATCGTATTGAAGTGCCCACGTTTCAGCTCCACCTGCTATGGAAGCTGGAGGCATTCAGCCTTTGTGGTATTACGGACGTGCAGGAGGGGGTCCTGCAGTGGGACCTGCTATTTCATCTCTATAACAGACGGAAAAAAGAGAACTAAAACTGGTACAGAGGTGACAGGTGCAGAAAGGCATCTATTACTTCTGAAGTTCCTCATGCAATAACGTGAAATCCTTGCACAAGAGAGCAGAAGGCTGGTAAGCTGCACGTCAGTCCATGCACAGCCCTGCTCCTTGCTATGAGCTCATCCTGGAAAGAGCAGTCTGGTTTTCTAAGTTTTGCAGCTTCAGCCTCTAGCTCTGTGCCCCAAATGTTCTGCCCTGGCCAATTAAAAAAGCTTTTCCATTATGCCTTACAAACTCACAGCTTAAAGCCTTTGAGAGTCCGCAGGGCCTGAAAATTGAACATTCGTAAGAAAAACAGTATGAGCAGTGTAATGTGGTTTTTGGAAAACAAACTACAAATCTTCAGAGTACTCTGGGTCATCAGGCAGCCTTGGGATGAGACAGCAGGATCCTGCCAACCCCTTCTTGACTGGCAGAGCTTCTGATACCCCAAAAGCATAGCAGAAACTTAAACAAAAATATTAATAATTAAAAGTCTACATATTGAAGAGGGTTAAAGACCCTAAAACTGAAACTAAGCATTTTATGGTCTTTTTTTTTTTTTTTTCTCTAGTCTGTGTTGGTTCAGCCAGTGAACTAGAAAACCCATTATTCATATCGCTGAAATGTGTTGTATCCACGTTCAAGAATTAAATGCAATTAAATATGTGTATGCAGCCTAACAGCAAGGTGATTTTTATGCAAGTTGTCTTGATACGTGTTAAGAGTTGCTGTTGGTGAGCTTGTCACCGAGTTACATTATTTCCCCGGAGAGCAAAACAAATCAACATTTCCCCACTCGGCGTTTCTGAAGACAACGTTTCAGCAACAGCTGAACAGCAGGGTCTGAAAGCGAACTTGATTATAGACAGAAAGGATATTAAAGCCGAGGAAAAATCCAAAGACTAAAGGAGCTCAAGGGGAGGAGGAGAAGGAAGAAATTATTATTTTTTATTATTATTACTTGGGTTTTAATGCTGCGGTATAGAATTTCTCACACAGTTCACAGATTTAACACAAGTGCACCAGAGCTCTCCCAAATTACCCTCCCTGAAGTAATTTAATAAAAACAGACTGTAGGGTGATGAAGAAATTATATGGGGAAAAAATAAATAAATAAATAAAAAGTGAAAGGAGTTTCAAGAATACAGGGAATGACCTCTAAGCATGTGAGATTTCCTTTTCTGAAGGAAAATCACAAGAAAAATATTACTTCACACTCTCAGGCTGGGATACCTGGTGATATAGGGACAACCAAGACATTGTACTGCTGCTTTTCTTTGATTATACACACTTCTGTGCGAGGTCAACATCTGAAGGTTTTTGCACAATGCTCTGGGAGCCCTTTCGCTGTTTCTTTCCTCTGTCAATCTGCAGCTTTCCTCTCCTAACAGCTGCCAGCTCCGCCAACTGAAGGACAAGTTCTCAGCAGCGAAAGGTGCTTTCTTCTTTAGAAGAAAAAAAAAAGAAAGCGTCGTAATCGTACTCATCACCCGCAGGAAGATACATCGCAGCTCCTATTTGGTTTTCAAGGCTACAAAGAAATGCCTAGTTTGCTCATCTGGGTTTAGGGGAAAGCATTGAGCTGGTTTTCTGCAGAGGAATGAGAAGCTGTAAAGTTCCCCACAGGCTTTGGCTGGCCTGATAGCCACAGGGGACTTTCCTCCTGGGGCAGGACAGCAGCATATCGCTGCCTGCTCCCTGTGAGCAGGGTCTTACAGGATGGTAAATGTTGGAGGTGAACCAAGAGGCATTTGGACAGTGCCCTCATTTGTATGCTTTAACTCCTGGTTAGCCCTGAAGAGGTCAGGCAGTTGGACTCGACGATCTCTGAAGGTCCCCTTCCAAGTGAACGATCCTGTCCCGTGCTAAAAAAGCAATACAACCCGTCTGGAGCAAGCGTGCCAGCTCCATCACTTTTCACCCGCAGAGATTTTCGCTGAAGTTTTGCTGTAGCTGAGCTGCAGCCAGTAAAACCAACATCGATTTTCTATTCTCTGAGTCCAAAATGGATTTCTTCTCTTCTTGCAGGCAGGTGGAGAAACATCACCAGCAGAACAGTTTCTCTTTGCCTGAAAGGGGGCTGATCGACCTGCAGCAGCCTGCACAATGCAGGAAACGCTTCCACAGAAACAAGCATTCCTTTCATTTTCTTGTTTGGTTTTTATTTTTTCAATTATTATTTCTAAATAGAGCTTTACAGTAGAAGAGAGACAAATCAGAAAACACAATGATGGACAACCAATGTCCTCAACAGATATATATATATATAAAACTAAGAGAGAAAAAAAAAAAAAAAACACAAACCATTCAGTTGATTGTTACACTGATGGGAAGTGGTTCATCACAGGTGTTGGGACTGTAGGACACAGGCTGCACCTCGAGCTGGCTTCCCCACTCTATGTGCTTCTCATAGGTGCATCCCACCTGGGAGCACACAGAGTTAACCTCCTCTCCTTATTTCTGTCTAAAGAACTTTCAATATTTTAAGAGTTAAAGATGACTGAGTTCAGGACAATAGCAGGAAATAACCAGACGAGGCATCGGCATCTCCAGACTTATGTTTTCAGATAATACTATAAATCATCCTGTTTAATTAAAGACCTCCCCCTCAAGCTCCCAGCATGAGTCTATTTGTAGGTGGTGGGGGAAGGACAAGCTCCTCTAGCAATCTTATATATATAATCTCTTATGCTTTCCTCGAGATTTTCCCACAAGTGTTCATGCTGTCGCATGTCGAAGTAGCCTATTTTGATCTCTTCTAGTAGTGGGGTCTCATTAATGTATTGCAAAGAGGATAACAAATAATGTCTGCCTGTAATGAATACAGGCAGACAGCATCTGCTGTGCAGGAATCACGCCTGCAGTCACCAGCTTCAGGCTGAAACCTCGAACCACAGAATGGCTTGGGTTGGAAGGGAACTTAAAGCCCATCTGATTCCACCCCCTGCCATGGGCAGGGACACCTCCCACCAGCCCAGGTTGCTCAAAGCCCCATCCAGCCTGGCCTTGAGTACTTCCAGGAATGGGACATCCATCTCTCAGCTCCTCATCAGCTTCTGCAGCACTGAAACACAAGGAGAAAATTGTGTTGGGTTGAGAGCAGGAGAGGCAGGAGGCAGCACGCACCTGCCTGAAGTAACTCTTAAAGCAGGGTATCAGTGCTGGGGAGGCTCAAGTTGCAGAAAACCCACCCAGATCTCCAGTGGCCATGTCAGGAGGCTCTGGCTCACCACAGGGTGGCCCCAGGGTCCCCAGCTGGCCAAGCCCTTGCTCTGCTCCTTGGTGTGGCTTTGCCTTCCCAGGTGGGGCTCAGCTGGTCTTCACAAACCGCTGAACCAGCATGGAAACTGAGGTGGAAGGTGCTGGAAGATAGTAGGAGCAGGGCAGAAAGCCGACCAGAAGGAAGCACTGGTGTCTTGCCTACCCTGGATGATAGCTCCAGCCCTCTGGGGCTTGACTTCCTTCCTGGTCAGCATGGCTTGCAGGTTTGGTATGAATTCAGATAGAAGTATCTGTTAACACAATAAGTAAAAGTCACTGCTCTCCCTCATGCCACTGGAGGACTTCCACCACACTACTGATGGGCTCTTTCTCTTTAATTAGCCAGTGCTGAAAGGGGCAAAGCCCTGCTTTGTTCATCTGCCAGCATGGAAAGAGGCTCTAGGCATACATCTCCAGGGAAGAGTAGCTGCATCATTAGGATAAACTCAAAATTGAATCTTATTCATGTAATCAAAACATCTTTGATGACTCACTTCCCATCCTTGCTGTACAGTAGTCGGGATATAAATAGCTGTGTTTCAGATATAAAAGACTTACAAACCATCCTCCCACTAGTAAGGACAGGACAGCTCCAGCAGGGCTAATGGCTGCTGTTGTAGGATATAAAGGGAATATCAATCATAGTTCGTTTGTCGTCAAGTATCTGGGATGGACACATATTTTATAGAGCAGGATTGACTGACTTGTCAGGATGCACAGGGATCAGTTACCTGGAGGGATCCTTTCATCCATGAGTGTGATATTTAGGGTGAGGAGAGAGGATAACCACGTAGCGACGTGTGAAGTCACCCAGGGACAAGGAGCATTAGAAATGGAGCTGGAGCTTTCCTTGGCCAGATGGTAATGAAGAAAAATAAACGCGTAGTGAAAAGTGTTTCTACAGTGGTGATGTAGACTGCATAATCTTACTAAATGCATTGGATTAAAAAAAAAACACTGGTTTGCTCCAAGCATGTGATAATGGAAAAGTACCAGCAGCCTCAAACAGAGGTCAGGTGAGTTCTGGCTCATGCAAAGACTGACTCCACTGCAGCTGGGAGCCTTTCATGGAGCATTTCCCACTAAAGATGACAAATGTAGTGCTAAGCAGAAGCTTCTGAAATGAACCCAGATGTACCCCAAATACATCTACAACCATTACCTTGTCCTGTTGGCCAAGCTCGTCATTAAATTTCTTGCTGCTTGGGGAGTTTTGGGTAAAGCTGAATTGCAGCATCAGGATGCTGTTGCTTCTCTGTGTATTGCACGGAGAAACACAGGCTGTGCTGATACTCCGGGCTGTGTGTGGTTTTCCTTCACCTTTGACGTGGACATCCTCTTGTCCCCTTCCAGCTGGGTCCCTTTTGACACCTCTCAGGTACTGCTCGGGGCCAGGACACAGCAAATGGCTGTGGGCACGGAGCAAATGCTTGCAACGTGCCCAGCAAGCACTCATCAGCAAAAAGATTAATGCAAAGGAGGAATTTGCAGAGAGATTAGTGAACCGATTCGGACGCAAGACAAGGCAACTTCGGTCCCTCTTCAAGGAATACATTTGTACATCAGCTAACAACTCTGCTACAGTTTCATACGTCATTAGGCTAATGCTCTGTTTAAATAGAGTTATCAATCATTTCGTGATTAAACCCCTTTGTGCCTGGCAACAAATAGATGGGAAACGAAAGCATTAGTAGGTTGTTTGAGGATTATAAAACGGTACTGCTAAAGCTCCCACTGCTTCTGCCAAAGGTGAAAAAGCACAGAGGAACTAATTGGTAGTGCCAAAACAAGCATCCAAAAGTGCTGAGACTTAAATAGGAACAGCTAATTGAGTTGCCTTGGATATGTTCTGGCACGCTTGAAACTTATCATATATTTGGGCCACTTTTTCAGCTTTCCACCCTGTAAGTTTTGAAATTTTTGTTTCTTCCCCGCCCCCCCCCCAAAAAAAAATAAATTCTGACATTTTATAAAAAAAAGCACAACACTGTAATTCAAGCAGCTTGTTCTTAAAGAAATATGCTAACTACCACTCGACTCCTTATTTCTGAATTAAAACACTATTCTTTCTCCAAAGTTATTAAGTATCTAAAAAGATTAAAATTCAGTTTCACATTTTACTGTTGGTTGTCTTCTTTATGTTAGTAATCTCTTGCAGGCAGACTCTGCAGTAGTGCCCTGCCTAATTCTCTGTTGAAGTTTTAGACTTAGAGCATTAATAAAATTTTTCCATTCACAATTGCATTTCTAAGTTTAACATCCTGATTTTGGTCATGGGTTTTTCAGGGAAACCACACTTTGTGCATCACATCCTGCTTGAAGCACATTTTTTACTTTTCCCAGGAAGCATTTGAAAATGCTGTTTATTCGTCCTGTCAGCGGCAGCTGTTGAAGTGTTAGAACTGTTCTTGCTCTTCACTTCCACAGCTGCAGCTCCTCGAGGAGAACAATGAAGGGTCAAAGGCGATGGCAGCCCATTTTCCTGCACCAAGGTCTAAGCATTTCCCCAGCCCTCCTCAACTACAATACAAGAGCACAACCACGAGTGGCACAGAGCAGGTGGAGAGACATCAGTTCTTCACTTTCTCTTCCAATACAAGAATGAGGTGTCTTTGAACGACACTAGTAAGAGCCTAAAAAGAAAAAAAGTGGTTCTTCAAACAAAAGGGAGAAGATCTGGGGCCTCCAAGCACCTGGAAGTCCCAAGGAGGTTAACGAACTGGAAAAGCACTTCAGGCTATGAACCCCTTGACTGAAATAGGCTTGTAGAGATTTTGGGGACAAGCATCATGAATGATTGTCCTGTTCCTACTCTTGCCTGAATGCTGTGTTGCTAGAAGGGCCTAGTGTGTAGGTCAATCCTTTTCACTCAGCTCAAGCGCTTTTGCAGCACTCGTGCTCATGGAAATATTTTTCCCATTAACAAGACTAGAGCATGGATGATTTTCACAGCAGAGATTAGATTGTGCTCTCAAGCAGGGGGTTCATCGTGGCACTGCTTTGGAGTTAGGCACCCAGTTCTTGGGGTGGAATCCAGCAGCTCGTACCAAAGGGAAAAGCTGGACAACTCAGGATGTGATCCATGAAAACAGAATACATTAAGGAGGATGTTAATAGTATTAAAACATTGAGCAGACAGGGAAGAGAGGATTCAGCGATGAGAATCCTGTAAAAAAAAAAAAAAAGCAGAGCAACCCTTCTGGACTGAATTTAACAGCAAGAGTGGCCGTTGTTTGCTCCAAGAGCAAGATCTGAAGCCAGATCCTGGGTTTGTATGAACGCAGTACCTGACTCACACATGTGTGCCCTGGGCTGTGTCACATCAAGAAAGGAGGTGTCTGTGGGGTCTAGGAGGGTCAGTGGGCTCCACAATCACAATTCTGGACACCTGTAGATCTAAATTTGGTCCAACCTTCCAACCTAGGGAAGGTGACAGCAGCTCAGCTCCCTGCCACAGCCTTCAGAGAGCAGCCTTGCAGAGCACACAGCCCTTCCCTTCACATCAAGAGGATAAAAGAGCAAACTGAAAGGCTCCGTGAGGCGATGCAGGCAGCACACGTCTTCTGACAGCAGACAGCTACTGTATGCTCTAAAGACAAAACAGCTCCCTAAACCTTCCTTTAGAGGTTATAAAAATGCCAAAAGAAGAAAAAAAGAAGGAAGGAAAAAAAGAAGAGACTATTGCACCGTTATTCATAATATATAGAAAACAGACATTGAAATATGAATTTTTCATTTTTTTCTTTAATAAGTACCAGTGCAGCAGAGAGTATCTTGAAGGAGAGAGAGAGAGAGAGAGACTCTAAGGTGCAATGTAACGTTGCAGAGAGGAATAAGCTAACGAGTGATTTCTCCTCCTAAAAGGAGCAGCTGCTCTCTGAGGAGCAAGCTGGCTCTGGCAAGATGCATGGGATGCTGCAGGATTGCTGTTGTGGGAGCTGGTGTGAAGCAGCATGGGGGGAGCACGCATGGGAGGTGCCCCCAGACCCCAGCACAAGGTTGTGGCAAAGCAGACGGCTTCCTACACTTGGCTTGGCTGCAGGTCAGTTTGCCCCATCAGCCTCTACCTCATATAACCCAGCATAAACGTCTGCTATCAACATCACTCACCTTTTCACCCCCGCCTTCCGGAGCAAGCTCTGCTTCCCTCTGATCTGAGGCTGCAGACCACAGCAAGCAAGCCCAGCAATCAGGAAAGCACGCTTGTTTTCAGATAGTGGGGGCTGGAAACAACTTCATTTTTTTTTTCTGGTTTGGGATTGAAGCCAACAACCATAATTCTTCCTTCATCACAGATTAGACAAGTAACCATGACTAAGCCAATTTAGTCGGAGAATAGCAAAAAAAAGATTAGTCACAAATCAACATTTCTACTCAATGCTACTTCAGGGCAGAGTTAAGGTGGCTTGGGTGCTTATTTTTTGCATTTCTGCCTTAACACCTCTGTGCTCCTCTTTAAAATGTTAGAAACTTAAATTTAGGTTGGAATTTAAATTCTGCAGTGTGCGTTTTCTTGGGGCTGGGAGGTCCCAGCAGCGTGCTTTACCCACGAGCTCAACCCTAACTCCATCTTCGTGTTACTTTCTGGAACGATAGCAGAATAGATTGCATTAAAAAGACATGCTCAGACTGCACACCGCACACCATCACATCCGAACAGAGGATCCTTAACTTTTAATGCAAATACACACAAGATTAAGTTGATACATCCTCCCATTCATTTCAGTTTGGAGAGGAACACGGAGCTAGAATTGCCTCTTCGGCACTCAGCAGATGTGTGAGCATTTACGGGACCACGTGGGACACGGGCTGCTTTCACCTGCCATGGAGTTGCTGCTCACTCTTGTCATCTGAAGTGACAGACAGCTGCCACGTTGGCAGTGACTTCCCTCCCTCCATGCCAAGCTCAGTCCTGCTCCTAGGCAGCTCCTGGAGGATGCTGTGAGGACCAAGGGGGCGATCCCATCGAGCAGCACCAGTGGTGAGCTGGGGCTGGTGCTGAAGCAGATGTGATCCGCGACCCTTTTTCTTGGGGACTCTTAATGCTTCAATGCAATGAGTTAAAAGCCTTTCTAATAACATCATCCTCCTGGTGAGGTGCTGTAGTACAGCCTGTCTGGAAGTTCAAGGTAAAGCCTCTTGAAGGGGCTCTTGGTAGGGCACAGAGACTGGCACTTGGATTACAAACACACACAACGGCAGCGTTGACCTGATCAGAGGCTTTCTGACCCTCTGAAGTCACAGCACTGTTTGCAAGCTTAGTAGAACAGGATTAAGAGTGTCACAAAAACCCGAGTGTCACAAAGATGCTGCAGCAGCCCCAAACACAGCAAGAGGAACCCAGTATAGTAGGGATACACACACCTTGTTTTGTGCACAGAGAGCCTCAGAATCAGCACAACTGCTTCAGCAGAGCCAAGCTAAAGAGGAATATGCAAAATAATCTCTTCTAGTTTGCGCCATAAAACATCTCTAAAACAATAAGTCGTGCTACAAAAAGCATATAAAAATATTTAAAAACTACTATGCCCTTCAAAGCATTATAGAAAAAAATACAATGAAATACACCGCCTAATGAGGTCATTGCTGGAGACACCTTGCAACAGACAAAATCAATTGCTTCATGCTCATTTTACCAAACTTGGAAGAGAAAGTCTAATGTTTTCAACTATTAAAAGTTGAAAATTAGCTACGTACCTAGCCTTTGACATTGTCCACGTTAGACTTTTTTGTTTTGTCCAACAGCAAGGTTACACAAGGAAAGACACCCCAAAGTGCCACACTTAAAAAAAACCTTCAAAATAGTCACATTCAAAGACAATTTTATAAAAATGCGTGAGGAGCAGCTCAGTAATTGGGTGAACGGAAAGCTAACAGAGTAAGCAGCACAGGGGACACCTGTGGCATTGCAGAAAGAGCTGACCCCTTGGAAGGCTCAGTGCCCGCACAGGGCTGTGAACAGCATTTTGCCCGCTGAAGCCCTGAGCGCTTCGAGCTGCTGGCGGGGCTTGCCAAAGCCTGTACAGGATTTCCCAGTCCCTTGCTCCCCCCTTTGACTTCTTTTTTTCTTTTTGTTTCCCTCTGGAGGCCGGCAGCCACACACAATGGGCAGATTTTTCAATTAAGCCATATTTCCCTCCTACTTTTAGCATATGGAGGCCTGGTGCCAATTGTTTGCTGCCTTGTTCCTGCCTTCCCCTTCCTGCTTAACCCATTTGTTTCCTCTCTCCTCTTTGCTGTTGGGGGCGTCATTTGGGCAGATCTAGCCCTAATGCTGATAGCTGGTAGAGGATCACAGCGTGGTTTGTTCATGGTCTGAGTCAGGCGTGAGTGGCATTAAACACACACCGACCTCACATCTGTGAATTTAGCAGTAGCTCGTCAAACACCAACATGACATTTATCTTCCCCTTGGAGCCCTCTTAATAACATATTTATAGATAAAGTGAAGACATCTTGCTTTTCTTTATTAAAAACACAAATCACCAGCAGCCACCTTAGGTGGGCCTCTCTTGGGGTTTATTCAAGCAAGGCCAACAAAGACATTGCGACGATTTTTCTTCTAAACCCCTCAATCGACTCATCACGTACTGTGGAGCCGAGGCTGGATTTTAGCCCATGGGCTGCCATCCCCAAACACTTGCCCCCCACGGGGAATGAGCACCAACACCGTCCCTGGATCAGGGATTAACTTCGGCACGGGCTGGGGCTGAGCTCCACGGCAGCATCGCTGCTGGAGGTATTAAGCCCCTCGTATATCAGGCTGATCCTGGCTGTCATGTAGCCGCTGTGCTGCTGTCAGCGTGCTCCGTCACGGTTTACCCTGACACGGTGATCAGGTGCCTGGGGCTCTGCCTCGTGCATTCAGCATCGAGCTATGCCAGCAGATGAAACCCCGTCCCCGCGCGTTGCTCCACATCAGTGTTATCGGGGAAGGGACGACACACAGATGGTTTTTGTGCCATAAAATCAGAGTGTGATCCAGGTGCTCTTCACTGAGATCCCGTCACCTGCAGGTATCCGCTGTGACACCAATGGGGTGATATTAGCAGGAAAAGAGCAACAAAAAGTGGGGTTTAAGAAGGAAACCCTGTAAGAACCAAGGCTGGAGGACATGAGGATAAAGCTAGAAGTACACCACAAAGTGCGCATTTTTAAGGACAACAGAGCCAACCTGGGATGAGGGACTTGCTGTTTCAGGACTGGTACTAAAACCCACCAGTGTGGTACCAGTGGTATCAAAACCCAGCAGCCAGAAGTTGCCTGTGGAGAGCAGCCTCCCCATTCCAGCCTCGCAGAGAGCCCCCTCCAACATGAGCCACCACTTCTCCTGTACCACACAGGGCTGAGCTGTGAGCATCATCTGCCTTTTTTGTCCTAAAGTCAAATACAGTAATATCAAAAATTAAAAAAAAAAATATGAATATAATTAGGCAAATAAAACAAAATCAGGCTACAAAAGAGAGAAAGAACATGGTGTAGAGCAGCAGTAGCTTGTGGAGAAGACAGAGGGACAAAGTTAACATGACTCAAGGGACTTAATGCACAACTACATCCCAAGAAGATGAAGACTTCGTGATTTGTTGTATCCAGACTCATCCTTCCCCACAAAAGAAATGAAATAGGCAGAGCCAGCAGAACGCATCTCTAAAAAGCCATTCACCAGAAGCCATCAGCACCTCATGTCCCAGCCAGAGCCAGAACAGCTCCATCCCCAGCCAAAGCCATCCCTGGGGCTTTCTGAAGGGCTGGGATGTAGGAGGAGGCCTTGCAGGGGAACAGCTTCAAATGCCAAAGAAGGATTTAAAAATACATACGGGTGTGCAACCTGATGGGACTGGGAAGGAATTAAAGGAGGAGGCATCTCTGAGGCAGATTTGCCAACAAAGTCAGAGAAACCTTAAAGCTGGGGCTTTAAGGACAGCAACCCAGCTCTAAAGGAGACGCTGAAAAATGATGAGGGAAAAGCGACAGGCAGCGACGTGCCATCTCTGCCATTTGGTACGGCTCTGTGCATCCGTCACCCACACTCAGGAAGCCTCTGCAGCTCTGTCCCTGCCTGCCTTAGCTGCCCTGGGGCATCCTGAGATGCCACCTCTGAGCTGCAGAGGCTCCTGGGGAGCTGTGGTGCCCAGGGGCATTTGGAAACAAGGGGACACAACCTCCTGCACTGGCTGAAGGGGTCTTCAGAGAGGCCCCAAAAGCATCTGTACTGTGGAGGTAGCAGGCAGGATCTGCCCAGGACCACAGCACTTTCCTCAGGTCAAAGCCACTCTTCATTTTTCATGAATGATGAAGGTTGTTTGGGTGTAGAAAAATCAGGTTCAAGTTAGCACTGGGCCTCAAAACCAAAGTGGGGAGGCACACACAGGCAGATCCTTCCCTGAGACACAGCTCCCACCCCAGGCTGAAAAGTGCTGGGATGCACACATATTGGCAAGGGTGATTAAACCACGTGAAAGACCATTTCACGGTTTTCTTCAGCTGATCATTTAGTAACTAATGTCATAAACCTCCTCCTCGAGAGGAGCTTCATTTATGCCCATGCACACAAAGGAGAAGGCGTTAACCCAGTGCTGGGAGCAGGGGTGCACGTGCTGGGCTGCCCATGCTGCCTGGCAAAAAGCTTTCTGCAGCAGTGCAGCACACCTGGACACAGCTGTCACTGCACAGGAAAAAAAACTAGGAAAAAACACTTCTCAATGGAAAACCCCAAATGTGCAGTGTGCTGCTGAAGTTGCGATGAGAGCCAAACACAGGAATCAGTAATTTTTCAAGGTCAAATTTGCAAAGTTTCAAGGACAGTCTCCCTTCTGCAAGCTGCCCCAGTGGCAGCTTTCTCCTTAAAGTTGCACTTTTTAAAGTTATATTTTGCAAAGTAAAAGCACAGCTCCAGCAGCATAAGAGCAAGGCACAGGCAGGTAAGAACTGCCCCCAGCTTTGCTTTCCGCGCAGGTTTGAGGCTGGCTTTGGCTGACCTGCTTTGAATTTGGGCTCCTGCTGGGTTCCAGGTGCTACACAGCAGCAGTGATTAATTACAGCATGTTACAACCAGGATCAAAGTAGTTTCTGTTCAATTCATTTGTGAGCTTCATTTATCCAGCACAATCAACCCGTGTAATCTGCAGACATGGGATCTGTCAGCAAAACGGTCCATAAAAGTAGTGGGGGCTGCACTCAGAGACATGGTGGGGCTTCCCATCAGAGACACTGATGGGAAGTCACTGGCAGCTGAACTGGTACCAGGGTATTACCAAGACGTTGTATGTGTATCATTACTTCTTCAAGTGACAAAAAAAAAAATAAAGGGGGGGGGGGGGGGGGGGGAAAAGAGGAGGGCATAACCACCTTCTATCTTCAATGGCCAATGTATGTTGGAAATCAGCTAACATATGTAGTCTTTCTGAAGGCTCTACATCCAGCATTGATTTGGAATCAATTTAATGCACAGTACTTTATGCGATTATACCTGCAGATGCCTAAGTGAGAATTTAAATTAGCATTAACTTGATAGCTTTTGCTAAAGGCAGACAAACACAAATGGGCAGTGGGCAGACTCCTGCAAAGCTCTGCCGATCCCCATCAGCTCCCGAGGCACTGCTTCAAATGTAAACCCTGGTGATCTCTCTAGCAACAGCGTCTGAGACCAAATGGATTCAAAACCAAGACCCTGATCTCTGCATAAATCATATCTCCACTGCACAGAGCATCACCATTTGGTCAGTAGGATTCATGCTCAAACATGAGCACCCTACAGGTTCATAAGGATAATCCCTACCCAGGAGTTCTTACAAATCCATATATACTGGCCTGGGAACACAGAAAATATACACAAGCTAATAAAAAAAAAAAAAGGAATGAATTAAGAGAATCATGTGAAAATTCACCACTAGCCACTGATGAAGGCGTTTTGCTTCTGAGAACTGTCAGACCCACAGCAGAGGCATTTTGCCATTGCTCCACACCCAGGTCGAGTCTCAGACTTGTTGAGCTTACTGCACATGGCTTGTTCCTGCAATCCCTGCACCCAGAAAACAGGCTAAGCTCTGTTCTTCTGTCCAGAAACTCTAAATAATATCACAGCTAGGTCTCTCCTTTCAGTTTCAGTTTACAGCACACTTTTTAGGATTTGTAAGAGGATGTGCTACCTCCTCAGTAGGAGGAGAGAATCCCTAAAGTCTCCTTCCATGCAGTTATAGGAGAGTGAGTGAAAGATAAGATCCATAGCTCATGCACCAGCATTTCTTACTCTCCACATCAAGGCCCCCTAAAGCTTCAGAGTCAGCCAGAGCAGGAGTAATAGCATTTCCACCCATCTGATCAGAGACCTGACTTACCTACGCAGCTCAACTTCCCTCCACTGCTTTGCATTCATCTCCCCTGCAGAAACAAATCATTTTTATGAATTCTGACACACAGCAATGAGAAGTGGTGTTGTCCTATAGCAGGAGAGAAACTGAGGATCCTGAAGGCAGAGGAAGCCTCACACTGCAGTACTTCAGCTGGGACATATCAAAGCTCCCCTTCAAGTTCAGGAGTGGTCATAGCCAGGATTTCAATGCTTATCCTTATTTCAATGGCTTATCCTTAACTAGGAGGCACATGCCTTCAAAACAACTCCTGGAAGCTCTGACCAGTTTAAAAAGGTAGACAAGCTTGTTTTCTCAGTTACATTCACTTTAAAGAAGATACTTTTCTAAGTTACCCTAGGTCTGTGGCCACCAGCTCTCTCAAGTAAGAGGTTGTGAACCCCCCACCTAGCCTTTGCTACCTAAATATGAGGTCTCCAACCTCAGGAGGTGTCCCAGACCTTTGGCTGCCAGCACAACTTGTCCTCTAGAGCTGGGCAAGGAGCTTGGTCTGAAAAGCTTTTGATACCAGAGCATTGCTGTTTGCTCCTCTTCCTGCTGTTCTCCAGCTCTAGCCAAAAGCGACCAGCATCCAACAAGCTGCAGCTACAGACGGGGCTGGCTCCCTTGGAGGAAAGCAGTCAGCTGGCACAAAAAGGGTAGCTGCACACTCAGCCTGCAGTTAAAGAACTTCTCGCAGTGATCACGAGCTTTACTTCACCCTGTTTTGCTGAATTTGATGCCTAGAGGTATCTCACAAAACACCACAAGCGCAGGAACTAATAAAGCTGCGTACCTCAAACTCCAACAAAATAAAGCAGCTCTGCCACACTTCTAGCTAACTAGGTCAGGCAGTTCCATGCTGCATGGCACTGTGACAACCCCAAACCAGATACTTCCACTGAAGCCACGGAAGAGGTAAAGATGCCTTTCACCCTGCATTTCTGCAGGGACGGTTGGAGGGCAGCGCTCCTTCCTTGCACTTCTTTTTCTAAGCAGAGATGCCCAGTGCTTGAAATCCAGCCATATCTCAGCCCCCATCCCCATTCGCAGCTAACTGTGTTTCTGTTTTGTTCTGAGGTACTTGGAGCTGCTCCTGTTTCTGTTATCAGGAAACAGAAATTAGGTAGCCTTGACTTAAACACAGACCCGTCAAAGAGGTGGCGATGGTTTTGGTACCTTCTGACTCAACAGGCATGAAAAATAATTCAGCTTATTAGCCAGAACTCCAAAAAAACATGGTCAAAACAGAAGGTCTGTCAATTACAGGCAGCAATTTAGAGTTTTGAAATTACTTCAGTAATGGGAATTTGACATAAGAAAATCTTATGACATAAGAAAATTTTAGAGTTTTGTGAACTCAGAAGGTCTAGTAAACTCATTTGGGCTTATAAAAGACTCATTTGTAACGAGAAAGTGGAAAACCTTGAGCAAATACACCTGGGATTCAGGGAAGCCAGAAGGGAAAAGCAGTTTTCAGGAGGGGATGTTGCTGATGCTCCCCTTGAGCCATCACAGGAGCTGCTCCCCTCCAATGGGGCAGCAGACCCTGAGCAGCGTGGTGGTGCTGTAACATTGCCGAGCACAATTAGACCCTGGAGTGCTTTGCCCTGCAATTATAAAAATGAGCACCCAGAGTGCTGACTGCTGGTCTCAGCGTGCTCTTTGGATCCCCTTCATTTCTGTCTGCTACACACTGCTGAGAGCCAGGGCAGGCAGCAGCAGGTCAAATCACCCAGATCGCAGCACGCGGGGTTGTGCTCCTTGCTTCTACATACAAAGGGCAGCTCCTGAGCATGGGATAAATTCCAGCAGGGCAATGTCTAGCTCCTCCAGACTGATATTGCACAGATATTTCTCACTACAGGAAAACATTTTTGCCTTCTTTTCTGCAGTGAAAACCTGAGGGCATTTTGCAAGGTGAGGGGAGGAAGCGTTTCAAGGCGGATTTCAGAAGCCCACGAGCCTCGCACGACCTTTGCCTCCTGTTTGCTGCAATAAGTTATCCAATCTGTCACAGGAGCTCGAGGCTACGGCACGGCCCCGTCTCGGCCCCGGCACCTAATGAAAAGAGACCTTGAGAATCATCACTTCTGAGCATTTGGCACAGGAGAGCTCAAAAGCCATTGGAGAAAAAAACACACACATACAACACGCACCCCAAAAGGCAGAGGGGAAGATGCATACAAGAAGTGCTCCCTGCAAGAAGGGGCTGAGCCCCCACTCCAGCTCCTCCTTCAGAAATGCTCAAAGGTGAGAACGGATTTCTATGTTGTACTCATTTGCAGAGCAGAAAATTTGCCCCTGACCTGACCTTATTTACTCAGGACATCCTATTGATTTATTTTTATTTTTTTTAAAAAAACAAACAAACAAACATGCAACACTGAAAAGAAGATTGATAATGCTGACATCGCATTGCATTTATGTCTCTACATGCTGCGTGTAATTTTCTGCATTTTGTAGCTGCTCCATCTAACCCTTTCTGCCTCTTGCAGAGCATTTACTCTCTCTCCTGGCCCCAGCTTTCTAAATTAAGCTTTTTATTGATTCAGGACTCAGTGATGCTCATCTGGAGTGAGCGAACACAGACAAAGAAATCAACCAGCAGCTATTGGTAAGACACTTGCAGTGGATTTGGATTAAAAATAATTGCTGCTGCAGTTACCTGGTCTGTCCCAACGCAGGACCTGATTGTCCCTGCATATTTCACACTGTTTTCTAGCTGCCCAGACCAGCTGCTCTGCAGTTCTTAATGACATCTGTGATGAAAATCCCTATGGTTATCACAAGAGACAGCACCATGTGAATTTACAGAGGCACAACTTTAGGCACCTTTTGCTCTTTCAGCCAGCACGCACCTTTGGGACCAAGAACACCCTGCTGTGGCACCTCGGAGATGGGTTTTGTATCCTCAGAGCTGCTTTCCTTCTGCTCTGCTCCCAGGCTCCACGCAGCTGGGAGTGTTTCAGAGCAGTCCCACTGCCTGGGTGCAGGTGTCCAAATCCCACCTCTAGCCTATTTCCATTGCCCTTCTCAAACTGCCTGCACAGAGCCAAAACAAGATGTGAAGATAAATATACAAACAAATATATACAAACTCAGGTCTGGCAAAGCCAGCAGACTTGCACATAACTTGGATCCTGGTTCACAGAGGCATTTGTCCCACCTGGCTCAGAGAAGCAGATGATTTAAAGGGGAGGAGAAGGTACTCAACTGCCAGCACCAGGGTCCCCCCAGCGACACAACCATCACAGCTGTAAAAACACACACCTCGTGAGCACAGCTCCATGATGGACTTCAGCAACTGGGCTGCTGCAAGGAAAACAGCAGCAAGAGCTGGATTTGGGAAAGAGTGAAAAGTTCTGCCACAGTTTAGCATGACGAGGGGACACAAGGGCCCTGCAATGGTCACTGCACAGCAAAGAGCACCCACAAGATGTGCTGACGATTTTGACTACCTGCATGAAACTTTTCCAAGCATCAGATGAAGATTTTTCCTTTAATTGCAAGTTTAAAGGAATACTATTATCAGTTTTTTTCCACCATTGCACTGCATTTAGCTACAGTAACTCCCAAGGAATTACAGCAGTGCAAATATTTGCTGGATTTAACTAGTCTTCACATCATTATCGAATTTCTTTGCAGAAGAATGCTTATTAGGATGGCAGATAGTGCCTGAAATTAAGCTTTTACAGGAGCAGTTCAACATCTTACCAAAAAATCAAGGTCTCCTGGACTTGGCTTTGTGTCAGTGATAGAGACATTTCTGTTAGCAAAAGGCTGTCTTGCTAAAACTGGGGAGAGCTCTTTTTTTTTAAATTATTATTATTTTTCCTCCTTTCCCTGTGCAGCAGCTCCTATCTCCAAGTGGGATAAGCAAGCATCACAGAGCAACAGCAGCGGGATCCTTTGCACACATTGACCGTGTTTTGCATTTCATCCCAGCACCTCTTTCCCCTCATAGCCCTCACGTGCAAACAGTTGCATTGAGGGAAAAAGTCACCAGGAAACCTTGAATTACCAAGCTATGAACTGCAGGATTAGGAGGCAATCATTAACAATAGCTGCGTGCCCTGAAAGCCTCTCATTTAATGGAGTGGTAAGAGATTATTTACACCATAATGTTAAGAGCCCTGATATCCCAGTGTCTCACAAGCTTAAGATGTGCCCTTTAATTCCTGTTACCTTGCTGCAGCCGCATGTCAAACCTGCGTGGACTCCGCTCGCATCAAAAATGAATAGCTTCTAGCTGCTGGAAGCCGATTCCTCCTGCCCAGATTTACGTACCTGGGTAATGGGGTGTAATAGGAAGGTGAGTAGGATGCTCACGTCAGCTTAGAAGGAAGGATTAGTGCTTTAAAAGAGCAGATTGATCTTTGTGAGACCACCACCCCCTAAAAAAACACACAAACAAACAAAAATCTCTTGCCACAAAACCCGCTGTGTCTGGAAGTGACCTGCTGCACCTCAGTGACTTCCCTTCAGATGTACAAACCCAAAGCGTCTTAATTTATGGAAGCAAACCCCATTAAACAGAACAGGCACGTGATGCAGTAGATCATCTCCACAGAACCGCAGGCCTTGTGCTTAATTAGGCGCTCAGTACATGAGGCCAGGCTCAGGACACGCTTTGGTGCCTCTCAGAAATACGGCAGCAATTTCTGTGCCTGGCATTGCCCAAAAGAGCGGGCAGCAGAGCATCGCCGCCCGCTGCCTTCCCTCCCCGACCGCCAGCACACGGAGTCCTGCCTCACTTGACCCCACATACAACAATTTATTTCTTAAGTGTATTAAGAATTTCATTAACTCTGATGGTTGGGGGATTATTATTATTTTTTTTTAAACCCCAGTCTAAAGCCAAGAAGGACTTCAGGAGAAGATAATTACTCATACAGGAAGATGAGCAGGACAAAGTGGACTGCTCTGATCCTCTTGTCTGATCTCTTGCTATCTCTGCCAAGGTCTGAGCAGCATGCAGTAAATAAAGGCTAATTTTGAGCTCCTAACCCTTGCAAGGCAAGGCTTCAACAAGGAGTCACTTCTTTTTCCTGGTGCAGGTATCCCACCAACCCAAGACAATGCCAGACAAGCAGTCTCCACAGCATTGAACCACTCCATTGGCTTTGTCCCCATGCTGTTTTCCCCACTAACTCTGTACATAAAGACCCTTTTCTAGATTTATTCCCACCCCCCTCAACCTTCCACCTTTGTACCACACCTCACCCTGCATGCCTCTGATCTCAGGGCTGCCCTTTGTTTCTAGTGTTTTCCTCTCAGCCCCTATTTGTGTTCCAGGCTAGGATTTTTATTTTACTTTTTTTTTTTTTGGCCATTTAACACACCCCCAATCCAACTCTTGCTTGCTGGTGGCATTGTTCCCCTTGCTGGGTAATGACAGCAAGTGAGGAAGCTCCAAAGCCACCAGACAAATAAGTCCCCTGCTCTCATTTCCCAGCTTTGAGCCCAGAAGTACACTGCAGCAAATATGAGCATCAAGTGAACTTCACAGAGATCTGCTTTCTGGGCTAGAGCATGTCCAGTCAGATAAGCTGCAGACAAAAAAAAAAAAAAGAAAAATCTAAAACAGGGCAGACATTGCAAGCCAAAGGGCTAAACATGAGCACTTAATGAACAATGGGAAGATTTTAGTGTGCAAGACACGGATGGCTCAGAAGTCCTCGTAATACCAGCTCCCCTTTATTAATATAGAGGTATAAGCTTTTTTTCTTTTGATTAAAATACCTGTAGATTTCTTCATGCTGAAAACTGAAGTACAGAAAGCCTGCCCTCCTCTTCAGTGAGTTATTTGCTAAGTCATATCAGATGGCCAACCCCAAGCTCGGATAGATTGCTCCAGCCGTGACCTTGGAGCACACTCGCATTAGGAACAGTGGATAACATTGTGATTTTTTGTGCTGGCTCAGCTCAAGACTTCTCTCGAGCAAAGAGTTCAGCACTACAAAATTTGCATCCCAATAAAATAGCCCCACAAGATAAATAAGGCCCATTTGCTTTTGGCTGGAGGCACCGGATTCATTAATCTCAGCACCTCAGGATGAACTGGGTCTGGCTCACCACGGAGGAAAGGTCACTGCTTTGTCAGCTCTGCTCCTCAGCCTCCCCTCATTAAATCTCCATCGAGACGCTGCATACTGCACTTGTTAAGAAGCAAGGATTTTTAGCATTAGCTTAACATTTGCCAGACCAAACAAGCTAAAAGGAACTTGGCAGGATGTCCAGGTCTCAAGAAATGGGACCAATGTAAACCCCAAGAGCAAAATGCTGCCAATTTGTTTCAGTTAGACATTTAGCATGGGCTGACAATTTTTGTTTGTTTTTCGGCCCAGGGGATACTGGCTGTTATCTTAGGGTTGGGTGAAGAAAGACACAGGCATTTGACCTGGCTGGAGCACATCTGCCTCATTAGATACCTTCTCACGTGGTTCTAGATCTCCTTCCTCGTGAATCCTGGCCTAGAAACTCATCTGCAAAGTGAGACCAGATAAAGAAAAAGGATCTTAAAAGACAACATTGGGAACGATATGCTCTCATAATCAACCGAAGCGCACACACGAGATATCCCAGCAACGGGTTGCTGGAAAGTGACTGGCCAGGGAAGGATATCAGCAGGCTGGCAGCCGCCTTCTTTCTGGATGGTTTCCTGTTTTGCAGCCAAATGTTAGCTCATCTCCCTGACCCAGCAGAGAAAAAAATATGTACAGCTTCTGCTGCTACGTATTTCTGAGAGTTGGAGATGGAACCACCAGTTTTGTGCCATCCCAAGCGTGCCCTAAGCGAGAGCAGTGCCACTTTGGGGAGTGCAAGGCTTTATAACCAGTTAAAGCCCACGCGTCCCCTGCAAGCTGCAAAGTCTCAAGGCTAGATCTAAGAACAGCCTGGGGACTCTAGCAGCAGGGCAAGGACAAAACCATCCCAGGACTTTGGAAACCCTAAGGGGCTGCTGCTGTTCCCCTTCACAGATCCTCTAGCCTTATGGTTTTCATAGAGCCAATTGCATCTACCACTCCACAAAAGGGTTCTGGCCAAAAATACCATTACAGCATCCTCAGGCAGCTTGAGCAGCACTCACCTCAGGCAGTGCTCCCTTTCCATAGGAGGTCAGCTCTGTGAGGAGCAGCTCCAAGTTGGTATGGCAGGAACACATCCCACCTGCCCATGCGTCTATACAACAAGCACTGAGCACCTCAAGAGAGTGCAGGTATACCACGGATATTTTTAGCTCTCTTCCTCATAAGAAATGAGGCTTCAACAAGAGATGCTCCAGAAAGAACCATTTCAAGACTGAACAAGAATTATCAGTCAAAACCCCTGCTTCATTACATGCATTTTCCCTCCTCCCCAGAGGAAGCATCACATGCGAGAGGTACAAGTCACTGCCAGCAGTGGAGACAGACAGTAGATGTCTGAGATGATTACATTTCTCTTGTCACCCGATGTTCAGCAGAGACAAAAAAAAATCATTTCATGATGAAAATCCTTTGTTAAAGCCTCCCTCTTGCAGAGAGAGCGCTGTAGCCCAATCTGCTCAGCACAGCACATACCTAACAGTGACCACAGGAGACAGCGCTCGACGCGAGCTGCAGTCCGCAGGCAGAGCAGTGCATTCAAGGAGTTGTTCCAATTAGGTCATCCCTGGTTAATTTTTTTTTTTTTAATTTTTTTTTTTTGATAAAATAGATGAAGTTGGCCCTTCAGAAATTCAGCCTTCCCATCATTTCCATTCCACTGCACTGTCGCCACTGGCACAAAATTACAAGGAAAACCACGACTTAAGGAAGGAGCTGGAGAACAATTTGAGCTGGCTTTACCAGTTACTACTGCTTTACCTGCCTGATCACCCCCAGCCCTCCCCGTCTTTGTTATCTGATCCGCTGTGCTCTGCACCTGCTGCAGATTCTCCCCTTTTTAGAGTAATTTGGCATTCACAAGACAATAACTTCAGAAATTTGCCGCTGCTTCTGGCAGGTAGGGACATGCTTTGCTTTGCAGCTGTTTGCTATGCATCTGCTAAAGCTTTCAGAAGCTGTGGGGGCAGGAGAAGCATAACAAAATGCATTTCCAGTCTTTCTATCATTACTGCAGTGGGCCAAATCCACAGCATGTGCAAATAAGCATGAGATTTCTTCACCTTGTTACACCACCTGCTCTGAGTTTTAGTCACTCAGTTCAGCCAAAAGACTCATAACCATGTTATTTTAGCTTCCCCACTCAAGTTCTCCACATTCAAACAAACCAACAGATACTTTGCTGAGCAGAGATTTTATCCTGATGTATATTTGAGAGGCCCTTCTAGCTTCCCCACTGCTTTCTGTGGTCGGTCAGAACTAGCCTTTATTTCCACCTGTGGCAGCTAACCTGTATCAACTCCTACATTTCCAGGGATATCAGTGCAAAGATGCAGGAGTGCTCCATGCCCATATCTGCATCTTTCTCTCTTCACAACCACCCTCCTGGGATGCTATTAGTGGCCCAAAGCAGTCATAGAGCTGAGCTGGTTTATCAGGGCTCCTGATACACAGAAGAAGGTGCTGAGGGGTGAAAGAGAGCTAGAGATGGCACTGCACAATTATTTTATGGTGGTAGGTGTAAAGGCAACGTACTGGTGGATGAAGAGAAGAGAGGCAAGTGCTTACCTCGCAAATTACTGTACTCCACAACCTTTCCTTTCCCACATCACACCTCTCCAGGTGGCACAGAAGTAGAGAAAAAATGAGATGATAAAGTGGCAATGAAACAGGCAAGCACCTCCTCATCTCTGAGCCTGAGGATCTCTTTGGAAGTTCACCTCCAGGGCTGAGGGTGATGCTCTTGAGGTCCACGCTGCCAGCAGGCTTCATGGTGAGGACCTGGGAGCTCAAGCTCTTCCACAGCTTTAGCTAGAACAGGCCACCTTGTGCTTTAGCACCCTCCCAGAGAAAAGGCCAGAGTTCTTAGCTCTAGGGCTGTATTCATAGACCACAAAAAATTGCAAAGAGTAGATGGAAATGATAAACAAAGCAACAAGTTTTTCTCTTCTTTTTTTTTTTTTTTAAATAAGCAATACAGAACAAACAGACCACATCAGCCCCATACCATGTAGGTAGGCTCTTGGGAAAGCATTTATATCCCCTCTCCCCACACTCATCATCAGCATCACCTGGTTCCCCACCCAGAGGCAGGTGAGGGCTGTGCTTTGCCCAGCAACAACATGAACCCAGCTGGTATCATTTACACAAGAGATATGTCCGGATCTCCACAGAGAAAGTTTTAGTAGTGAAAAACAGCATCTGCAAAATGACTTTTTTATGTTTAAACCAAGGCTGATGGTGCTGGGAGGAAGGTGACTCAGATGCCTCGTACCGTTCCTCCTCAGAGCCCGTGTTTGCGTCATCCTGCGTCAACCATCAAACCTGCTCCGCTTTACTGCTGCGGAAACCTGTTTGTCGTGTCCTTGTCTCCTGCCTGATGGCTTCTTGTGTAGGCGGCAGCAGGAAGGCTATTGCACAACATTGCAGGGCCTGTCTGATGGGAGCACCGCATTGGGATGATTTCATTTGCGTTCAAACTGGTATTTATTACAGTGGCAAAATGGGCACTTTATGCCTCTGGTTTAGCCTGAGCGGCTTTTTTTTTTTTTTTTTCCAGCTCACATACCAAAATGATTGAAGAAAACAGCTCTGAGGCACTTCTAAAATAAGAAGAGTCTGTCAGCAACTTCACGGTGACTTTACGTTCATGCCTTATGTTTCCCATGCCAAATCCTTAAGGCGACTTTGGGCTCACTTGGGCTTCCTGCGTTTCCCACTGTCCCTCAGAAACATACGGTGAAGGTATAATTGACCCAACAAACACTGAGAAGTCTCAATCCCAGTTGCTGCATCATCCTTCAGGTATATTTTCTCCAAATGAAATTCAAGGAGAAAGGGCTTTAGGAAATGGTTTGCACTCCCTCCTTCCCCAAAGCCCCGATCGGCTTTAATTAAGAACGTACTCAAAACAAGACTTGGAAGAAGCTCTCAAGAGCCACATTTCAGAAGGGCCATAACCGGTCTGATGATAACATACCACTTCCAGTCAGGCCACTGGGACTTAGGAAGATATCTGAAATGTGTTGAGATACAATGCTTGCAGTGGAACATAAAACTGTTAGGTGTCTGCTCTCAGAACCAGCTTTGCCTGGATCCATCTGGTCTGCAGAGGGGGTTCTGCCGCACTCTTTACTGTGCTCTGCTCAGGATAAATGCAAACCCAGAGTATTTAAACACCCATAAGACAAAGTGCAGCTGATGGACACCAAATGCAGTCTTCCCAAAGCAGCTGTTGATGCACCTGCTTCCAGGTAACACTTCAGGCAGGAGACAACAGTGTACTCAGTGGGTTTCCACATCCTCTCTCTGCTCCCACACGGCTCCGTACCATGGGGTCCATCCATCCCCCAGGAGCAAACTGCTCCAGCACTGGTCCCCCACAGACGGCAGCTCCCCCCAGACCCCCTGTTCCTCCGTGGGCTCCTCTCCACAGGCCGCAGCGTGGAGATCTGCTCCATGTGGGACCCATGGGCTGCAGAGGGACAGCCGGAGATCTGCTCCATGTGGGACCCATGGGCTGCAGAGGGACAGCCTGCTCCACCAGGGGCCTCTCCACAGCCTGCAGGGAGCTTCTGCGCCATGCCTGAAGCACCTCCTGCCCTCCTGCTGCACTGACCCTGGGGCTGCAGGGCTGCTTCTCACTCCTCCCTCCCAGCTGCTGTTGTACATCAGTTTTTTCCCCTGCTTTCTTAAATCTGCTCTCACAGAGGCGCAAACATCAGTAATAACTGGCTCAGCTGTGGGCAGCAGCAGGCCCCTTTGGAGCTGTCTGAAACTGGCCCTTATCTAAGACGGGGCAGGTTCTGGATCCTTCTCACAGAGGCCACCCCTGCAGACCCCGCTACCGAAACCTTGCCATGTAAACCCAATACAGGGCCTCGGCAAGCTGATGCCACGTTTGCCATCATGTCACCGCCTGTGGCTCAGAGCTGGCCTAGGCAGCACCGTGGGCAAGGCCAGTGAGGCCTCGTTGCACTCCAAGGCCGGATCACACAGTGCTCTATACACAGCAGGAAGCTGCTGCTACCGAGGCCTGGGGAACAGCTTCATACTGACAGATACCCAGGCTTAACCCTGGCTCTGTAATAGGATTAGCACACAGGCACAGAAACCCCAATTGTAGTGTCTTTTTTTTTTTTTTTTCCTTAGCACTCATCAGACAGCTTCAGCCAAAACCAGAGCCACCACCCTCCCACAGCCCCACTCTGTACCACCTCCTGTGGTGACTAAATACAAAATGTTAACAAAAATAAATTGTTCCTTGCCTCTCTCCAGTCCATCTGCCCCACAAAGGAGAGAGGAAGAGCCCTCTGGCCTCGGAGTAGAAGTCTGGGGGTAGGTTTGGGCCACCAAAAAAAAAAAAGCATCCTTTTGTGAGTCTGAAATGGGAGCTCTGTCACACACAGACTCTACTTCTGTTTCTCTTTTCCCCCATTTGACTCATTTCTAACACCAGTGTGTTCTTGACATTGGCCAGTTCGGAAAGGTAGATAACTGCACTTAGCTGCAGGCAACCAGGGTTCTCCACCAGGAGCCAGCAGCCTTAAGCTGGGTCACCAGCCACTATAAACAGGAGTAGGCCACTGCAGGGATGGCATTAATGGCAGCAAATACATCTTTAAGCCTGTTCTTCTAATTGTCAGTCACAGAGTGACCCTCTTAGGATATTTTAGGGACATTTCTTCCATGTGGACCAACCACAAACTTCTGTTTCCCTGGCTGCAACGCCGGTGCTGTGTGAAACATGGCCCAGCAGATGCAGAAGCTTTTAAAGAGGATCTGACAGGCAGGAAGGCAGGACAAACTAAAATAAAACAAACAAAAAACAATTGTTTTCTTTCAGGAAACAAGACTAAAAAAAATGTCTATTTTTCTAACATTTCTATTAAACACTACCATACCAATGAGAACAAAGGCCATCCTGCCCTGCCCTGGATGCTGGGGCTCAGGGAAAGCGCTATTAAGTTGGGTATTTTTTTGTGTTTTGCTTTTTTAATTTCAAAGGATATGAGTAGACCAAAAAGTTTTTCTTAACTGTGCTGATTCCTACTGTATGTAGAAAGTCCTTTAACTAAATTATCAACAGATTAGCCCAACACCCGAGCAGCATATGGGCATTTTCCTTACAAATTACATCATTAGGTAATCTGCCCTCAAAATTAAAGGACTTAATAATCAGTGATCTTTTTTCCAGCTCTGTAGAATAGGTCTCTTGCCCTCTTTGTGCCACTACTTTTCTGTCTACAGAGAGGATAATTTTCCTTTGTTTCTCTCAGAAAACAGGAGGTTAACTTCAGGAAAGCTATGCATTTTTTTCTGATGGAAGGTAACACATCTGAATAAATTATTTGTAACCATTAAACAGGTTAAACTTGAAGATCTACATGCATATTTTTTTTCTTCATCCAAAGGACAATGAATCCTCAGCTCCATTTCCTTTTTTAAGTTTATTAATATGTTTTGGAAGTGCATTGAGTGTGATGGGAGTTGTCATTCCAATATTGCTCAGCAGTGCCAAGCTAACACCGGTAAATTAAAACCTCTTTTATCAGTGCAGGGATCTGCCAGTGACTTATCTCCCATCCACTTTGTAGGACAGATTGCAGATAGAAAAGGGCAGCCTGCCAGGGAGGACGGCTCTTGCTCTTTCAAACCACAGGTGACCTGTCACCAATGTTTCTTTTTCCCCACTTGCTCTAAATTTTGTACTAGCTTCTTGGCTTTGATAGAAGACTTTGAGGCCCTGATTGGGACTGATGGTGGTCAGAAAACTGGGAACCTGAGGAATGTTTAATCAAAATGACACAATCACTGAAAAGCCCAAATAACTTGACTGCTGGCATTTGGCTCTGAGAAATGCCTATGAATATGGGGATTTGTAGCAAATAATTTGCCTGGTCTATGTAGGCCACCTGAAGCATCCTGGCTTCTTCCCTCGTGGAGCACCATGGCTGGGACGGGTGTCTGCCTCAGAGGGGCTGATACCACTGCAACATGAACTATTTTTGGCAGCCTGTGCTGCGCTGCTCCCAAAGCAGTGACACGTTTCCATCCATCGCCTCTCAAAAGTTAAAAGCTTGTCATAACATGTCAGGTGGTGAGGCTGCACCACGTGTCTGATGAGACAACTTCCAGTCCACTGCAGACAGCCTAGTCTGGATGCTGAAGAGATGGAGAGCCGACATCCGAGCCACTGAAAAAGGCTTCATCTGCTTATGGTGGAATCTCTCCCCCTCCTATTGACAGGGGTGACAGCTGGAAATTTGAAGAAATCTTTATTTATTAAAAATGTAACCATTTCTCTTGTTAGAAACTTAAAACATTTCTGTAAGCTTCAAAGGTGAGTGAACAATGGGCCAGGATTTCCATCAATTAAATAAATAAATAAATAAATAATCAACCCTGAACTCCTCTGTACAGAACAACAACAACAAAAATGTGGCAAATGCTAGCAATAGGCCAGAACATGGATGCAATGGCATATCCCACACCCAAAATAATGTGTCCTCAAAACCAGATGCTTTAATATTCAGGAAAGGTTGAGGCTGGCATCAAATTATTGGTTTGTCCTGGTTACAAAGAATAATGTTATTTTTAAATTCTAGCCCCTGGGGGCTCTCACAGAATGGCCAGTTACATAAAGGAGAGGAACATAGCTGGTTATGAACACTTCAGAATAAGATAAAGGAAGTCCCAAGAGAACTGAGGCTGATGCACCCAAAGCTATAGCACCTTTGCTGATATTTTCCCCTTCACAGCCTTTCCAGGCCAGTGCTTAGGTCCTGAGGGAGGTGTTGGTGCCCACTAAACCTGAGCAGAAGGGGAGCCCTGCTTCACCTGTGATCTGGGGGGAAACAGTGCTTTCAGTTGTTCTCTGAAAAACAAACAAAACAACACAATAAGCCAAGAGGTAGATGAAGAAAATACTACAGTGTTAAATATGTTGCAGATCAAGAAGTGCTTCAATAGCACAGCCCAAACGTGTCCTCACTAGATCATCCCAATTTCATATCCTTTAGGCAACTTGTCTACATACCAGCACTGGCAAGGAAAAATCCTGTCAGAAGCATTTTTTTCTGTCTTTATCCTCTGAGTGTCCAACTCTTTTCTTGCTAAATCTCTACAGTCTGGAGCTCAAATTACCATTTCTGACCAGTGCAGAAACAAATGATGAAATATTCATGATTTGTTCATACTTTTCATCTTACAGAAGCAACAGCCAAGCACTAAATTTGCATGATCTAACCAAAGACAGCATTTCAAGAGATAAGTACTTTATACAGTGATATTCTCAAACTTTTGTATATTGAGGTAAAAACAGCAAGTGTTTGCTCTTGCTTGTGCAGTCACACATTGTTTAAAGAGCATCCCGCTAAATTTTCTGAGGATGTGTAAATTTATCATCTGGGCCACAGGAAATAAAGCAGGGTTAAAACACTGAACAAACTGCACTGAAGTTAACAAGCCTAAGGTTCATAAACCCTGCAATAGAAGCTTGCAGAAATCTTTCAAGGCTCATCCAATAAAGCCCCGTGGCACTTTGTTCTTCCCCCCAAATCTCCATCTGTCTGAGCCAGCATCAGCAGGAAATTTTGCATGGAAGCTTGCCAGATAAAATAGCTACTTCAGCTGGCTTTCAACTACCATTAGATTTAGAGGGTTCTTTGAGGAATATGTTAAAATCTTTGCAATTTTTAAGCTATGTCCAACCCAAGTTAGAGATGGGTCACATCTTGTCTCAATGTACTTAGTACATCTTACAAAAAAAGATCATTCGTATATGCTTTAATTTTACATATGCAGTTATTTTCCATCTGCATTTTGCCCTGTTCACCTCCTGCTGCACTAAAAGCTGAAAACACTCCCGTTTCCTGGGGATGTTCAAAAGTTAATTTAAGTCAATTTAATTAAATACATCTCATTCCCCTCGGAATTGCCCCAAACTTTCCAAATACAGTTGCCTTACAAGTGGACTTGGCCTTCAGCCCTCGGCACAGGTTAGACTTCAATACCCACATTCGCTTGCTGACACAAAGTTTGCTACTGGGAGCTAGAGTGACTGTTGACTTCTAGCAGCTACTTAGTTTTCAGATAATTTCTTTGAAATGTATTTCTTCCCCCAGCACAGCACAGATGACATAATGTGCCCTTGAATGCCTCCAAAAGAAGTTGACTGAAATTTGTAGGAGTGATATTATGACATTTTTTGCAAGTCCTTTTCCTGAAAAGGCAGAAAATCACAGACAGTCTCCCTGTGAGCAGCATCTTAGGGAGACTACAACCCCTTGTGACACAGCATCACTCTGAATCCACTGGGAGCCCAGCTGTGGTTCTTCCAGCTTGGCCATCCATCACATCTGCAACCAGTACCCTGGCTTCCAGAACATACACCACTCTTTAGCAGGCTAAGGTGCTCTGAGATTAAACACTATTTACCAGATATTCTTGGTATCAAACTGCATTAGGCATGTCACTAACGACCTTCAGAACAATGAGACCTCTTCAAGCCAGATTTGGCTGTGTGAGTCAAGGCGCACTTGAGTTGTTTCAAGCAGATTTTGTCAGGTTCCTCTGGAGTGTCGCAGTAGTTCAGATGAATTTACAAGGACTTTGCCCTCTTCCTGAAGCAGAAATCCTGGGGAGCCCTGGACCCTCTTGGAGGGGCCGTTGGCCCAGTTACTCTTCCACAGGCCATCCCCTCTCTGCAGCCTTGTTCTCAGCCTGCCCAGGGGATGTGGTGGCTGGGTCATAGTGGCAACTGAGCAGATCTTGGCTCCCCAAGGCCATGCCCATGCTGCCCTTGGTAGGACAGGTAGCTGTCACGTAGGGCTGTGTATGAATGACTGATTTTTCACTCCTTTCTAAAACTCACTTAAGCATTTTGTCATGATGAGGACACACAGAAGTGCAGGGAGTTTGCAGAGAAATGCAGGAAAACAAGGTCTGTCATTTCCAGGGAGCAAACTCAAAAACATCTCCTTAAATTTGTAGAACAATCATTTTCACAGCAATGAATTTTAATTGATGCTCTTTATCTACTAATACAGGGGAAATTTTTCTTTTTATATTTTTCCTAGTTGGGACATGTCATTTTTGATCTCCATTTTCATAATTAGTAGACTACCATTTCAAACAAAAAGTGCCAGGCAGGGTATTTATGCGTAGCGGTTCTGCCTCAGGCGTTAATGAAGCACGATACTACGCAGCAGGCACAGTTGTGTTGGGTGTAATGATACAAATTGGATGTAAATAATACAATTATTTGTGGGGTAACACAAGCACTGCACAAATAGTGTTCCTGACAGTAAATACTGTTGTTAGGATAGGAAGGTGCTGCTAATGCCACTAAGCATTACAATCAATTGTCGATAACATCATGTGAACCAAGCTAATAAATGGGGAATTATATGCCTCCTGCACATTCCTGCCTGTGTGAGACAGGACTTGTGTGCTAATAGAGCAACAAATAATCCCACTGGAAAATCAAGTCAAGGAAGCTGCAAGTTAACAAACCAAAAAAATCCCCAAACGCAGCACTTCCCATGGAGGAGAACAACCTCTACAAATGCAACGAGGACATGAAGGGTATGTAAAAAACTTTTTGCAAAGACAGCTGTGAAGCAGAACTTCTGTCTCAGCCCCAAGACTGACAGCAAGCAACAAACCTCCCAAACCCAAGATGCAGCACCCTGCTGAATGCTCAGCGGTGTGAAAGGCAGAGCAGCCATCACGTGCAATGCAGGGGCTCTTGGTTTGCTGCTCGCCGCCTGCCTGTGCCCACTAAAAAGTCCTGTGGGAGGGAAGGGCAGGCTGCCTCTGCTTCGCTGGAAAGCAGACCTCCACCCCCTGACATGAGATGGTTCAGCAGGTCTGGAAAAGACTGCGAAACGTGAGTCACCGGACTGGAAAAACAGAGTGCAAATTATTTGGAGAAGTTGCACAAGCTCCCAAATAAAATGCTGGCTCTCCCTGCAAAGGGAGTGTTAGCAGCTCCCCTGTGATAGACTCGGAGGAGAGATGAAGGCTAATGTAAGCCTCGCCACTTGCTACGGGAGAAATTGGAGAAATCACTCAAACGAGGCAGGGATTAAACTGGGACTGAGCTCAAGGAAATTTAGATTACAATGATGGAAAGGAGGAGAAGATTAAAACTCAGGGCTGAGTGAGTAATGCCCAACAAATGTATTCAAATGAATCTCCTCCATCGAGGCACTTCCAGAGCTCCCATCACCTTGCAATCTTTAATGCACTTGCTCTGCTGGAAGGAAGGCAGTGCTGCTATTTCTATCTCTCGTTTGGGGAATGGAAACACGGGGAGATTAAGTATCTTGCTCAAGGTGACCCAAAAAGTCTGCTCCAGAACAGAAGAATGCAGCCAAATCTGTCAGGTCTCAGCCCAGCGAGGGGACCACAACTCCTCCTGTGAACAGCGTGTAACTTCGAGGGAAGCATTCACTCCTTGGGCTTGTCCTCTGTCTTGTAGTTGAGGACTGCAGATCCCTGGCCTGGGACACACTGCCAAAAATCCCACAGCCAGTGCCAGCACCTTTCCCAAGCTCTTCTCTGCTCAGCCATTCGCTTCTGCAGAAGGCAGCAGGAGTTTTTTGGGAGCATCGAGAGGAACAGAGCAAGGGTGACGCACTTGGGCTGGCGTGTTTGCCACTCAGTGGTATAGCCACCCGCAGTACTGAGGGTGCTGAGCCTGTGCTGTGGGAGGGGAAGAGCCATGGGGCAGCTGCCTGACGGCTGGATTTGCAATTACTTTGCCTCCATTTGGATCCTGCACAGACGCATGGATCTCACCACTGCAGAACTGGATCCTCACCTGTCAAGGTCTCCAGTTGAAATAAACTGCTGGAGAGTCTCGTCCTTGTGCCTTCTGAGCTTGAGCAGGCAAAAAATTGTGACGTAGCTGCTGGGGCTCTTTGGTTTTAATGTAAGTGAATTTGCCCAGACCTGCTGGAAGTTCGCTGCATGCTCAGCATCTGCCCCCAGCCCTGTGGCCTCACAGAGTGCAGTACCAGTGCCTATTTTTTCATTTTTTTTCTCTTTAACGAAGAGAGATTTGGCTGGCCTTGGGTGCTTTTTCAGATTTTACCATGTCTGCAGGGTGCCCATGAACATGGGGAGCCTCCAGCAGAGCAGCCCATGCTGCAGACTGTGGGCATGCCTCACACCCAGCCCAGGCTGAGGAATATTCTGTGTGACCAGAGCAATGCCCATGGAGTGGAAATCTTGGCTCTGCATGCAGACCTGGGAATAGCACTGCCCCAAGACTGAGAGCAATTTTTACCTGTATCTATATTTTGCCGAGGCTTTCATTACACCTTTCCAGCTGCCAAGGCACATTTTCTGTTGGCACCTCATTTGCAGGAGGTTTTTCTTCCTTTTTTTCTCTGTCCTTCACACAGCCCGTTTGCTGCTCTCTCTGCTCCCAGAGATGACACCTCCCAGGTGTTTTCTCTAGGCTGCACCAGGTCAGTTGCAAGGCAGATTGCTTTCACACCTGCCACGAAAATCTCCACTGAACATTTCCACAAAACTTCAGTGACCGCTCTCAAGTCCCACCAACTTCTGCAGGGCAGCTGCAGTTCTGAGCCTGGCCAGCAAAAAAAAAATAATGAAAATTTTGTGGGACCCAATCCCCAATTCTGTTACAGCCTGGAGAATGATATCCATCTATTTCAGCAAGTTGTGGATGAGGTCTCATCCCTTCATAAATGGAGCTGCCTAGTGGCTTGCTCATCTGCGTCCCCAGCCCCAACCTGGTGCTGTAGCATCCATCCATCCTTCCATCCACCCCTCCATCGCCTTGGGCTCCCCATCAGGGGTCTGTGTCCCACTGCAGCCGGCGTGTGCGTCCAAGTGAATGTGTTGGTAAATAATTTATGTGGGCATGATTTACATGCTTAATTAGCTTTGCTTTTAATTGCAGCATTCACAAGGCAGAATATTTTACCACAAAGCGCTATGCCTGGAGCCTGTTTGATTAACTACAGAAAGAAAAACATTTAGTAGCATAAAACTGAACCACCACAAAGTCAATACATATTAAAGGATTTGAAGGGCTTTTTTTTTTTTTCAGCTAAACACATTTTATGAACAGCAGGGAAGACAAAATTCTGAATTCAGCGCTAGATACCATTTTTTTTCCTTGCTGCTCTGCTGCAAACCAATCTCAGGGTCTTGCAATCTGTTTTTCTTTTTTTTTTTTTTTTTTTTCATTGAAGGACAAATAAATGATACAAAGCCTGGACATCACCTCAGTCTATCTTATTTCCCTTGCATCAAGCTTTGGGAAAGGGCAGCCAACATTTAATGACATTTAACCCCTTTGGCCATGACCCTGGCCACACGTTAGCAAGTGATCCCTGCAGTCCCGGGGGCTGGTTCTGTGCAGGGAAATTAAGGTAAATCCTGTGCTGTTTGTAGCAGCTGCCTCTAAGATATATTGCATCACAAAATTAACAAAGCCTGTGCGGTATTTTAGGAAGAAACCCGGAGTAACCGCATGTACGAGCACCATCTATTGGCTGCACTATTGCTTACAGGGTGCAAAATGCATCCCATTTCTCCGCGGCATGGCACAAGGGACAGGCCTGGCCTCCAGGAGCTCATTTGGGACAAGCAGCCAGGCAGGGGCCAGTGGGGATTGCCAGTGGGGAGCCCTGGGTCACCCAGGTTCAGAAGGGGAGTTTGGTGGCTCTCTACCTGGGGTCGTGGTCCTGATGCCCTCTGGAGCAGCCTGCCAGCTGCTACAATTAAGGATGCTCCATTACCCTCTTTTCCTATAGGGATAATCTATTTTGGCCTCGGCAGCCTGAGATAATTAACTCCAAACAAGGTTTTGGGAGCATTCGGGGTGTTTGGCCACTGCTCCTGCTCTATCGTTTTAAGAACAAAGAGCTACAAATCCACAGCAATTTAGAGTCTGACTTTCCAATTAAGGGTTTGATGTGTTTTTATGCCTCTGAAGTGACAATATTTGTCAGGCCGTTTGTTCGGTGCATTGTCTGCATGTGCAGTTACACAGGAATTGGTTTAATTAAGGTTAATTGGTGCATAATTAGAGCTGCTGCCAACACAAAAGAATGGCTGCAGACCAGGGAGAGAGTCGATTTCTATCCAGCTCCAAAGGACAAATAGCATCAAGCGGAGATTACAGCTGAGCACTAAAAACCTAAACTGCTTCGTGTTTTAGCACTGCTTTTTGTAAAACAACATGTCTAGCTGCTTGGCACTGCTCTCCCCAAGGCACATAGCCCTGTCCCAGTAAACGAAGCATTTTTAATGGTGGAAGGTGTCTGAGCTACTAAATCCTTGCAGTTGGATACTGCCCTTTGCCAGTGCAGGGGAAATGCGCGGGATGGGATGCTGAAAATCAAAATGGAAGCAAAAATGGAGGATGAGGGGTCTCTCAAGAAGCAGCTGGGACTTCTGGCACAGTAAACTCACCTGGAATTGCTGGCGTGGCGTGGTCCCGGAGGGAGGCTCCAGTCCCAGCTGTCAGGTGATGCCACCAGCACTTGCAGGACAACCCTGGCACAGTTCTGGTGTCGGTGCCTGGTCTCTGCAAGAGCTGAGTGGGATGATCATCAAAGAGCATCTCCCGTTGTTGTTAACCTGAGAAGACCAAAGAGTTTCCATGAGGAAATGTCTCCACACCGTAAAACACCATGAGCAGCACCGCGCAGCTGCATTGGGTGCTACTAGAAGCAATTCAGGCTCTCAGAAATATTTTTGAGAAAAGCCAGTTCGGCTAGAAGAAATGTCAGGACAACTTTCAAAGCCCACGGCTTTGTGGCTGAAGTTCTTTGCCAAGCAGGATTTCTTTCTTGCCCTCACTGGGAAGTTTGCCTCTTCTCCACTCAGCCACACCGACGCTGGTTGAGCCAGCCCGGCACAGCCCTGGGGAGCTCCACCACAGCTCTGAAGAAGAAATAGATAATTCTGTAAGTTCAGCCCTGCAGGTTGGAGCCTGCTGGCCTAAACCTCTCCCCACTTTGCTCCTGGCACTGCCAGCGAGGGCACAGTGAGGGCATGAAACCGGGTGTTCCATGCTCACAGTTAAATACTTGCTTAGGCCAAGCCATGACCACACAGTGCCTGCAGCTCCCTGCTGCCTGCAGTGGGGTTCTTCCTCCTTAATTTAGCTGTATGGGAATTAGATGACCAGTCCAGCAACCTCCTTTGGACCCTGGGACAGACCAGGGTCACCTAAAGTCAATTCCACCTTCTGGAGGTGACCATCTGATCCCCCACACAAAACTACTCATCGTTCTTCCACCTGAACCCCCTCACATACAGCAAGTCCAAGAAGCAGCTAAAGGCAAAGCCATTTTCAGAGAAGCCCAAAGGAGCTGTCAGCGCTAAATCTTAAAGAATAATAAATTATGAATTAAAAAAGAGTGAGGAGGGAGGGGAAAAGGATTGCACGCCTGAGACAGCCCCACATGATACAGGTGCTTTCAGGTTGCTAAGCTGCAGGGAATGATTCAGGAACAGTGTCCAAGGGGCGCAGCGATGAAATCAGTGTTACAGGAATCAAAGGGCTTGGTACATGCATGAACAGGAAAAAACATCTTTGCTCAAGCTATAGGTAACAGTGAAAATGTAAATAAGTAAATATTCTTCCCTGTTGCACAAACACAGAAGCCCAGCTTCTGACGACACAGAGGATTTGGGGTTTCCACAGCACTGATGTCAGAAACTACTTAGTGCCTTGGCAAGTGAGGGATCAGCTGGTCTCTCCAGCTAGAACTGGGGAATCTCAGGAAGGGCAACTTCTCAGAGCTGGGGAAAAGCTCCATGTTAAGACAGAAAAGGTGAAACCAACTGTTTTTGAAGAGTTTCCTATGCAGGAACCAGTTGACCACATTGCATAAATCAGCACAGCTCCACTGATGAATGGGCTGGTGCCAGGCAGGGTCTGAACCCAAAAGGAACAAAAGTCCCTTCCAGCCATAACGTGGGGCAACAAAAAGCTTTCTGCTTCTTTCAAAGACGACACGGCTCACATGATGTGGGATCCTCACAGCAGGGTTGCCAGCCGTTTCTCTATTATTATTAATTTCAGGATCCAGCAGACAACACAGCTGCGTAGATCACCAGTGGATGCTGAACGGGCACTCAGAGGCATCAGCATTGCCAGAAGAAAATAACACTGACCTGTCATATGAAGAGCTTCTTGTCTGCAGATCTTGAGGAGGGGTAATGTGGCACGAGGCCACGTCTTGACCAGCAGATACGATGTGCTCTGGGAAGCTGGAGGTGGCAGGGAGGGGCCTGACTTGTCCCCAAGGGGATGGAAAGGTTTTGCTCACTCTCAGGTCAGAAATTTAAGATGAGGCTTCCCTCCATCCCTCAAGGACAGCCTGCCTCTGCAATTACCCTAGTGGTTCTTCAATGCAGTCACAGATTATCGTCGATGGGAATCTGCTGCCTCTAAATTCAAGAGGGCTGTCACACAGGAGTAGGACAAGCACATGGACTGCCCCTTGTCCCCTTGCTTCACATCTGCTGGATGGCTTCTCCCCTTCCCAACAAAGCTGTTGAATGGAGCATCGAAATCGTGGTGCGTTCAGTGAGCTAGGGGGTGTCAGGTTCTTCCCTCTCTGTGTTGCACTCGCATTAGACGTGTTTTTTCAAATGATGTTTTGCATTGATTCGTTTTTCTGGGTGAGCAGCGCTATTTGACGTACTCTGCTGACTGAACTTCTTGTCAAGCATGTTTTTTAGCAAAGATTTTTGTTCCCACACTCAGGTGACACAACTGAATGAGTAATCTCAGAGTTCAGAGTCTGTTTGTTGATGCAGTGTCCTCTTTAAATGTTGCTGGCCTGTTGGTCATCCTGCTTACTGACTGCAGTCAGTAATACACTCCTGGAGAATTTCTAAATATAACTCCACAGAAGACTGCGTGGCTCTAATTGTCTTCTTACACAGCCTTGCACCAAGCTCATACTAATAACATCCTGAATATCTTCTCCAGAATAAGTCAGACGAGCCTGATTTGAGGTACAGAAATGGCTCATTATACATTTGTTAGTTGCTGGTTACAGCAGCCTTGCTGAGCTATCAGTCTGGGCAGTTACGCAAGTGATTCTGGCCATTAGGAGCTGTTACTCCACTAACACAATGAACTTTGTTTTCTCATTAATAAGTGTGTTAAAAACAGAATGCAGAGTATACGAAAAGGTTATTATGTCTTTTATAATGAAATGCGTGTTAGGCCATAACTCAGACACCAGCTAAAAATCACAAGCCTATTAAAAAGAAATTGTGCTTCAGTCCATTCAGTTGAGGCAGCGTACGTGGGAGATGGCAAAAAATAAGGGAGCAGGAAAAAAGTAAATTGGAAGGGGACTTTTTAGACATAGCCACATAGGTTAGCACTGCCACTTGCCAAGCAATCACAAGAAAATACTTTGAGTAGAAGGGTCAAAATACAAAACCAGAAAAAAATTAAACAACCAATTTCCACCAAGACCCATGACTGTAAGTGTAGTAGTAATTCTTTCTAACATAGAGGATTTCAGTATTTGGGAACAATGGTCCCAGAGTACTGCCAGGTGTGGTGCCGTAGCACTGCCCTGGCTCACAGTGCTCTCACAACCTTGCTTTGCCCTCTTTGGCATTTCCAAGGTGGCGATGAACCTCAGGGGAAAAAGTATTTTCACTCACGTCCTAATGATGTCCTCTGTCACCTGCAGAAGATGCAAGTCTGAACGATGCTTTCAGCCTGGATAACTCCCTCTGGAAGTGTCTGGACCAAGCCAGGACTAACTCCACCACTGGTTGATGCAAGAAGAGGCAGCCATCCCCTTTACATCTCAGAGGACAGGGTTGTTTTCAAGACATGGCAGACTGCAGGTTGTTTTTTTATCTTACCACGAAGGAGAAATAAGCGTGATGCAGCAATCTTCACTGGATCGCACTATAACACACACAGCCGGGGCTTTCTCCTGTACACCTTGATTTCTTGTTTGGGGATGCTGCTTGTTGCTTGGTTACGGGATGCTACTGAAAAGCGCTGCTTGCCGTGCTGAGGAGAAGGAATTGCTTCTTGGGGAGAGAAGATTATCTGCCAGGGACATTGCTGGTACAAAGCAGGCAATGATGTGGGAAGGATGGGGTGACATCAAGGTAAGACTACTGATATTTCTTTGTTACAGATTCTGTTCAAACAAACAAAAAAAATTATCTTGGACCCTGTGAATGACACCCTAAAAACAACTAAAAAAAAAAAAAAAAGACAGAAATAAAAAATAACAACCCTAAAACCTCCCAGAAGCTGAACATATTCGTAACGTGGCCCCTGCTGGAGAACCAAAGTCCCTGTCTCTGGCCATAATAGCCCATTACCATAAATGTTGCCACACCAGCTTTGTACCTGCAAGCAAATTTACTCCATGAAATTTGCACTTGTCTCCGCATTAATGAAGTAATTGGTTTTTGGAATTATTTTTATTGCTAATTACATTAGCAGCTTTATGCACTCCTGGCTTGCTTCAGTAAGCATTTAAGGAGATGCCTTTTAATGGAGCATTATGTAATATGGAGAATTAAACAAACAACCCTGAGTAACGAGAGAGGTTTTACCTTCAGTTCTGAACCAAAGCACACCGGGTGGCTGGAGGAAATGTCACTTTAGTGGAAAGAAAAGGAGGTCTGTTACCACATGGACAGTGCCACCCCCTGCCAGAAGCACCCAGGTCACACACCGCGCTTGGGACACCCAAGGCATGCTACAAGCAGGGGCTGTAGAAAGCTGTGACAGGCAGCCAGGTGCAGGGGCGATGTGTGCACACCCCTGTGGCTAGGAAGCGGGTCTGTTTGAAAACCTCTGCTCAAACACAAGCTTTATCCCCTGTCCGCTCTGACCTGAAGACCAGGCTGCTCCTCCACGCATTTCTCAGTACAGACCAAATGGACAGCTACAGAGACTGAACTTCTTCAGGCTCCCATTAAAGCCAAACCCAGCAATGCCATTGCAGTCCCTGTCTTGTAAATGCTCTATATGTAGCAAATGCACGTGTCCAGATCTACTCCATAGTCGCTTTGTTTCCCCAGCTCACATGGCATCTTTATTTAACTCGTCCAAGGATGTGCAAAAATTCATTTGCATAAAGCTCAAGCTGTACAAGACTCTCTGTTCTCACACACCACCAAAAACTTGGGCTTTATTTTCCATAGTTATTCCCTTGGCTATATACTGGCTGAGTCACATACCAATGAGCATCCAACCTATACTTGTCACCGTGCATCTGTGCGGACAGCAAAGCATGACTGCAGCCCTTTCTGCACACACACCTCTACTTCCATGAGATGGTTCAAAAGAGGCCGAGGTCCATAACACACAGAAACCTACAGAGGAAATGGCCACACGCTTCCACCTCTGGATCCGGAGCTGCAGCCTGACCTCCCGAATTGCCAAGGCATGAAGGTCTCTAGGCCATGAACTTTTTGCTCCCTCCACCCCAAACTTCAGCCCACACTTAACTGCCTGGTGCCAGAGCTGACTTCAGCTTTACTCTGGCTGTTAGGGGCATGCCTTCACACTCCATTTAACCTCCGCCTGGCCGTGTCTCCCCAGGGGAGGAGAACATCACTCTCAACCACATGCAGGATGGACCAGATGCTAGGTCAATGCATATAGAGAGGTGCAGCTAATTGATTTCTGGGCACAGACGCCCTTCTCTATGCAGATAGCCAGATGCATGAGAGGCTTTTGATTGATCTTAAACCACGAGGGGATGTGCTGCTGGGTAACATCTCTGCTTCTGAATATCACAAGGCATTTTACATACAAGACAGCACCGAGCAGAGACCAAGTGATGCCAACAAATGGACTCCCACCGCCTTCAGCACGGCTGGGACAAGCCTGCAGTGACCCTGAGGGGAAGATGATTGACTGAAATACCATATATCACTGACTGACTGGTGACTGCAGGGGAGAGTCAGTGACAGGTTGTATTAGTGCTTAATTAAGACAGATAGAAGGCTACTTCCCTTGGCTAATTTGCTCCCCTGAACTTGCTCCCACTCTCTAGTTCAAAGTGAGTGCGTCTTAGAAAGGCAAAGCCAGTGTGTCGAGCATCACAGCCAGCCACACTCACCCAGAGGAGTTAGCATAATCCTCGCTGAGCCTGGAGACTGCCTCTCCAAGGGATTCTGTCCTTACAGGAAGATAAGGCAGCTGATGCACTGCCAGAGCACATTTATTAGAGAGAATAAAGTTGAGAGGAGAAGCTCTGCCTGGCCAGCTGCCCAAATCACTCCCGAGCAGGCAGGTCATACAGGCAGGCTTCAGCTGAACAGCACCTGGACTTAAGCTACTGCTCATGGCTGCTTTGCCCTCTTATTTTCAAAAGCGCACAGGGAAGGTGGCTGCTTTCTGCACCTATGCTGCAATGCAAAGCGAGACAGGACATCTCTTAATGGTCAAGGTCAGAAAAAAGGCCTCGTCACCTCCAAAACTGTGCATCCTTCTTGCCATTGCCCACCAAAATTCCTGTGCAGCTGGTGCTTTTGTGACGGGACGCTGCTTGCTGTTGTAGAGTGGCTCAGTTTCTGTTATAATCTCTGAGAATTGGAGAAAAAAATTGAAAAAACTGCAATAGTCTTGAGATGGCTAACATCTTGCCAGCATTGGCTGGGTGACTTGAGGGGCTGACTTTTGCAATTCTGGGATTCCCTCTGTGTGCTCTGGCTGCCCAGAAGCTGTCTGGCACCAGGTCCAATTTAGAGCAGAGCATGGCCTGGTGGAGCTCCAAACCTGGCAGAAATCTCCCAGCAACCCTGAAATGAATTTTACGGAACCCAGAGTGCGGATTTCTATATATCATCCATGCATGCAATTTAAAAGACAAAAGATAAAGCAGAGACATCTGAGGGGAAGCTCAGTTGGTGGCAGGGAGCCTGCACGCACCCGCAGCACAGACAGCATCATTTCCACCACCAAGGCCACCCCAGAACAAAGGCAGTCATGCAGGGAGGCAAGCCCTCCTTCCAGGAACATCAGGCAGCACTGGATGTCGAGTCCTAAGAAAACACTGCCTTCCCGTGCTCCACATGCAGAGAACGAGGCAGGGGGAGGATTGTTTGCCACAGCTTCTTTCCAAGGATTATGTAAGAAAGGAACAATAATAAAGATGTCTGAAGAGGGAATATTTGTTCCCACACTGCAAACAACAACATCCAAACTCGCAAGGCTCCAGGTGTGGCCACGCCATCTGATGAGTCAGCCAGTGGCCACATGAGGAATGTGCTTCACACCTTCCCTGAGAGAAATTATATTTTTGTCTCTTAAAATGAAAACAAACAAACGGAAACTAAACTGAAAAATAAAACAGAAATGACTGCTGAATCTGAAGCTACTGCTAACCCCAGTACCTTTTCCGAATCCCTCACCTAGCACCTGACTTGCCTGCGTGAACGAAGCACCGTGTGGATGTGTCAGGGGGAAGGGAGCTGTTAATCGGGGTGATTATACCCGGGCAGCACACCTGCATCAATGCCACCTCTGGTCTCGTCACTGCCAGCTCGCTAGGTGTGTGGTAAGAGGTTTAAACAAGGTCAAGACACCAGGTTGATGCCAGTATCTGATGAAGGTGCCTATGTGCTATAGCACATAGCTGATGTGCTGTACAGTTGGGGAGATATATAAATATATATTTATTTATATATCCTTCAGAGCAGTCTGGTAGGAACACGACTTGTGAAGAGCAGAGGATCAGCCAGCAGTGCACTTCTTGTACTCCTCCTCACCCTAGATTGTTTTTTTCTGATGGAAATCTTTTTTAGGTGAAATAAGTGGACTCTTCAGTCACTTCCCATGACCACAGATCCAGACTCTCCCCAGTAAATCAAGTACTCACTTACCACCTGCTCGAACACAAACACTGTGTGTGTCCCTCAGCAGGGCTGACCATCCCAACACAGCTTCTGTCTCACGGACCAGAACACCAGCTCGTCAGCTCAGATACTGCTGATGACAACCTGCCAAGGGACAATCTTCTCAATAGTCTTTCCCTGATAATATCCCATGCTTTCCTCTTAAATCTGAAGAGCGTTCTGTAGGCAGAAGTTAGATTTCAAAACACCCCTCATGCAATCAAGTATTATTAACCCGGCTTCCAAAGCCTTTTTGCTGTCAGCTTAGCAATTTTCCCCCAACATTTTTTCACATATCCGATCACAACAGTTATGCCTCATTAGAGAGTCTCTAAACATCCATTGCAAAAACAGCTACAACGGTGAGAAAATGCCCTTGATTCCCTTACTTTCTTCAAGGAGAGTGCGTCATCCATTACTGTGTTACAGGTAAAAGCTTTCTCTAACACGGCTGTTGTGCAGTTTGAAGACAGAGGTTTTATTTTCATTCCAAATCAGCAATCTCATGAGAGATTTCCATAGTGCAACTGAGGATTATACTAAAGTAGAGGTAGAAAGAAACATTTCTGCTATTTGAACGGAGGTACGTTTTGCTCATGTGTGTAGGGTTGAAAAAACAATGCTCAGTTGTAGAGAGCTCTTATTTTCCAACATTTTGCATCCCGTTAAAACAGCTCAAAGACTTCAGTGTGAATTTCTAACTGGTGCCAGTCCACTCCAAAAGGCTTTTTGTGTAAAAGTGTACAAACAATTATTCTATTTCAATCTTTTTGCCCTGCCCTGTTCCAAAACGTCCCATTAACTGTGTACCATCGGGGAGCAGCAGTTTTCCCCTCCATCCTAACAGCAGGAACTGTGTTATATTCCTTCCCCACACCCGCTGCCTGCCTTTCACAGCCAGGCAGGGTCTGCACGGTACCCAACAGCAGGACACCTTGTTCCTCTTTTCCCTCAGGCATTATAATACTTAGCCCTATCAACATTTTTTGCACGATTAGCATGCTATAAAAGCAGGACGGTTGTTATTGTAGCATGCATGTGGGTGCAAATAAATCCGTCTATTTAGTAGATCCAAACACAACCACAGGAAAACGAACCCTATTCAGAGAGTCTTCTTTCTTTTTCTCTAGCTGTTTACTGAGAGGTGCTCAAATGCAGCAGAACAGGAACACTGATCTTTTTGCCTCCCTCCTACACTTTCAGTTATTGTTCTCCTACTGTTGCCTAATTAACAGCTTCTGGTTATGCATTTAAAAAAACAACAGGCACTGCTGTTAATTATGGATATTACATTGCCAGGATAAAATAAGAATCTTAAAAAAAAAAAAAAATTCTGTTAAAAATCAGCTTTACTTGCTTTAGCCACCTCAGTGCTGTGCAAACATGGTGGTTTATATCCAAAAATGCTGGATTTTGTCAACACCCTTGAAAGACATTAGACGGAAAATATTTTGCAAGTTCACATAATGGCATTCAGCCTTCGAGTCTGAAGTAGTGGTCAAAAATAAAAGGAAAATACAGACACAGCTCAGCCACACCATTGCACAAGTCAAGCTCTTTAGCTAGGGAGCTGCCGTTCAGGACTCAGGTGTGTGTAATTTTACAGACATGCTCAGTCACCGTATAGCAGTTCTGTGGGATGCCCCAAGCCCAGATGCTGGCCTTGGGGACAACAGACCTGGGAAAAGCTCCAGAGGCTGCCCTTTCAGCAAGAGCCCCAGTGGGAGCACACACCAGTTGGCTCAGCACCCCTCCTGCACGTGTCCCCATTTCACATGATGCTCTCCCTCAGCCACTTGGCCAAGCCAGCTGCTCACGGCTGCGTAAAAACCAGTGGTGTAGCACAGGTCTGCTCTCAAGTTCCTCAAGCCAGGCAGCACCACTCCCATTTTTCTTCCCTGCCATCAGGGAATACCATTTTATAAAAATAACAATCCACCCCTAAGTCAGAAGAATTACATCTCCTTGAATCACCGTAATTAAAATGTAAATATCCACTCATTGCAGCTCCACCATGTACATCACATGAGTAGCCCTCCCTGGTGAATTACCTGGTGAATACCATGCAAACACACCAGGATTTTGGAAGAACGATGTCAGTCATATTTGAAGCTGCCAAATATTTCTTGGTGTGCTTCTATCTCTTCACAATACCAGTGTGCACAACAGCCACAAGCAGATGATTATTATTTTGTGATGGTGTGAAGTTTACTGCTTACTGCTTACTCGTGTGGAATTAAACAGCAGTTGCTACGCTCATTTCCTCCATACAGCACATTTAAATCGGAATTTTATACATTCTGCACCATTATGTCCTCCCAGGGCTGGCAACATCTGGAACCTAAAGAAATGCTGAATCAGTGTTACATTGCCCCAGACCCCCAGCTGGCTGATGGTATCAGCACTCCTCAGAGGGTCTTTAAGATGGGGAGCTTTGCAACTACAGATAGTCTCAAGTGGTGATTCCCCTCCACAGCCTGGGAAGTACAGTTCACCTCTAGATGATGTATAAAAAGCTACTGTAATTTATTTATCTATTTTAAGTTGGAGTTCAAATTCAACATTTTGTTTTGGAGGGAGGGGAGCTAAATTAAAAGAGAGGTAATTGCTTTTAAAAGTACATTTCACTTGACCCGAAGTGGAATTTTTCATTCTGGAAGTGTTGAAATTAAATGCTCTGCTAGGTTTTGTTCTTCCCCAAGCAAAGCAAATGCGCACAAATCCACCTGAGAGTTTCGGTGATTCAGTTGCCCTGAAATTGCAGTTTTGAAGCAGGACAAGACGAGGCCTCAGCTCCAGCTGCCTCCCTGTCAGTAAGGCAGCGGTGACAGCAGGCAGAGCAGCACGTGCCCGGGATTCCCTCAGCACCCCCTCAGAGCACGTGGGCCAGACGGTGACTGCTGGATTTCATCCTCATGGTCCTCCCACCAGCACTCCCAGAGCACTACAGCCACTGCCCCACTCCCAACCTGAGCCAAACGGCTGGCCAGAGCCCAAGCCTGTCTCTGGTAACCAGAGACGTCTGAACCCGTGGTTCCCATGCTCAGATGATTACATGGCTGCTTGCTCCTGGGAGGCGATTTGCTGCTGGCTGGTGTCTTTACAGCTAGTCAGGAGATTTGTCTATCCCAACACGGGTCTTCAGGGCTCCAGACGTTAGTAGTTTGGGATAATTTGCTATGAATAGTTGTGGTTTGGAGTCCTACATGCTGTCGTCATTTGGGTTATGACTTTTGTCAGCACACAGCCATTACTCAGCTCTGATGAAAAGATGTAAGAAAAAGATCATCTCCATAAAGCTGATAAGAAATTAGAGCCTTTCATGTTCAAAGACAGCTGACATCTTGCCCTGGGCACAGATAAATAGGCTGACGGTGCAACATAAAGTTACGTGCCTTAACCAAACTCTCTTTATAGAGAGAAATACAATTCACAAAGAGGAATACATAGCAGATTGCTCCAAGGAACCATAAAACTAGATGGTTGGCAAACACTTATCTGAACAGCTTTTCCTCACACTCTTTCCATTACTCTCTCTGGTTAGACAAGAAATACCACAAGACAACACGTTCTCTGGGAAAGCCTGAAGGACCAAACCCATATGTCAGTAGCAATCATATAGATATGGGGCTGGCTGCCATTCTGTGAATGTGGACACTTTGGAAAAGTTGTTGGTTTGGTTGTCTTTTAACTTTTTGAAATATGTAGGGGAAAAAAAAAAAAAAAAGGATGGTAACTCACTTGTTCCATTAATGAGGCAAAAGCTGAGATACTGTTACTTAAGATGTTAAATTTTGAAATTAAAATTCATGCAAATTGCGTTAATTGTTAAAGAAAAACAAAAAGCATATTTTTCACTGAAATTCATTGCCACTTCTTAATGCTATTTCTGTCTGGCAGAGGGTGAAGCAGCACAGGAAAGTGGAGCTGTGCTCACACCATTATTGTTCACTTTTTTGTTCTCACATGTATAAGGCGGCACTTAACCCGCTGCACTCGAACCTTAGCAAAGATCTGATTAAAGGAATACATCACGTCCTTCCCTTTTCTTCGCATGTTGCGTTTTGAAACCCAAATGATGGATTATAAATTCACGCCAGGGTTACTGAACTATTCCCAAGTGCCTGGGGAAAGTGGGTGAATACATTTTATGCCTCCTCCAACAGCATGTTCTCTAACTAACAGCTACCATCGATGGTTGTCACTAACATCGGGAACAATGGACTCAAGTTCACCTTCAGAGGTTGGAGCCAGCCACCTCGAATCCCTCCCGTGCTGCTCTGGGGACAGCAGGGCCCAGTGCCTCTAGGTGCAGCCCCTCCTCATGCTACTTGTGACTCTGATTTTTTTGTCAAGCATTCACACCACATTCTTTATTGAGCAAAGTAGGTTGAAAAATTTAAACTAGGAAATAATCTTTTCAGTGGGTTCAGGGATTTTCAAAAGCACTGTTTGTGCATTTTCCTCCCCACACTTTTTCCTTTCTGCTCCTATTCTTACCTGGAAGAAGGTGGCTGGGAGGTGGTGGGAGAGGCGAGAGTAAGAAACTCAAAGCCTACTCCTCCAGCGATTTACAGCCAGACATTTTTAGTAAGATTGAAAACAAACAAAAGTTAAATATAACTCCTTCTGGAACAAACACATTTCCAAAAGTTTGGCTGGCAAAACCCAGCAAGTCATTTCTCACTTAAAATCTTCAAATCCCTCACTTTTGTTCCAATCTGAGAACTGCTGTAGAAATTCAAGGTTGCCTGATATAAGAGATATGAGTTTTTTGTTTTGTTTTTCCCCTGACATTGCTTGTTGTTGTTACAGAGTGTAAAGTGCAGAAGACCTGGGACTGAGACTTCCTTTTCCCCCCTTAATAACAGTATTATGTTGTCATTCAGCCTCACAGCAGGGATGCAAAACTCTCCTTTGAATTACTGGCATGTCAGTAGCTCAGTTACCACATGCTGCTTTCCGAAGGAAAAACACCCTCCAAAACCCATCAAAGTGTACATTTCCTTTGATGTGGACAACATTTCTAGACTTATTTCAGTGACAGATTAAGTCATTTCAGCAATGAACTCTGGCATGAGTACTAATACCTCGCTTCTTGTTTTCTATACGCTTGCTCACTTTCTTCACCACCCGTGTTGTCAACATTATCAAAATGCCTTGATGCATTAGAAAGCATCTTAGCCACCCAGTACTGCTTCTTCTGACCTCTTCCCTAACGGTTCCTTTCAAAACGTGTTACAAGGGAAGCGTGGCCAGGTTTTACTCTGACTGGGAAGCAGCCTGGGAAGGGACAGCTGGGAGACAGGGAGTCACAGGGCAACGTGTGCCCAGAATGCACTCACCCATCACCAGACCGAAGACATGCCTGTTAGTTACAGTCATTTATAATAAGCTCCTGAAAAAATTAAATCCTTGCCTTTCAGTCTCCTGGAGAGAGCTGTACCTCCCACAGCAGAATAGCAGTGTGCTGTCTTTGCCAAGGAAAAGCAAGCAGGATGTCTCTCCCAAGCAGACTGTGCAGAAACCCGTCCATCTTTCCAAGCACTGCAATGACACCAGGATGCACACGGACTGCAAGAATGGCTCCGCTGTTTCTTGTATCATTCATTCTCTAGGGAGTTGTTTTTAAAAATATTTTGCTTTTGAAGCATCTGCATAACTTAGATGCAGACAAGCTGTTGACCACAAGAGCACACACACGTTTTGCCTGCTAACCACTCTCTCTGTGCTTGTCCCAGATTTGCAAGATTTGCAGCTCCAGAGATCAGTGTGGGGTGAGCGGTTCAAACAAATCCCAAGTCTCCAAGCTGAATTCAAGCAAAGTGCTAAGTTTCACCTTCCATATCAAAAGCATACATAATTATGAAGATAAAGGCATGCACGACCCAGGTGTACTCAGAAGGCTGGCGAACTTTACGCTACTTTGAGGTGATTCCACTTTGCTTAGATCTGCTTATGAGTTACTTGTTTGAGGGCTTTTTTTTTTTTTTTCCTCTTTTAAATGAACATTAAAGAGTAATGACTGGATGCAGTTGCTCTTGCAAACATTTATGTATCAGCATTTCCCAAAGAACTATGTATAGTGCTATTACTGCCACTCACTACTACAATTTAGAAAACAAGGGATGTGCCATTCAAAAAAGTAAAATCACCTTGGCCACCCACCACATAACACCATTCATCTACTAAAATTAGTAGCAGCTTCTTTCCATGGAAGCTTTTTTTTTTTTTCTTTTTCTTTTTTGAACTGGAGACAAAAGTACTTGGAACCATTTTCCCATGAAACTTGCTTTGAAGCCCCAGACCTGAGCTTTGAGTTTGTTGCAAACCTCAAGCTACATGGGGGTCCAAATTGCCATCTCAGATAGTGCTGCAAAAACTTCTTGCAGCCTGATGCTGAGCACAAATCCTGTTTCACAAGACCTGGTACAGCCTCGTGTTCTGTAACTACAGGATAGTCTTCCTTTCTATAAAAGGTGCCTGAGCAGAGGAGAAACAGACCCAGCTGAACCCAGAGGGATGGGAATAACCTTGATGCAGCCACTGAGAGGTTTTCTGGGCACATTGCTTCACCACTTCGCTTCTCCTAATGCCAAAACAAGTTGAGCATGCCTGAGCCTGAGCTGCTTCTGCAAAGCACCGCATTAGAGCCCTAACTTCAAGGTTATGAGCACAGAAAGCAACTTTGCTGGACTTCCTGTATGCTCCAAGCTATAAAGTAAATATTTTGCTAACATGAGACTGAAGTAGTTCTCCTTACATCAAATATATATATTTATTTTGAAGGAAGTAGTTTGTAAAACATTCTGGCTGCAGGGGAAAAGACAGATACGCAAGTCCACAGCCCCCTTCCTGCTGTGCCCTGGTCCATTCTGCCTCTTACTGGGCTTGGTCCAGTCTCTGCTCCCAGGGGGATTACCATTCAGAAGGGAAATGGCACAACAGGTTCCACGTGATTTAGTGCTCCTTGGGTTTTACCATTCGTTTACCATGCAAGCATCATCGATAAACATTTTAATTATGGTTGTTACCATATTACATGTAGGGTACGACGTCCCTCAGAGTAAGGCCACCCTAAATGCATTTGCAGGGCTCGGAGAGAGCTACCTAAGCCCTTCATTGGGAAAGGGGCACAAGCCAGAGAACACAGTGCTAGGCCCAGAATTAAGCAGTCTTATTCCATCGTGCCCTGAGGAAAACATACCTCCGAGCACTGGGCTGCAACATATGGCAGACGCCGAGCTGTGACAGCAGCGAGGTGCCGGGGAGAAGAGACGTGACAAATCTGACATCCGTAAGCAGTGCTGAAGCTGTGCCGGGGTCGGACAGCAGATCCTGCATGCTTCAGCTATTAAACAACCCGAGCTGCAGCATCCCCCTTCACTTAGAGCACCACCCAGCTCACCAGCAAGCCCCCAGCAAAAGGAGAAGAGCGGTCTGTGCTAACAGCCCTATGGACTTGTAAGGAAAGAATGGGGTTGCTTTCCCCTCCCTGCATCTATAGGCTTGGGACCACAGTGAACATCCAAAACAACAAAATAACGCTTTTTACCTTTCATTTACTGGCCAAAGTACAGCTTGGCAAGGAGCAGAGCTGCAGGGAAGCCACCTTTCTGTAAGACCTCAAGAGCCAATGCTTGCAGCCCCATCCTGGAGGTACCAGCCTCAGCCAGCTCCAAGCCCAGCAAGCCAGGTGCCCAGCCAGCTGTGACCAGAGCTGCTGCAGAGCTTTCCCAGCAGGATTCCTAATTAAAAAAAAAAAAAAAAAAAAAAAAAAAAAAAAAGGAAGAAAATGGGAAGCAATTGAAAGACCAACTCAGCAAAAACAGAACATCACAGAGAAAATACTTACTGCATACAAAAAACAGTAAGCACATGCTAGTGGTGCTGGCCCCACGCTCACCATGCTGCTAAAACCTTTTATGAGTTCTGGTTCTGGAGGCTGATGCTGTGATACAGCCTCCTTGGGTGATTTGGCAGCTGGGTTAATCTCTGTGCCTTGGTTTCCCCACCTGTGAAAAAGAGGTAAGATAGCTCCCATAAGGGCTGCAAAGAGGCAAGCAGGAAAGGAGAGAAGGCACCCAGCTGCAATAACAGAAATGACCTAGAAATATTCAGGAAAAAAAAAAAAATCCCGCTGTCCCTGCCCTGCAAGGGGGAACAGCAGCCTGCTTTTTGTTTGTTTGCTTTCTGGAATTCAGTGGATTTATTTCCTTTTGGTGTGGAAGGGGAGCGTTGCCTTTCTGGGGAACAAGATGCCCCTTAGCTATGGTGTGCTAATGCCTATCCTGAGCAGACAGCATGCAGCTGGCTGGGCGCATCTCCTGCTGCAAGTGATGGGATCACAAGTGCTGTGGGGCTTCCAGTGGAGAGCAATCAGCCTGCCACAATATGTGCCCTTCAAGGAACGGACAGCAGTGGAAACTGCATGTCAGCTGTGACTCTGAGCCAGGTCTGTGCTGACTTCTCCATGACACAACATCCCCAACAATTCCAGCCCCATCCGGAGGGGTTTTCCTGCAGTGCTGATGCACAGAGCCTGGACCTGCAAACTCACATTTCTCTCTCTTAAAATGTGAAAGAAAATGGCCTAGATATGCCTTCTGTAAGTGGACTGGGCAAGTTAATGCATCTGGTATATTGGGAACAAAAGTGGCTAAAATTAAAGGTCTGTCAGCTTTTTATTATAAAGCATATAGTTAGGGCTGTATTGCTCAGCTGCCGATAGCTGCAGGCTGGAACTTGGCAACGCAATCTTGGACAAAAAGTGCATTTTCTGAACCTTGTTTTCAGTGCCCATTTTTGTATTATGAATACGCAAAAAGAAGGAAAAAAAGCCACACCAAACGCAGCAAATCTGCTGTTGGAGATGGTTTTTCCACCCTCGTGTAAGTGAGAAGAGCCGACAGCCTGTATTTAGAGGTGAACTGCCTCAGTGCTGTGGGCCTGCAGCTGACCCCTCGATGATTTTAACATAGCTCTAGCAGTGTGAAAACAGAGCTATGGGCTAAGCCTGTCCTGTCAAAGGAAAAGAGCAATGAATTCCTCTTCAACGTAATACATACATGCAGTGGCTAGATACGACATATTTTTTTTCTCTCTGATTTCACAGCGCCGTCTTTGTTAAACTGACAAGCTGTTACATGGAAATAAACACACACAGCTCTGCCGTCTGGCTGGCCGGGGCACCAAACCCACCAGAGGGATTCTCAGCTGCGCTGGTACCTGCAAAAATCTGACATGCAAAATGGTGGGTGGGAAACGAGCGTGAAGGAAAGGCTTATGTCAGAAAGCACTGAGGCAAATCACGTCCCTGACTTTGTTGGTACTCTTACCCCAGTCTGTCTCCGTCCTCTACTGGAAAATCTCCTCTCGGAACTGGATTTGGGCTCAGCCATATATAGCTCCTTGCTTTCCTGTATCATATATTTCTATATTTCCTACTTGCTGGCACACGGCATTTTCTGCTGTTGTTTCTCCCATGCAGCCAGAGAAGCAGGGTTCCTAGGAACAGAGAAAAAAAGCATTTGGTGGTAGCTTAGCACAATGCTTCAAATCAATCAATTTTTCCAACAGATCACAAAGGCTCCAGCACAAAGTTCAGATCACGGACTTCAAGCTGGGCTGCAAATAGCTGAAATTCAGTAAAGGGAAAGATTTTCCTCCAGGATGTGAGCAGGATACCTCTGTGTATCCAGGCTGGTGAGAGATCTGCAGACAAGTTCTTCATGCTCAAACCTAAAAACAAACAAATATAAAGTCACAGAAAATAGAGCATTTATCAGATCTATTTTTTGCTTTCTCCTGACAATTTCTTTGATGTTCTTCCAGGAGGTGTGGTGGGCCTTCCTGTCCAAAATCTACCAGGAACTGGAATCACCTTCAGGAGCCCTGCCTGCCATCTGGAGCCTGTTCCTTGGCAGCAGATTCAGGGCTGGGAGGGATTTTCCCAAGGAAGTTCATTTTGATGATAAACACCTGACCTGAAGCTGGGGACTCTCCCAAGAGCTGTGACTAGAGACACAACAGAAGGGACCTGGGAGGTGCCTCAGGAGCCCTTAGGAAAATTTTCTGCACAGCCTCAGGGACACAGGGACTGGCAGTCAGGAATGGACACAAGGGTTCTGTGCATCCAATTCCCTGTTTCTGACAGCAGCCAACTTCAGAGGATGACGGAAGACATTTTCCTAAGAAAGTGCTAACGCACCCTTTAACAGTTTCATAGAATCATAGAATATCCTGAGTTGGAAGGGACCCTTAAGGATCATCAAGTCCAACTCTTGACACCGCACAGGTCTACCCAAAAGTTCAGACCATGTGACTAAGTGCACAGTCCAATCTCTTCTTAAATTCAGACAGGCTCAGTGCAGTGACCACTTCCCTGGGGAGCCTGTTCCAGTGTGCAACCACCCTCTCTGTGAAGAACCCCCTCCTGATGTCAAGCCTAAATTTCCCCTGCCTCAGCTTAACTCCATTCCCGCGGGTCCTGTCGCTGGTGTTAATGGAGAAAAGGTCTCCTGCCTCTCGACACCCCCTTACGAGGAAGTTGTAGACTGCGATGAGGTCTCCCCTCAGCCTCCTCTTCTCCAGGCTGAACAGGCCCAGTGCCCTCAGTCGTTCCTTGTACGTCTTCCCCTCCAGGCCTTTCACCATCTTCGTAGCCCTCCTCTACCCTACTCCCAATTGCAGAAGCCTGGGGCAGTCTAACAGCCCTTGCTATTTTGTATTTTTCCTTTAAATATTTTAAAGCTGTACTGAAGATGAATGGAACCATTCAGGCTGATACTGGATTCACCTTAAAATTTTGATTGACTTTAATATTGGTACCCACCGTGTAGTTCAAGATGCGCAATAAGGATGTAAGGGCTCAAGCTCATTTGGTTCTGGCAGTCTGTGCTTTAGATAGCTGGCAAAAATTCTAATTACTCTTTGTTCACATAAATTGAAATTTGAGCCTCAGCTCAAAGGGAAAACAAATCTCAGAGCCTCAGTATGAGGTAGGAAGCACATTTGTCTGACCCACAAAAACACCTTCTTGGGATGCCGCATTGTGCTCAAAAAGTGAAATATTTTCCAGTGAACAGCAGTGCAGAGATAATTATTTTATAATGCTACCTGTTCTACTCGGGTGCATTGTCAGATCATTTTCTTCTCCGGTGCCAATGCCTCTCATTCGCAGTGGTCTGGTTCCTACTCAGGGGGCAGCAGCAATCTTGCACTGCTATTTGTGCAAAGCTGAATTTGTATGTCAGCAATTTGTTATTGTTACCTCCTGCTGGATGATAGGGACATTTTCTGCAGCATGACAGCTAAGTAATCTCTCACCGTGTGTACCTCAGATAAAAAACCTGACAATCTCCCGTCTCTAAAGACTGCCAGGTGAGCAAACATAAGGAGACAGTGATCAGCTTGGACTCCAGCTATTAACTCAATATTTACCTGGTGTGTATTAATAGCTTATTAACACAAACCTAATTTGATCATGGCAGGTGGAATTCTGTTTGGAGATGCTCGAGGAGCAGCTCCACTCCCTGCCACAGCAGCCTGCAACATCTTTGGGAGAGCATAGCAGGAAAATCACAAAAACTCCTGGCCTCTGGAAGGGTAAAAGCTATCAGTGGTAAGCACACAAAAGGAAGAGAATTGGTCCTATACATGTATGTGTGCAGACATTTGCTACCAGAAGCCCAAAGCTGTGCATCCACGCCAGGAAGCCAGAACTCACACAACTTCCCTCCCAATGTCATTATGCCTTGCAGGCAGGAGAAACCAAAGCCATTTTTCTTTTTTTTTAGTGCAAAGAGGTGAAATATTGGAGCTTTGAAATAACTAATTACCCTCCCTTTGAGCTATCCCAAGGACAGTTTCAAAGAAAATGACGGAGGATTGCTGCTAACTCCATATATTTAGAGCTAACAAGAAAGAAAGCAGTGAGGCTTTGAACGGGAGCCTGCCAGAAAGTGTCACGTCCCTGCCACCTTGTGACAAGGCGCTACAACTACAAAACCCCAAAACCCCTCAACCTTGGAGCTTCAGGTTGGACCTGGCTCTCCTCCGTGATGCCCAGAGGGGAGGGAGAGCAGCGGTCCTCACCGGAGCATGGGTATCCTAGTCAGTGGTCAGCTCTGCTTTTCCTCCTAGACATAGCTCTGCAGAGTGCTTCAGGGTTGGCTGTTTAAGAGAGGGGAAAAATAGGTTAGCCAAGTTTTTCTTTTCCTTTTTTTTTTTTTTTTCTCCTCTCCCAGACTTATCTGATGTTTTTGCCTGCTTTGCCTCTTCCTGATTTCCTTGTCCTAAGAAAACAGCTGCCTTTGGCCTTCTGAGGGGAACTTTTATGTAATGCTTGAGAAAACAACAGAAAAAGTGAGCGCCTTCTTTTTAAAGCCTCAGCCAAGGAGCCATGTTATCGCAGCTTCTCCATCCCCACCGCATGCAGAGCTGTGGCACGGAGCCAGCACTGCTCCTCCTCCATTTCGTCCACGAATCCGCCTGGAGAAGCGAGGTTAACTCTGGTTTCCCATTGTTCTGGCTTTCCTGCAGGGGCTGCCTCAGAGCCATCATCCTCTGATGGAAAGGGCCTTCCTGCCTCACAGGCCCTGGCACAGCTTGCAAGCTGCCTGTGCTCCAGCTGGGGAGGGGTGGTTTATTCCCCTGTTCCAGCTGTCCCAGAGGAAATCCAGCTCTGCTGGGCTGGGAGAAAGCCACCGCTGTTGTGTGCAGCTTGCATCCAGTTTTTCCATGGTATGTAAGCACCTAAATCAGCTCACACTGAACCCGACAGAGATTTCTGCCTCTGATGCTGCAAGGGGTGAGAGGTCACCCATGGGACAGAGGTGCGATATCTCCTGGTTGCTTTCCAACAGCACTTGCATGCTACAAGATTTCAGTGCAGGGGAACAGTCACCAAAGGCACGCTGTCTAAGGCTGAGGGTGCCAACAAAAGCCCCACTGACCTCTGCCAACCTTCTGTTGTCACCATTCAGCTCAAGAGAACGGCCCCCACTGCTCCTTGGTGAGGTCACTGATGGCTCCACAGAGCATTGACAAGACCATCAGGAAAATAACCAAAGGGAGAAATTCTTACTGGCAAATTCTTATTTATGGAGGAAGAAATGCTGTGATGACAATATTGCTCTGGAATAACTGTGAAGCAATGAATATCAGGGAACCAAACATCAAAACCAAACAACTGATTTTGATCACCTTCTAAACTTTAAAAAACATCATCTAAAAATAGTATTAAGTAGTATTAAAAGTATTTTTATTAAGTAGTGTTAAAAATATTTTTTATGCTGATGCAGAAATAAAAGTTGCCATCAACGGGACCATGTCAGCTCTTCTTCATGGAGCAGGGCCACAGAAACCTACAGCAGAAATTTGATAGGATAAGTCACTCCAGAGTGAGTGCAAACTTCCATATGAGTTGGCAAGTCAGCTCCTCTACATCATGAATCTAACTAGGACAAGGCAACCTCAGGCATCACAAATGGCGAGATAACAAGAGACACATTGAGGACATGCCTTGAGAATGTCACCAATACAGCTTCCACATCAGGCAGTAGTATGGACACAACCTTAAAAAGCATTACGCAAAACAACAGACAAGTTGTCCAAATCTTCTATCACGGCAAATGAAAGCTTAAACTGAATAGGACAAGACCAAAATAATTAGCAGACACTGCTGAATGCCCTATATATTTGAAGCTGAGGAAGGACAAAGGGCAAAGAGAAGGGGACTGATTCCTCCTACTTACAGTGGGCAGATTCTGAGCAGAATTATATTCCTACAGACCAGTGCATGTTTCCTACTTGATCAGGTTCAAATTCTGGGAGGACATTTTTGATACTTATTCTGGACATGGAAATTGAACTCTGAGAGTAAACAGAGCCTAAGATTCCCAAAAAGAAGCATAAAAATTGAAACTCAGTAATGTAACATCCAAATAAATAAGTTGAATGTTTTAAGTGTAACCAAAGAATAAAAGCATGCTAGATATTTTTATTTAGCATGGTTTATAGCACTCGATTCATGGTTCTCCTGGACAAGCGTGTTGTGTCAGGCAGTCAATGGGTCTGGGATCAAATCTTAGCAGCTAACACTGGCTTGCAACAGCTTACTGACCCATTGCAGATTACTTTACACCCCCACACTTCAATCACCTTGACTTGCAGCAGAGCAATCTAGAGGAAACAAGAACCTGGAGGAACGTGGTGTCTGCAGCTCTGTGAGCGAGCTGGGCCAGCACCGTCAGGCTGGAAAGCAGAATTTTGCTGGAGGGGGGGTGTTGTATTTTTGGAGGAACAAAATATAATTGCTTATTCTTTTCCATCCTCTTCTTTTAGATGTCATTTGGAGAGAATCAAGTTCTTACCCTGGGTTCAAAGGTTACATCTTTTCAAGGTCATCTTGAGGCAGCCAAACCAATTAGTCAGTGGTAGGAGTAGAGATGGGCAGACGTGGTGGAAATAGTGCATGAAGAAGCTCCTGTCTCTCCTAACATGAATGAAAGGATATCAAACAATAAGAATGGCATGCTTAAAGTGCAGACATAAAGAATCTGTCTTGGGAATTTTTTTATTTAGTTATGTGGTCTCTGAGCAGTTTGCTTGATGAAACAACTAAATCTTGATAAGTGGAAATGATATTTGATTGCACACCTAAACCCTTGCTTATAGATTTACTGCTGTTGCTTATGCACAAGAACAATTAGGTTTGCTGTAATGAGATCAAAATGCCAGGTGCAGTTTATGTATATATCGCAGACGTCTAGTTGGATAAATCAGTACAGACAACAGTGCAGGGGAAAGAACCATTACTTCTGAAGTGCATCCAGGATTAATTTGCTCTAGTAGATCTGTACCACCTGATATCTTTGTAGTAATGACCTGATGTATCAAAGCAGGCACACAATTAGCTTTAAGAACATTTTTAGAGTGTCCATTCATATTCAGCTAACACAGCAGCACCAAGATTTAAATGAGGAGTACTTACCAGTGGTACAGTGAGCTCCCAAGAGACTTTCTAACTCATAGAAGCTGACAGACCACTTTCCACTTAAAATAGTTAAGTAACTCCATGCTAGGCGTACTGTTGAAAGCCTCCTTTAACCTTTAACCAGAAGAAACAGGTCTGCTTGGAGAGACGATGTTTGAAAGCCTGTCAGAACCCATTTGAACACCTTGTTATCCCAGCACAAAGCAGGAGACTGAAAACAGCAGCTGGGCTGATACTTCTAAGCTTTCCCTATGCATTTTAGCTATGTCAAGATAGGCATCAGAGGAGAAATACGTATGCCCTGAAGATATAGTTCAGGATGTAGATGGGTAATTGATTAAAATAGTCCTCACGTGGAGGGTAAAACAGGTCACGGGTACTTCTGAACTGAGCAGCAAGTACCTCTTCATTAGCTTTCTTGGCAGGATCAAATAACAAGTGTTGATGCAGCGTTTGATATCTACAAGAAAAGTAGCAGTAAAAGAAAAAAAGCAATGGGATCAAAAGAAGGGCACGGCACAGAGAAGTTGTGAAGTCTGCTATTTTATGAGGAGTCCTACAAGCCACAGTAGATGCCTGGGATCTGTGGATGTTTGAAATCAGTGGATCAACATAATTGAAGATGCTTAGCTCTGCCAGTGAAGCTGAGAATATGGGTTAATAGAGGATGTTTAAGTAATAGCTTTGTAGAAGATACAAGTCATCTTTGTCCCCAGGCTGAGCCAACTAGAAGCCAATAAACATAATACTGTCTCAGGTCTGAGCTAACATGCCTTGCCCTTAAACCTCCTCCACCTGGTAAAGTGGCAGCAACAATTTGCTGTGATACCTGAAAAAGCCCATAGCACCTCTGGCCAGGGGCTTAAATATCCCTTGCTCTGGTATGCAAAGGCACTTTGCAGGACTGTTTATAGGCAGTATGTAAGTGGAGCTTAGAGACACAGCAGTCACGGGTCCTGATATTCTCAGCTTTGGCGTGGGTGGATTCACACCCCATTGACTTCTACTCTGAGTACAAGATGTTAAATCCCTGTCAACAGCAACGACATTTTCTAAAACCTTTGTGCCATTGTTAGCACTAGCTCAGATTCTTGCAATCCTGCAAGCTGGAGGTGATCAGCCACCAGCAATGGATTTAACACCGTGGGAATTACGCCTTGTAGCTTAGGCTGGGACCTGATAACATGGTGTTAAGAATGTCTATGGCAACCAGCAACCTGTCTGTCTTAAGGCTGGTTGCAAGCATAAGATTTTACCTGTCCCATAATTAGCCACAGAATCTTTAAGAAATGGAAATTATTTTTTTAAGACTCCTATTGCAAGTAAAAGGTACCCAAGGGAGAAGGAGATTATATAAAATCTCACAGAAGCAGACTGCAGAAATACTTCTCCAGATATAGTTTAGAAAGAAATACATGAAAACAACGCAAAATAGAAATAAATTATAGATTTAATATACAGGGATGGATAGGGTTCTTAGGTCTCTTCCTTGTGTAAAGTTTCTGTGTGATCCTTGTGTGAACATATGCAGAATGGGCATTACACAACTCTGTGAGCACAGTACAATAACAAGGGGAATGCAAGACTTGCAAGAGAGATTTATTTTTTTTTAAAGTGGAAGATGTCTCAGGGAGGAGTGGTTTTGATCTTACCTTCATTTTGGAGGAGGTGTTTTACTATGCAGAGTGCAGGAAGAGTATGTGAAATAGCAAATTGCCCCCAGATCTGTGCAGTCCTTGCCCAGCCACAGCATGCTCACCATGCACCTATCCAGTGCAGATGCTGTATCATACAGGACCTGCAGGGAAAAGGCCTGTCTTACAAAGCATAAAAAGACACAAGTATTTCTTTAATAAGGACAGTCTCTTCATCATCAAATTTGAAAACAGGAGGATTTATCCAGCAGATGGCAACAGCAGACCAGCTTGGAGAGTAAGGACAGCATTTGCAGACTGCAAAAAGCTCTCTGCCGCACTGTGCACAGTGCACTACACCTTCCCGAGGTGTGCTCCTTTCATTCCCTGTAATGTGCCCACTGAGTACCCCAGGCACAGTTCACTAGCACAGAAAAAAAAACAAACACAGTGTCTCAGCTAACTGCAGTGCAAACACTAGAGCTCTTGCTTTTTCATCTAATTCTGCTTACGGGGCCTTAAAAAACATCCTCTGCGTTTTAAAGAGCCTAAAAATATGGCCCTCACTGAACAAGCACAATTTACCTATGTATATCCTATTGCAAATAATAATAATAATAATAATAATAGTGCAAGGGGACATTAAGTTTTGAGCACAAAAAGGAACCACAAAAAATACCAAGCATCTAACTGGCATTTTATCAAAAAGTAGCTCTTCCTTGCCGCACACGGAAGCCAGATTCATGGCCTTAACTATTAACCACATTCTTCTCCTCGCTTCTGAGCCATCTTAAACAGCTGCTCTTAGGAAGTGCTCGTTATTGCCTGGGAAAGGTGATTACCCTGCTGGAAACTGTAGACTCAGCTCTTGGCCTCTGGAGGAAAGAGCTTTGCCGTGGACCCCAGGTGTGGCAGATGCTGATATCCGTGGAAGGATCAGGGAGACTCCAGTGCCGAGCTCCACCTCACTCTGCCCAGGCCCTGGGGAACACGTGGGAGTTATATTTAGTCATCATCACCCCTGCGCCATTGTTTTTTTTAATCAAAATCTTATGAGAGCGCCATTGTTTTTAATAAATAGCAGTGTTGTTTTGTCACTTGAAAAGTATAATGTGAATGGACCTTGAGGAGACACGCCAAAAGAAAAATTTACAGCCAAAGGCTCCAGTCTTTCTCCGAAATGCAAGCACTGTTTAGCTTTCCCCTTAAGCTGAAGTACAGGCCAGATTCAGGCAGTGAAATTGTTCAGGTGTAATATGAAGCTTGAGGAGCACAGGAGAGGTTGTGAATGGCTGTGAATGTCAACTGATACTCCTTGGAAATAAAAAAAAAAAAAAAGAGTGGAAAGAATTAATTTGTAATGAATCCCTGCAGAGATCATACAAGGAATGGGTGGGGGAGGAATGCCCAAGAGCAGCAGCCAACACCATGCTTCAGTGGGACCTAAGCTGGCATTTTTGGCAACACAGCTGCACACAATTTACTTTTCACTGAAATCAGTGAGAGGTGGTCATCCCGGGGAAGGCAGCACATCAGCTGGGGCTCAGGAGAAATGACTGTAGGAAATGTCAAGCCCCTGTTTGGCATCCTGCAGTTTATTTATCGTCCCCATCCCTATCTCTGTTCTCAGGAAAAGAGTGATGTTATTACATTGTTATTACCATGCTTGCTAAATGCAAGAGCTGCTGCAACACTGTCCTCTTCGCTTTACTGGTGCTCTCGGTTGTGTCGCAGGTGAACGTCACAGCTGTTTCACTTTCCTAGGTATGTTCTATTCAGGGGATGACAATGCTATTTTAACTCTTTTCTGCTCTCACATACTTCTTCAAGAACACACCTTCAAGAAAAAAACATGTTATGTTAAAGAGCAAACTGCCTTCTGAGAACTCTTAAGATCTTTTATCACTCATGCTAACACATTTAGTGAGTGAGTGTGTCATGAATTATCTTTATGTTAACACTGTTTACAAATGATGGGAATAAATCCAAATGAAATGGAGAAAGTTTCCCTTTGTTCACATTTCAATGCAGGGGCAGAATTATCACCTTGGAAGGAACTTTCTTCTGCCATTGGTGGATATTAAAAAAAATAATAAAAAAAATCAAACAAAAATCCCTGCCACACCACAGCACACACAGCTACTGCTTTTAATTGGTTAGTTTGAAGGCTTTTCACTTGTTCTTTGCTCTTCTAATGAGGAGGACTGTGAGGTGTCTTTGAACTAGTTACAGACTTGAAAGATTTAGTAAACAAGGATTCTTTCTACCATTTCTGGTAAGAGCCTGTCCTGACAGATGCCTTCTTCCTCCTGAGGTTTGGACCATGGCTTGATCTTTTTTTTTTTTTTCTTTAACCTCTGAAGCATTTCATAATGTGATGGGCAAGAACCCAGAAGTAATTAGACTGGTTTAGCGTTGGAAGTGTAGACAGAAGAAGAGATTGTTGAAAATCATTGCTGTTCTCAACGCTGACACTGCTGGGTCCCTCAGGTCTCAATCGTTACAGTGCATTTTTGAGAGGCCCTGGTGCATACAGCCCTTGGTCCTGTTTAGAGTCTGCAGACTGGTTGCTGAGATATCCATGCAAACTGTGCTCTTTTCCACAGCTTTCCTAGAGCAAAACAGCTTGTCCCTACTGCTGTTTCAGTGCTGTGCACACAGAAGTAGGGAGGAAAAGAGAGGAGTACAGGTTACCATGATGGCAGGGTACAAAATACCAGGGGTCACTCGCGTACTGAAATCTATTCTTCAGAAGTTTCCATCGTAGCATACAAAAAGCTGAATACTTCCAAATCTGGCAGTGATAGGCTGGCACAATGCCCTGAGCCATGTCTTACATAAAGAGTTTATCTCCTGTACGGTGCTCTTTATCCCACTTTTGCAGTGAATCACTAAAAATACCTTAAATCATAACAGCTAGGCCAGTATAACTGTGCTTACTCTTGTTGAGGTCTGAGCAGGGACCTTTCAGACTCTGGAAACAACTGCAGCCTTCGTGCTCTCCTGATGGCTCCCTCCCTGCAGCCTTCTTCACACCGACTGGATTACCTGCCAGGGTTTTTAGTGCATGGGGCACGGCAGCTAGGGACCTTCGAGAGGGGCACTGAGGTACAGTCACGTGCTTGAGAACAGGTTGAGTGGTCCTGTACCTCTGAGGGTGCGAGACCATTAGCCCTGGAGGTCTGCAGGCCCTCCAGTTTCCTCCACCACACACTCATAACCCATTAGCCACTGGAAAATTTACCTCATGATGAAGCAGGAGAGGACCTTTTCCACATATCAGGGGTTGGTCCAGTCTCCATCCAAGCAGTGAAGATGTGCTTGCTCATCTGGTCCTGGGCTGATGCTGCTGTCCTGGCCAGCAGAGGCCTGTGTACCTCCACCCATCAGTGCAGATGGTCTTTGATGCTGTACCAGCCTGGAAGAGATTTCAGTGAAACCTTTAGACTGCTTTGCCACTGAAGCCTATGCTCGAATCACAAACGTTGATGTTAACTACTCAAATTTTCTGCTAACTGTAATAGAGTCTAGCTTCTCTGCTCTTTCCCAGGGAAGAAGGCTGTGGATGTGCTACATCCATACAAACCCAAGGGAGGGACTCTGAGGGAGTCCCTGTGCTGACCAGAGGGGCCCAAAGGGTCTGATCCTGGATTTAAGGGCAGCTGTGCACCAGAGATCAGCCATGGCCAGGACCATGAGTCAAGTAGGTTGTGGAGTATAACATGCCCTGAGAGGCTCCAAATCCCTTCAGTTACCTGGATCCCTGAGGTTTATTTTAAAGAAACATAGTTATAGCCGTCCCTGTTTGGAGTAAAGCTTCAGATGGTCAGTTGCCGGGAGCTTTAGCTGGTGCAGACTAGCAGTTTGCCAGGAAACTTTACAAGACAAAACATATATCCCAAGAGTCATTCTAAGTCATACAGGACTTCAAAGAAGTTTATATGCAAAGGCCGAAAGAAAACTAAAATGCACATGCTGATGGGCAGCAGCAAGGGACACGGAAGGTGAAGACTAATATTGAAATACCTATAAACTTCAATTGTTTCTCAGCAATGTTGTACTTCCAGTGGGACAAGGAAAGAGAGGAGCATGCAGCCACTTTATCCAAGTCAAACCTATACAAAGTAATTAAACTTGCATTTATCAAGCCAGATAGCCAGCACAAAAATATTGGTGTCTCCTATTCCTCCACATATATCAGATAAAGGCTTTTTGGCTGTAACATTGACATTTTTGTGACTATTACCTCATTAGAGACTCACCTACACTAAAAGAAAAAAAAAAAAAGAGAAGCTGTTTTTAAGCACCAAACCCTCTTTAGTGCAGCCATTGTTTTACTGCTGTATACGGGGGCATACTGAGAAGCTTATTTTCATTCAGAAAATCAAATGAGCTTTACCAGTACAAGAGCCCTCTCCAACAACAGAACTGCAGCTGCCGTATCTTTAGTACTGGTGTAATTACAGAGGTCAGGAATCAGGTAACACCACTAACATTATTTATTTATTTATTTATTTAGTGCTAGATAAAGCAAAGATAAATAAAATTGCTGAGGTTGATGCATTGGTTATTTTTTTTTATTATTTGTGCTGTGCTTTTGCACCCTGTTCCAGGTGCTGTGTGAAAACACAGAGCAAGCCATGATTTTGCCTGGAATTCATGAATATTCAGGTTTGGGCAGCTTTCAGCACCAAACTGAATTGGGACACAGTATATGTCAGTATAATTAGTTGGAATAAACTGGTCTACCGAAGAACAATATTTTGAAAGATTTTAAATGTTTGGAGAAAGAGCTGTCAAAGTCTGCAATCCATATCACTGTTCCCATCATGAGGTAATCTATCACCAAACATTGGCTTCTAAAACAAAATCTGGCATATTCATAGTTTACCACATTATGTCTCCCAATCTGCTTTCTTACCCTTTCTCTTTCTCAAATGTTGAGGCTGCATTGCATTTTCCCTACTATTCTGAGAAAACAGAACGCTTTGCCAATATGCTCCTTACTTCTGGTTATTTTTAAATCTCTGCAAAAGCTCACACTTTCTTCTGTAGCCAATGCCTATTGTTTATGGAAGCAGTTCCAATTTACTTTCTATAAGGAAAAAAAAATTAATCTACTGCCTCGAAAGCACTGCAAGTATTTGCATTGTTCTCCAGCATTGTTTTGCTTATAAAAAGGAATTCTTTGGAACCCCAGAGGCATTGAGTCTCCCTCGTTTGCTCACTCTTTTTCACCCCCCACTCTCAAACGGTGGCTTTCAAGAAGTGACCTTTTTTTTTTTTTGGAGGCCAGCTTGTTATTTTGGGTTGTATTTCCCTGCCGATTGTTCTCGTTTCCTCCCGCGCAGCCCTGTGGCGAGCCTGCTGCTGCCGCACTCCTCAAAAACCCCGACACAAAGCACGGGTGCCCTCTGATTGCTGCGGGTAGCCATGGAAAGAGCTGACCGTTGGCAGCCTTTTGGATCCTCGAGCGGATGGCCAAGAAAGTGTCAGCTGCTCACAGTAGCCACAAATTATAAGAATCTGGCACATGCAGTCATTAGCCACCTTAAATGCACAGTATAAATCACGCAGATGCTAAGAAATGCAAGTTCCTAGAACTGCTCTCAGCTCAGAAAACTTCTCCCAAAGGTGTCACAGTAACACCCTGATAAAAACCTGATCTCAACTTGCATGTCCGAGCAGCTGATAAACTTCTCTGCAGGTTTACCTGATGGGGATAAATGCTCCTCACCAGATCCATGCTCTTCCTCTTAGCAAGGTTTTCTATTAATATTGCAAACCTTTTAGAAGAACACTCAAAATTAGTCCCTTTTCTCACAGTACCTCTGCAGGAGCTGAAAAAGATTGCATTGCTGTAAAATAATGAAGCAAAAGCACAAGACACATGTAGGCTCTGGCACAAGCCTGGAAATTAATGAAAAACTCCAATGCATTGTTCAAACATATATCTTCACTGCTCTAAATTGCTGAGAGCAAAGTCCAGCCACTATAGGACAGGTGAATTAGCCTTCTCTGAGAAAGCAACGCTAAGTTGCAAAATACCAATTTACTCCACTGTGGGAGCTCATGGTCTTGAATCCTATGTGCTGTCACTGAGCCTAGCAATGAACCAGCACATCTCAAATGCACTCAGCAGCAAAACATTTACATCTTGCTTCTCCAAGGACTGCTGCAGGCCTAGGAGGCTGGAGCTCCCAGGAACCAGGCTTTATTTCAGAAGCAGCATGTGCTGGTGTGTTCGTAATAAAACATTCTCAGAAACGCCAGTTCACCAGGAATTTGAAAGCTACTCACTTCAGTTGGACTTGGAATGTAACCCAAATGTGAAAAGATGAGGTTTCTTGGTTTCTTGTGAACTTGAAACCCTGCTTTTCAGCCAAAGCCTGTCAAGACCCTGCTCTCAACTTGCATGTACAAGGCACAGAGATAATTAGTGGAGTCTTTCAAAGAGTCATTTCATTTTGAAGCAGTTTATATTTCACAGGGTTCAAACTGGGACAAAGTGCATTCTTTCACCCAAAATATTTGTAAAATTTTTCACTTCTGTTTCTTTTCTGCTAATCATTCCCATCTGCCACTGGCTGCAAGAAAAACGCCAGTGTCCAAATTTTAAAAAGTGCTTACCTATTTTCATATCTAGTTTGTAATTTTGCAAGCTTCACAAAACTGACAGAGCAGGTAAAGGAAAAAGGAAGCTGGTTCTAATGCAGCCTTTAATCACAGTGTACTTCATGATGAGGTGTAGTAGGACACTGAGAAATCGTGTTAGCCAAGGTCTGAAGACAGTCTAGTAACAACACAGGTAAAGTTTTAAATAAGTGGCAAAAAGAAAATGAACACCCCACGCCCCGCCCGAATCTTCTAACCTTGGCAAAAATCTACAATATTCACAGTGTGAGACAGAAGGAAGGTGATGAAAAGGAGAAAAAACAACATCTGAAATTTCAAAATGTTTCCTAAAAATTGAAACGAGATGAAAATTTAAATTTAAGGGAAATATTTTGCACCACTAAATACTTTTTATATAGAAGTCTATATTTTGCAAGATAAATGTTTAAGACACAAATGTTGGCCATCTGTAACTGCAGCAGTGAGCTAGGCAGCAAGATGGAAAAGGTGTTGTGTCAAATTGCCTTTCCTCCATCTCTTGAGTGCTGCATTTAAATGAGCTGGCCTGTGTCCCAGAAGCAGCAAAACTGTATTTGTGTTTTGAAAAATGCAAGGTGGTTGGCCTGAGAAAAATGGCTCCCCAGCAGCACAACCATACCATGTCTTGTGCCCCCCTAGATGCTCCAGAACTACTTCAATAATATCCTTGTCATTGCATCCAGAGTGAAAAATTCCTCATCTCTATTTCTGCTAGCAGAGGAATCACCTTCTGCTCCTAAAAAGTAATTTGAGCTACAAATACAGGAGCATGCTAACTAGAAGTAAAAAGAGAAACATATTTATAAATGGCTCTCATGCAATTATATGCATGCTATTTGTGTGCACTTGTGTATGTTCGAACACAAGGAAGTGTAAGTACACAAATATCTTTTCCCTACAGAAGACTTGTGCAAGCTTCGTGACTCAGTTTCAGTACACCTATATATTCTGCTCTTCAGTATATGAAAAATGTACCTTTTTATTTTAAAGGTATATTTTATAAAATCCATGAAGATATAAAAGCACCTGCTGCCCTTTGCTCTGACATGAGACATCTCTTCTGAACCCATTTTATCTAGAAGTGTGTATACCCAGAATGTATGTAACACTGCTCATGTGAGACACTTATCCAAAAGCACTCCGAAGTTTAATCTAAACTATCTGAACAAATACTAACTTCCTCCTTCAATCCCTCTTTTAACTAATTCTTAACACATCTTCTCACACTTCCATCGATCTCTCTCCCCAGTATAGTTCCATTCGTCTCACTAATGAGAAGCAGATTGATTTCTAGCATTTCACCTTTGGTTGCCTTATTGATGCAGCGGCTGTCCAGAGGGAAGATGATCACCGTTCGGTCTCAGCGGCAGAGAAGCTCAGTTAGAGGACACCAACGTACACTGTAGTATTTCATGCCCAGCTGCATTCTGAGTTGCAAGGAAGGGAGGCTATGCTTGTTTACACGAGCTGAGTTTCTTTTGTCTTAAGAAGATTTTTTGAGAGCTAAAGCTAAACTCTAAGCTTGGAGAGGGCTTCACAGAAACAGTACATTTGGTCTTTAATTTGTTGCAAAATGAATGACTGTCTTTTCAAAATTAGAGATTATCTCCCAAGTGATTGCATACCTTATATCCATACATACCGTCTGTCCAATGTTATTCTTATATGCCCAGTCACCTCTGCTGGTCTACTCGGAGACATGAGCTGTGAGAAATGCAGCTGTTGAATTACAGGAAAAGTTAAGAAAGTGATTTGGAGGGCATGTCTTTCCAGCAGTTCAAAGAGTTCAAACAGTTCTAATACCTTCATATATATATACACACATATATAAATTGCAGTCTTCAGTGTCTCTCTCTTTTCCCAGGAGTATAAAATAAAGGAAGAACAGCCAGTCATCACCCTGCCTCCCACCTTCCACATTAGTACAGCCTTACTTGAAGAGATGATATATTTGACAATTTTTAGCTTGACTATCACTTTGCATTTCCTCTTTTTCTCCACTTTGCACTTACAATTTGTGATGTGCGAGTCTAAAAAGATTAGAAGTTTGGCTCAGAAAAGCAACTGTATGCTGGAAGTTTACTTCTCAGTTTTAAGAGATTAGGGTCACTGCAACAAGCGTATGAATTCCACACCTTGAATTTATGGGATTTGAATAACCAAAGGCTTTGGCATACTTCAGCAACAGGAACAGATGATGACTGCCTCAGGTGCAATCAACACAGTTACAATGCCTCAAAATTAAAGTAGTCAAGGGAATTATTTGATTTTCAGTAGCAACAGTAGATATAAGAGCTGAAGGCATCAGTGAGTGGATTGTTTGACTTGTGGAGCAGGACTCAAATGCTCTAGTCCCATGTAATGCCTCAAATGCTTTACCTTTTGGATGCTGTGGCCAGTCATTGGGAACGGGGTAAAGATGAAGACCCTGAATGCTATAGGAATAGTGTTGGTATTGGATTGTAAATGTGTAAACTCCCTGAAGGGACCAGTAACTAGAAGGCATGTATATTGTCCTCTGGGCTGCAGAGTGCACTCTTAGCCTATCCTCCTTATCAGCCAGTGTTTTTCTATGCATGGAAACCTTAACCGTGATTCTTCATTGACATTTGGCACAAGTTTAAAATCAACTTTCCATAGAGATAGATCAATTCCAGAACTGGTTTTGACTATATTCTCTCACTGAGAAAGCAGACAGAAAATGAAGATCAAAGTTTAATTCTGTGGCATGCTTTACAAATGAAAATACAATGCCTATCTGGGATGTAGCGTCTCTTTTTAATTCATCTATGGTATGCTTGTATGTAACTGTGACAAGTATATTCTTGCTTTGCTTCCAAATATAATAGCATCACAGAGAATAGTTTTGATGATGAAGAAAACAAACATAACTACTTTCCATGTAGCATTCAACATTAGCCAACAACACAGCTACAGAGAGCAGAAAGACCACTGGCATTTTGACAAAGCTTTGTTTTGTTCAGCAAAATTCTCATCAGGAGCTCACGAAGGTCCCCACAAGCTGTAAGCAGGAGATCATCAGTTTACAAGAGCTTCAGCTTTATGGGGGCACATCAGCAGAATCCTGGGACTTAAACAGTTTGGGGCAGAGGTTGTACAGACTTTACCAATGCTGGGCATGGGTGGCTAAGGTGGAAACGTAGAAACATACAGGTACTTCATGCAAAGCAAGAAAGTTTTCTGGTGTAGACAAAATGGATGCTGAACTCTTTGGAAGATTTGGCCTATAAAAGGAGTTCAATAAAAAGTTGCTTCCACCAATAGGTGGTATCAGGCTTAGTGGATGAATGTTTGTAGAGCACTCAGACCCTGGTATGAAAAGGTGCTGTAAAAGTTCAAAGTATTATTGTTATGGCATACTTACTCAGCGAGGCAGCAAAATATCAAAGGCTTTCTTCTCCCAGCTGGCTCGGTCTTATCTTGAGGAACTGTTGGTGGGTGGTGATTGCTCTCAAGGACTGGTGATGACAGAGAAGTGAAGGCACTAACCTCACTTGCAGAGCTGCTCTGGGCACCCTCCTGGATCAGCCATGGCCTCAGTTCCTCCTCAGTGCTTTTCAGCCCGCACACACCCTGTTCCCAGCAAAAAGCCTGAAATGAAAACAGAGAGAGCTCTGACACCTGGCTAATGGAGGCACTCAGGCAAGGGCTTTCACTTGTGACTGGTACATTGGGAAATAATTGATACAAATTGCCTCAGACACTCAAGGCTTCTGGTCCTCCTTCCCACAGGCTATTTTTAGGCCCAATTAGGCAGATAAAATGACACAGGAATTAGTTTTTGTACGTTCTAATGCTTAAGCTGTTGGAATTTTTTTTTTTTTTTTTTTTTTTTTTTTTTTTAAGGCTTCTACCTAGATACATGGTAAATGGCTGAACTACAAAAAGCAGATAAAGAGATTTTTTTTTCTTCCTTTAACGAGAGATGTTCAAGCACTGAAAAGACTTGCTCACTGTGAAACCATTTATAGCTGATTGCTGGGGAATTTCCTCTCACCACCTTAAACTCAAAGCAAATAACAGAATATGAAATAACACATATTCTTGGCACCAGACTGCATGAGAGCTCCCCCAGGTCTGCTGAAATGCAAAGGCTAGCAACCCACCCATTAGGAGCAGATAAAATACAATTAACTAATTCATTATATAAATGTTTTGGGTGGGGAGATATGAATCGGCTTATCTTTATTATTGTTATCATTATTATTAGCTGCTGTTTGCTAAGGCTGAGTTTTTCAAAGCCGTCTTTCACATTAAGAAGTCCAAATCCCCTTGCTAAATCCACCCGAAATTTGATGTTGATTGCTTTTGCAAGCTACCGGGGAACAAAAGCAGAGAGAGTAGTACAACTGGCTAGATAGCATTATTCATGGCAGTTATTACTAGAATTTATGGATAAGCCATTCCCATGCTATTTGAACGTAATTCATACATTTCGACTAAAGGGAGATACATAAATGCTACCAAGAAAACCCCCAACCTGGGTAACGCTTTCAAGGAGAAGGAGCTATTGTGACTGCAGTGGAAAATCAAAGCCTGACTGGTTGCCTCCATGCTTACTGCACTGCCACAATGGCCTCCAAAATCTCAAAGCTCCCCATTCCTCTAGAGCAGGTGAGCCGTGAACGGCACCATCCACATCCTGGCTTTCCAGCTCCAAGGGCAGTGGCCAGAAGGGCGAGATGTTGGCTGTTGCAAAGCCAACCAGAGTTTTGCCACTGCCTTCAACAGGGGCAGCATTTTGTCTTTGTAGTACAAGCTGATGAAAAGCTCTGCCTCAACCAAATTCCTGTGGCTTAACATGTCAGCGCGTGTTGGCTTCGTGGTGGTGACTGCTTGTGTGCATGTTCTCAGCCTGCAGGACATGCCAGGAGTGCCACTTGCTCTACGCCACAAGGGAAGAAATGTAGAGAGGTCATGATTTTGCATTTGCCATGCTCAGGGCTTATGGGAGCAGCTATTGCAGTGCCTGATGCACAATAGCTCAAGTGTGAGCCCTCCGTAACCTGGGTCTGACACTTGACAGTAACGAAGCTGCACATGTTTATGAGATGGGGAACTGATGGAACTGGGCATGGGGTCATAGGCTGTGGGAAGCCCCGATAGGGCCGAGCAGGAACATTACAGCCTGATAGCACTCCCAGGGCCCTGACACAGGTACCATAACCCCAGAGAAACAAGTGCTCCATTTCTTGTTGTAAAGACACTGCCAATTCATAGCATTTCAAGAGGAAGTTAGTCATCAGCTCCCTGCATTTTGATACATTATGCCACAGGCCCAGCGTTTCACTGTCCATCTTCATATTAAGTACAATAATTAGTTTAAGGAAAGGATATTGCCATGTAAGCCAAGCTCTAAAAAGTCTCTGATACTTAGAAAAAAACTTTAAGTCCACAGGAATGAAAAGCTTTTCTCCCTGAGTAGTACTTTTTTGTGGTATCATTCACCGCTCCTCCCTTAGTTTCTTTGTGATGGCAGCACACGTATAACCTCCGGGTCCACGTTTCTTCACTTCATGCTCCTCCGAAGCCTGTCTGAGTACTAGTGGAGTAATTAAGTTTTCCCAATTATGAACTACAAATCTGGGACATCAAAAACTCAAAATACCAGCAGGTGCTCAACATTAACGGCCTGAAACATTAAATTGGTTTAGACAAACCTTACCTCAACATAAAGTGTATTGAACTCTGCTTTGTGGTAAAGTTTACGGTGCTACTATTCTTCAACCCCTGCTAATGCAAAGACCCTTCTTGAAAGAAAAAACAGAAATATTTGGTAATAGCCCATTTTTGAAGACTTGCACTAAACACTGGCAGCTGGTCTTCAGCAAGGACTCTACCAAAGTGATGAACTGTCAGGAAAACGCTGAGCTTCTAAAGCAGCAGAAAGGATGACCTCAGATGCACAACACTGAGGCAGATTCATCTTCTGTCCTTCTCTTCTGTAACAGGGATAATGGATTTTACCAAAACCCCAGATCTCAGCATCTCTGTAGCAATACATCACTGTGAGGTCATTGCCTGAACACTCAGCACCAAACCCATATGCCCTACCTCTGAGAAGGGACCTAAGATTGAGCACAAGGACTGCTTGGATGCACCTAGCCTCAGGTTTTGGTGCCTAAATTCAACACTAACAGCTGAATCTCATGGAGGAAATTCTCTTTCTGTAGTGTTTCAAGAAACCTTTGTAAGGAAGGACAACAGACATGAGAAGGAAAAGAATAAACTGCTGTATACATCTAAATGTTCAAAAATAAAAGAAAGATGCTTATTGGTATCTGCAATAGCAATGTCCTTACAATATATTTATGCATTCAAGGCTTCTTGACTTTTCAGATAGAAATTACTCCAAAAAAGCAAACATTTTGTTTCAGTCTCATTTTTAATGCCCATAAACATACCAGAGATGAAAGGTACCTGGCTGAATTTGGGTAAAAATAGATGGGATTTTGAAAAGCAGTAAGAAATGCCTGGGAAAAGTGATCTACATATGGTCTCAATCATGCCAATGGATAACCCCCACATTACCCTTTAAAAGGTCATCTGATAAACATCAACATTGGGCTTTTCTCACAAACCCAACACCTACAATTGCTTCAGGCTACTGTAATATGGCATGAGAAGTTAAATTAGAAGCATATATTTGGTAATAGCACCTCTGAGAGGGAGTCTTCAAAAGCCTGTGCCCCCATTAAAGGATTAGAAGACCAGCATACATATCAGCAACTATACTCCACCCAAAAAAGAAACAGAACAGGAGACAGAAATCAGCATTTTGTTCTGATTAGCTGCTTTGATTGATGCACATTTCTTTATTACTTTTTTTTTTTCTTTTTTCTTTTTCTCCCTTCTCCTAACTGCTGTAAACATACCAACTGGGGAACACTATAAAAATACCACAGTGAAGTACCACTTTCAAACTTTCCTCTATCTCTTGTGGGTCCAGTGATGATCTTTCCAGAATACATGTTGGTAAGGCACAGAAAATAAAGAAATCTCCAAGGAGCTGATAGTCTGGGGTCCAATTGTTCAGGATTGCCCAGAATACAAGATAGAGACTTCGAAATAAAACCGTTCAAGAATAAGAATGGGGTCATTAAATATTTCTGGAAATATGATAATTCTGTATGAAACAATGGAAAAGACTAAAAAAGAAGCAAGGATAATTAGAGTCAGTACTTTACGTAAGCACTACTATTTAATTTCAGTATCCCCTCCTGGAAGCAAATACATTCATTTTTCCTGAGAGCTAATATTTTGAGGTTATCTGCCCCAAAGGCAGGCAAGAAATAGGTTGGATTGTCCAATAAGGATGAAGGCAAAGGGCATATCCTAAGGATTAATGACTGGCTGAGAAATTGGAGGGCTTAAGGTGAAAGAAATTCTCTGTACCAGGGTCACTGATGAGGTTAGGATATTTTTAAACTGGGGAGGAAACCCCTAACAACTGTTTTTGTACTTGTTCTGTTCTTGTGCCTGATTATAGCAGGACAAATTCAGTGAGCCTCTCCTTTCATCTACATACAAGGCTAGCACTTGTAGGCTTTAAGAGTGGCTAGGTGGAAATGGGAATTTGCTGCCATTTCAATAGCCTCCTGTAACTAGGCAGAAAATTGTCTGCATACTGTTTAAATTTATTTATTTATTTATGGACTGTCCTATTTATTTAATTCCCACCTCATCTTTTCAGCTCACACATCAGGAGACTTCATTTCCCCTGCAAAATGTCCTTTCTGACTCTTGCCCAAGATAGAGAGGCTCAGGCTGTGCCCCTTCTCTTTCAGATTTCACTCCCACCACGGAGGATCTGTTGTGAGGGGCACAGATTTAATTCCTGAGTCTGTTCAAGGCAAGCAGGGCATGACAAAAGGGGCCTTGCTCTTCCACAGACACAGTAGCTCTGAACTCCTAAGTTATCTGGCTCTAAGGTCCTAAGTAATCCTGATGGGTTTTCTCCCTATTGGCCTTAGAGGGGTAGAGTACGTCAATTAAATTTTCTTTCCCAGCTGCTACTGAAGAGGAAACATTTCTGAACCCATTTCTCCCGGTGTTGGTGTATTTAGCAGGTCCTGCCCCCACTGACTCCTATCTCAAGAGCCTACAAGCAGGAGTGGGCTGCTGCAGCAGGAATCCAGAAGCTGGAGCTGTCAAACTGAGTCTTACTAGATACCAAAGGAGCTAAGAAAAGAATGGGTGTTTGTTGTATTTCTGGCAGGGATGATTGCTGAAAAGCCTATGGAGAAGGATCCCGAGACACCTCAGCTCCCAAGTTCCGATGGATATATTTCTAGTTGATCAATCTCTATGTCTTTGCGGCCGAACTAACTTCCCACTTCAGGCTTTTGACAGCTGGACAAAGCCGGGTTTGAGCTGTGCCTTGCTCTAAGTAAGTGTGGAAAGATGTTTTCAGTCTGACCTTGCCAAATCAGTCCCTGGCTTGGGGCGTTTGCTGAAATCCAGGAAAGATTTTCCCACTGAATTCCAAGTGGGAAAACCTAACTCTATCCACAGCGATTTGATGGAGTATTGAAGTGACAAGCGTTTCGGGAGATATCAATCTGCCTCATGATCTGCAGAGCCTCTAGCTTCATAAGGCAGAATATACATACACATGTTGATTTGGTGGTGGTGGTGGAGCTAGTTAAAAGCTGATTATAAAGTATAATTTTCGCAGAGACAGAAGGATTATTTTTAACCACACTGTGGCTGTGTACACGATTAACCTTCTATCTTAAAGAGATAAGATTTGGCATGAGCAAATGTGGGCTTTGGCTTTTTGTTCTTAAGTTCACATATTTTGTTAAAGTACATCAGATAATGAGATGTAAAAGCATACATAGGGATGTAAGAGAACAGCAAAATAGCATAAAAGCAATGAACAGAATATAAATGCATAATCACTGATAAAAAAAATCAAACCTTGCATTTAAATATTTTCATACCTTCTCCTCCCACCCCAATCATTTGCTCTTAAAATGATTTGAAAAATTCAAATCAATAGCCAAATTGACATTAAGGATTTACCCTGGATCCCCGTGCTGTATTGCAGTGGTTCCCCTCCCTCCCTTGCTGCCCTGTTCTGTTTTTTACCCTCTAGTTGGACTCATAACTGGGCTTTATAAGATCACTTTTGATATGTGGGGCTGTTTTATTTCATATATTGCTTTAGGCATTTTTACTATCGTCAGTGTAGTCCTGAGAAAATACTTGGTATGAGTCAGATGTGTCACATGTTTATCTTAACTGCACTAGCTGGTACTTTTTAGAAACAATACTGAGCTTTTTAACATATTGCAGTGTTTCTGCTCTGCTTTGAAACATCAGATCCTCCGCGATGTCTCTCACTGACAGTGAGATGCTCGGGTCTCTGCCAAGCGGACCAACTTCTGCCAGAGCTGGACAGGTGCAGCGTGGAGAGCTTGGTCAATGCACTTACTTGCTCCTGATCTCTCTTTTCACCTGGCAATAGCTAACATCTGTGACTAGACTGGGGGGCAGCGGGCGAGCAGCCATGCACCTCCCTGTAACCCCACACTGCTCCATGCCAGCCAGCCCCATGCCTCGGCCTGCTGGTAGCCTTCAGGCAGGCACGACTGCAAAGGTGAGCCTGGAACAAGCAGCAGAAAAACGAGGCAGCATTTAGAGAACTTAAAATGTGTAAATAAGATATGGTATTTACATACTGACAGACTGCTCAGCTGGAAATGGATAAAAACTTATTAATTTTAAAATGTAGAACTGATTTTATCAGATTAATGCCCCCCTTACACTGAATGTGAGTTTGGTCCCCTAGCTAAATCCTCCGCTTGTATGTACTGAAATTTCTTCACCTAAGCCTGTCAAGCCCTTCTGCTTTGCACCCGGGGAAGCCGTGACCCCTGATTTCAACAGCTACACTGTGTGTCAAAGGCCGGGAATCCTGGATTATCCCACAGAAGTCAGTTCCCAAACTCCCTCATGGCATATTAAACAACAACATGTTCAAACAAAACATGCAAGAGAAAAGCAAAACTAACTCTCACTGGTTGAGCATACCCTTAAACACATTTCTACCAGTTTCTGTGAGCAGCCTTTTCCAACGCAAGCTCTCTTTGGATAACTAAGAAGAATGTTTAAAAGCCAGAAATGTGGGCTCAGAAGATGCAGGTTCTGCACTGAGGGCTGCCATTGACCTCCTACACAACACTGGGCAAGTCCCTTCATGTCTCCCTGCTAGCTTTTATGGCTGTATAAAGGGGATAATGATACTGAGCTCCTTCGTGAGGTGCTTTGAGACCTATTGTAACAAAGAGGCTGTAAAACCCCCAAATACTTTTTTTCTTGGAAAAACAACTGCAATGATAACACATGAAATGCATCACAAAACCATTTAAAGGCCCTCTGCATTTCAGGTTGTGAAACATCGGTGAAGTGGTAGCTCAACTCTTCCAGTTATCCCTCTTTTGTAATGATTTCTTTTTTTTAAGATTACTTTTTGAAGTCAGTACAACTGAAAATGGGATTCCTAATTGTATCTCACTCATTTCTAGCTAGAAAGATTAATCACAAGAACCAGATGCTTCTTTCCATCCCTTGACAGACTGATTTTCTCACTGTGGTCAGAAAGGTTAATAAGATATATTAGAAGGAATAGCCCAGCAATATCAGTTCTGTCTGAACGAGACAAGAAAAATTATCCCTTTACTCTTTCTGGGCTTGATTCTTTTTCTTACTACTTTCAAATACTGAGCAGCTCGATCTTGAATCCACCAAACCACTACCTGGTAACTCCAGGTTTGGGAATGGGACTCTTCAGAGCATCGCCGGATGGCTTTGCTTGGACAATAGGTGGGGGACAAGGTGAATTGTGTGAGGGATTCTCCACAGCCTTGAGTCGTTCCAATAAACATGTAGACCTTGACTGTTCATCACCAATTTATACATAATTTGGCTATGCGGAGGGTGGTTTTCAGCATGCTTTTACATGTGGTTTGGCAGTGTTGAGTCTGTTTCACAGCTTGCTTTTACATGTGGTTTGGCTGCAGCAAGGCTGTTTTACTGTGAGTTTTTTTACGTGGAGCCTGGCTATGCTAATACTGGGGTCCACATGTTTGGGATTTTACTACCCCTGTAGTAAGACAGTGCAGATCATAAGGCTGAAGAACAACTTAGATCAAGCAAGAAGTAAAACTGCTTGGCGTTGTTCCCTACAACACCACAAGAAGATACTCAAACACTGTTACATCCCAGCTTCCTCCATCATGACCAGAAAGCTGCTGCCCCATGTCCTGACATGAAGGTGTATGTTTTCTGTTTCGGACATGGGGGATTAGATATAAATCCTTACCTCAATTTCAGTGGTGGGATCCAAGCGGCTTCCAGCTATGTCAGCTGTTCTACCTTTGTGTGGGTTCAACGTACAGTAAATATTGCAAACATATTACAAACAGAATGTGAACTATTAAGCCTTCTCTTTACCATCCCAAATCACCAAATATAGTTATCTACAGCCAATAATTTCTTCAGGCCTTTTCAGTTGCATAAATTTTAAAGTGACAAAACTCACAAGAGAAGCGCTGCTTTTCCCAGCTAGACTATAACAGTCTTGCAGAAATCATTATCCCAACCCACGCAAAACATGCTGACAAACTGTAATGACTAACTCTGAAGCATAAACACAAAGTATTATTTTGATGCAAAGATCTATGCATGTACTTTGTATAACATTAACTCCTTTTGGTGCTTTTGTCTATAGATTGACCACACTATAGCCTTTGTCTGTAGGATGCTAATGAAGTTACTGCCTTTCAAAGCAGCAAAAACATTCACTAACTTTTCTTTCTGGCTCTTCTCACCCCTAGAACAGAGTTGTACATCACTGCTTTTCATTGCCTGTATCAAGATTCCCATCAACTGCAATTTTCTCGCGCTACGTACAAATGCAAGATGGAACAGAAATCTTCCACATTTCCCATCACAACTCCCAGTGCAGTTCTGATTTTGTTTTTCTTTCTTTTATATGCAGTAACTTAGATTTACATGTACACAGGTTTTATATCACAGTCTCATACCTTGTCTTTACTTTACTTGTCAGCTCTTGAAGGAAAGAAGATAAGGACGGAAAGGAAGGTAAAGGGGGAATTACAGTTAAATTCTCTTCCAAGAATTCACCTAAAGAGACAGATATCATTTCCAGATGCTATTGTGAGATCTAGCAACTTAATAGGGCACTAGCTGTCACTTAAAACTTTTAATCATTTGCCAGGAGTTGAGCTTGAAAAGAAGACTAAGCAGAATATAGTAATAAAGTACAGTAAATGTTACTCAATGCACAAGTTGTATAGAAAAAAACATGTTTAACAGATGAATTAGAAAAAGCAGAACAAATTCTTTCACCTTGGCTCAGTTCTTGAAATGCTAATCTGAATGAGTCACTGTAAGAAACAAATACTTTATCTGTGAAAACGTAAAGGAAACACTCCACCCATTGATGCTTTGATACAAAGAGAACACTTTATATTAGCAGTTTTTAAAATGCTCATTTGTAAAAGCTTTTAATAACTTCTGCTCTTTGGTAAAAGTGTTCTGTATCGCGTTAAATTGCTGTGATCTGGACAAAAGCTACATCTTTCAAAGATGTGTGACTGAGGGGAGTCTTCTGGATGATGCTATATTTTACCTTTTGTGCTTTCTTTTGGCACAGAATGCTTTCTAGTACCTCCCTTTCCTGAGTTCAGATTTGGTTTGCAGAATTTCCTCTTCCAGAACTGGGGAAGAGATGCTAAAAAAAAAAAATTATTCAGAGGAGGGTTTTTCCTTTTTTTTTTTTTTTTGTTAAATGTACATTAAATCTGAATTCCATGAAATAATTTTTTTGATTATCTGAAACCAAGAGACAAAGCATAAATATATAGAACCATTTGTTTCAGTCAGCATGTATAGAATGTTTTGCAATTTTGATTCAGTTTTCATGAACAGATACAGTTCCATAAAAATGGACAATATTTCTTGAAATGATCACATGTCCTTATTAGAAGTGTGTTAGATGCACTTCAGATTACTTTTTTTTTTTTTCTCCCCAACTTATTTTGTTCACTTCAGGACTTACTGTGCAATGAGGGAACACTGGAATTTAACAGCTTTAACCATCTCCATTTATCTTTGTGGTCACGCTGTAAACAGCCCATATGAAGACACAGAGGTCATCACATGCACTCATAAAACAGAGCAAGTTATGCTGGCAAGGGAACCTGCACAGCCTTCCCTTAAACCAAATTCCTGATTAAGCCTCTACAGATAACAGCCAATTTTTTTTATGTTAAGAAATGGCACATATCACCACTAGAAATAGAAAGCCCAAATGTTAGTTGGGGGCTCAGATGACAAACTCATGCTTTGCAAACCATCCCACACGTTGGCTGAAATGAACCTGGGCTTTCTTTACCAGTGTTACCGCATCTGGTTTATAACAGAGTCCAACATCTGAAGCGCAAGGATTTGTTTTCAAGTTATGCTTATTTTGCATATATTTAACCTGAAGTTTTACTGCCTCTCACCACCCCATAGCATTGGAGCTCTCAAGACAGATCTGGAAACTAGGAAGTTATAAGGTTTCAATATTGCTTTTGAAGTTCTCTCCCCAAATTTAGGAGCTTAAAGCTCCCATATTCAGGTTCCTCCCCCAAAATAAGGAAATCCAGAAGCCTTTTTAGTTTGTGCATAGACAGAAGTCAAGTTTTGCCCTTCACAAGCACAATTCCCATCTACACTTGCAGGAGAATGCTTGTTGTCACAAGTTTGTGACAGACTGAAGAGCAAAAAGAGAGACAAAGTTTCTTCAGTTCATGTCATACGATTTACAGTGCATTCCCTGTGCATTTTCAAATATAAAGAAAATTGTGGGTCCTTGTCCTCAAAGGCAACAAAGGTTCAGTTATACTTACCAAAACACCCTATTTGTAGGCTTGCATGGGGCAGAGGATGTTTTAACCTTCAAAGCCAGTAGGGTGTGACCTTACCCACAGCACGTCTAAGTCAATATTTCTCTGTTACTAGTAGCACCAGACAGCAGGAGGATGCACTATGCACAGAGTAATGCTATATAAATGCCTCGCAGGTACACAGCATGAACAACTTTTCCCTGGGGAAGTTAGTGCTGAGCTTTGCTATTCTGAGGCTGGTTCCCATCCACCCAGATGAGCTGTGCTGGAGTGGCAGACTTCATGACGCAGCCAGCTGGGGCTGCCTGAATTATTTCTTTAAATTATTCTTTCTGACACCCCACCCTGTGCATTGTAGTATCACCTGTATACTCACATTGGCAACCCCCGGGAAAACATTAGCACACTTTGGCCAGCAACATTTCTGCTGAGGACAGATATAGGCAGGTATATAAAAAAGGCTCTGGCAGGTTAGGCTGTTCCCTGTATCTTCAGTGAGCAGGCATGTCTGTAGAACTGCTCAGGCAGTACTGAAACAGAGGGAAGTTTCCAGGTATCTCAATGGAAGGTAAGATGGAGGAAAGTAGAAACTTCTGCAAATACTTTATGGAGAATAATCTTATTTTACTTTTACTAGTAATTCTCATTCTCCACTTTTTTTTTCTTTTTTTCTTTTTTCTTTTTTTTAATTTTATTTTCTTGAAACCAGACAAAAAGGCAGCTACTGAGTGACTACTGAAAAACAACCTCCCCAATTTGTGGCATCACTAAGGACCTCAGGCTGGTATCAGGGTTCTTCCATCCCTTGCCTTGACTAGCAAAGGATGCAGGAAATGAGGGTACCACAAGCAACGTCTCAAGAGAAAGAAAGGAAAAAGAAGAGGTTGAAGAGAATTCCATATAGGAAGACGGAGCATATAGCAATCCTGTGAGAATGGATGCCATCGACCCCTCAGCAGTAATATATGAGCCTAATGCATTTTCCACCCACTGCTGCAATTAATAAAGGCTGCTGCTAGACACACAGGCTAAGCTCGCTGCTACAGCATTTCTCCAGGCAGCCACCACTCTACAAATAACAAATCTTATCCAGTCAGGGTGAGCCAGTTATGGAAGTTTGCCAGAGGCATAAAGAGTAGGCTTTCCTCTCCTTCTACCCAAACAGCCCTTACGCTGAACACAATGTCTCTACACATTCACACACAAATATATGTTACTGCTAATATATCATTGAATTTCAGTAACTTAACATCCACAGCACTAGAAAAATAGCTTGGTTGAGCATTAACTAGTGTTTTCTATCTACCACCCAGCATGCTGTGAAGTTCCATGAGCTTAATACAGAAGAAAACCATATCAGTAGATGAACCCAAACCATGAACATTTTTTCATATTGTTTTTCTGGTCGTAGATAACTTTAGACTCAGTCTACATGGAAATGACTTCCTATGTGCTGAAGTCTGGACTGTGCTGGTGGATGTCTGAAGAAATCTGTCAATTCAAAACTCTTGCCTTCCCTCGCTGTTCCTTTGCCTACTGATCCTGAATTTAGCCCCGATACTATTTCACCTGTTGAAACAAAGCTCTTCAAGAATCTCAGAATGAAGGCATTGGAAGAGGGGTAACTGGTCTAGAGATGAGATCAGTCTAGTACAGGTTTGTAGATTACAATCAGAGAAGAGTGTTTGCCACCAAATAATGTAAAGTGCAATTATTTGAATAGAGAAAGGAATCAAGGGAAGAGACCCCGTTTCTGGAGATTCTAGAATAATAATTCAGTCATTGCTGAGGTAAGCTGCACTGGAGGTGCTCATACCTGTAAGGTTTGACTGAATTTTCTAAAACTCTTCAGAAAGGATTTAGGCATCATATTCATATGTATTATTTATAGTGAAGAAATAGCAAGCAAGAGACTTTACAAGGCGTTACAAGGTCTGAGCAGGACCCAAGCCATGACTGACCTATACATGCCAAAAAATGCTACTGAGCTACAGGGACAGTAACAGACTCTACCCTTTCCCCTGCTACCTCCTGGCTAATGAGCACTATAAATTAACAGTTAATGGGAATGTTACTCAAGACTGCAACACCTGGAGAACATTCAGGGTGCCACTGGTGAGAATTTCCAAATGAAATAAAGCACCTTGGCTTTATAACCAAAGAAATTTCACATGCTCTCTTGCAATGCACAAGAAAATCCCACTTAACATCAAATTTGCTTTCAAACCAACCTGCATCTGAAGTTGAAATATTTACCTGAAAAGCAAGTGATTTCAATGCTCCTGAAATATAAATCACCCAGAAAAAAAAAAAAAAAGTATATATTTCCTCTATTTTACCTTTCCATAGATTTTTTTTTCCCTTTGATATTCAACAGCAGACATTATTCTATCATTAAAATTTTACATTAGTGCTGCAGCCTGAACAGGCAAAAATCTACAGAGAAAACTCATACATGCAAAAATACTTGGTCCTGCCTAACCCAATTGGAAAAATCCTGAGGCAAGGGAGAAAGGGAAAATAGATGAAAGGCTGTCTACAGCAGTATATCCCTTTGGAAAGTTCAGGTCTTGCATCTTGCCTTGGCTCCCCTCTTGGGAGGGCTTAAAATGACAACAGTTCAACAGTTTGCCATCCTCATGTCTCATCTGGTTTCTTATGTCAGAAATCTAGCAGCATGAACAAAGACCCTATTTGACTGCTGAAGAAAACATCTTTCCCAGGACTTACGCTGGTGTACATTCAAATGAGAATGCTGAACACAGTCCATATTTGAGGTGAAGAGAAAAATGTAAGTGCTTTAAATCAAAGCACAGAATGTTTGTGCTTTGATTTAAAATTCATATATAAATAGATTTTTAATTTGTGAAAGCCCTAGACAAGACGCAACATGACCCACTGCAAAATTGTTCCTAGACTTCAGTGGCAAAGTCCTGATTGTGATGGTTCCCATGCTACATCCAATTTTCAGTGCAATTTTGAGTGTGGTCTTCCAACAAAATCAGTATCTCAGCATGCTATCCTGGATAGCATAATAAATTACAGGCAGGACTAAGATTGAGGAGGGGATAAAATGGAAAACTTCTCACCAAACTGTAATCAGTAGCCCTTGAAAACTACATACTCTTGCTAAAAATCCCACCATTTTTTCTCCAGTGAGCATAATACATTGAGTCTTGTACATAACTGAGCTACTACTTCAAACAGCCCAAATAGTTCCATAAAATTTGATTGAAATTCTAGAGGGCCAAACTAAACAGCTGGATTTTTGTTTGCTTGTAGTTTTTTATTATTCTTATTAGCCATGCAATAAAAGAATACATTCTTCATTTGGATTATCTACCTTCCTCACTCCTCAAGAATATAGGCATAATGTATCATTCCCCTCTTACTAAGTAAATTAAATTTTCAGTCATTATTCAATTTAATCACTTATCAGTTGTTACTCATGCACATAATCTCTATTTGTGGAAAGAGAACCAACTTCTTAAAATGCTTAGGCTTTACCATAGCCCCGAACTTTCCTTTTTTCTTCACAAGAACCAGGATAGTATCTGTTAGTAATTTTTTCTGTCATTGCAGAGGGGAAGTTAGATAAATGTACAAAGGTTTTAAAATACAGTCTTTTGGCTATGTTTAAGACAAAGTGAGCACAGAATTCTCTGTACATAGCCTCATGCTATTCTCCAACCATTGCTCATTCCTGACCCATAGGTGGCTACAAAAATCAAGGGTTGAGCAGAAAATATAACAATGTACTGTAGGTGTGTGTGTGTGTATATATATATATATATAATCATTGCTAAGACTTTGTGCCAAATATCCTCTTCAAAACCCAAAAGACTCTTTCCTTTAGTTATGCCATGCTGGAAAACGGTTTTCTCTGTAGCCTCATTATGGAAGGCTTGGTATGTCTGACCAAAAACAGCGAAATGTGGCAAATGATCTGGACGAAAAAGGTCCAGGTGAGGGATATCCAAATACATGACAGGTATCCAAGGAATATCCAAACACATGACAGGTAAATTACTAGCTCTCACCACAGGAAAAAAAAAAAAAAAAAAAATTAAAAATCACTTGAACGTGGAGGGGAAGGCAATGTAAACACAGAAAAAAAAGTCCTCACAATTAGCTGCTGAAGACAGAGGAGAATCCAAGTACTGCCAACTCACATATTGTCAGCCCAGATGAAGCTTATGATAATGACATTTGAGAACCTGAACATTTAACAACCAACAAGGCCTTTACTCTACAAGCTGCTGAGCTACCTCTGATCTTGCTAATCCCCTGGAGATGCTGAAAGCTCAGGTCTTTTCAGGACTTGACCTGAACTGAGTGTTTCACATTGTCAAGAAGTGACCTAGATAGAAATAATTGCCTTAATACAGCCAGCACACATGTATATATGTTCTCATAATTCAAATATATTCCTTCTTCTGTCTTTTGACTTCGACTGGTGGAAATCCCTAAATTTGGCTTCCAAATCTGGCCTTTTGATGAAGCAACTCCCCAGAGTCAGTGGATATTAGCTACTCTAGAGGTGGCCTGTCCAATGTCAGAAAGGAAAAGAGTAAATATGTAAAGAAACAAAAAACCCACAAAGTCTTAACTGAACTTTTCCAAGGTTTGCTTACACAGAGATTGTTTCAAGTGCAGTAGCACACAGAAGCCAAGCAACCAGTTTGCTTTTTAAGAGCTATGACCACATACCTCAGTAAGCATCCCCCAGACCTGCAGTTGGCACATCTTGCTCTCATGTGCATGTCAACTGCACAATTGCACATGAAACCACTGCCAGCAACATTATTTACAGCTATGGACATGGTCACACAGTGCATGACAGAGCTTACAAGTGTTTCTCATCCCAACTACCTTTCTGACACCCTAATGCTCATCACATCAAAAGAGGAAACAAACCTTTGGATATCTTAAACTCTTTCTTAGCTTAACTCTCCCCACCACAACCTTCCTGCCACTCAAATAGGAGATCAATAAGTACATTAGCATGTAGTAGATCCTCAGCACAACCTTCCTGTTTGTCCTGAAGTGATTTTGCTCCACTTAACTAAGGATAAACAAACAAGTAGAGCAGAGACAAAACTTTGTGATAGTCTTCTTGGTAGTTGAAAGGTATCCCAGGATGGCAGGCAAACACAGCTTGCTTCACAAACCAGCCTCCTTATGCTACATATGCCTTGAAATAATAGCTTGCAATTCTAGGGCTCCATCAGCTGATTCTTCTAATTCACATAATTTATTTTTTTAATTTTTTTTATTTTTCAGAAATTTTCTTGGATAAGGCAGAGTAGCAAGGAACCTACCTCTTTCAAATAAGTTTGAGGGTCTCTCAACAACTACCACGCTAGTTTTAACACTAGATAGGCATAGAACCTCCCCCAGGAGCAGTTACCAAAGCCTGAGATTAAACGCATCCCCAGAGCAATGGGGACAGGGTGCGTAGGTGGGGGCTCTCAGGTGTGGTTGGTGGCCCCAGGTGGGGCTGGTTAGGGCAGCCAAGGCCTGTTAATGCACTCAGGGTCACCACAAGCTGTTCCTATTCCTCCAGAGCCTTGTGGGGAGGAGGATGTGTTTGTTGTTTGTGGGGTTATGCCACTGGGAGAGCAGTTGTGTTTGCCTCTCTTGGCAGCTGATTTACAGTTCACAGGACTTCCATAAACAGAGTTTGGTGTTGGGATCAGGAAACCAACGCTTACGTAAATACAAGTTTGCTTCATATCTGCCTGACAATATACAACACTCCACACACCAATGGGATAAAAGGACAGTGCAGAACCTATTCTTAGAAAAAGCCAAAGCCTGCATTCACAGAAAGGTGGAAATAATACCTCTCTCTCTCTCATTTGTCTTTTCTATATATCCCTGACTAGATTTATATGCATAGATATTGTTTTGTGTTGCCAAAGTCTGTAAACAAAGGTCCAACATGTGAGTAAATATCACATATTTTATGATTTCGTTCATAATTTCCTGAAGGAAATAAGTTAGGAAAAGAAAAAGGGTGCTTTTTACAAGCAAAAACTAAAACACACAAAAGCTTAGCTTGCCAATGCTAAGCAGACTGGGGAGCCCACACAACTCAGCAGGCCCAACAGTAGATCTCAACTCTCGTATTATAGAGTTAAAAGGCTGCATCAATAAGCAACTTCAAATATATATGGTTAGAGTATAAATGCCAAAAATAATTCCTGGAAGTTCTAGCCCCTGAACCACTACAGAGTCCAGCCTGTCAAAAGGATTCCCTATACATCCCAGACTGCATATAACAGGCCCGAACTGTGTCTGTTAACTCGGATCTGGTGCCAGCAGCGGAGGCCAGAATATGTAGGTGGCCTGTTTTGAAGGAAACATTTTCCCCACTGCTGCCACGTTAACAATCTGTTGTTGAGTCGGACAGAAAGAAACCTCCTTCCCTGCCCCGTCCATGGTCCCTGTGGCTGCCTGCCCTGCCTCTAAGAGGACCTGCAGCTTTGTCCACGCTATGGTTTTGAATTCTCTAGAACCACTTGAAATTAAGTCAAACACTGAATGGGAGATGATACTGTCTGACTATAGGGAGCTTTATAACATCAGCAGCACAACTTAGGTTGGTGTTTTTTCCTTTTTTCCTCCCTGGACACATGAGCTGTTCCAGAACTTGTATCAGAATATTTAGTTCTCACGTATATTTATTTAGTGAGCAGTGGCATTCCTATTTTTATAGCTTTGAGTTTTTAACTTTCTTGTTAGCAACATTAACAAGGTTTACAGCATATAAAGTGAGCTGTGGCATTTAAAAAATGTTAGCCTAATGTAACACCGGCTTTTTTTTATATACATGTTCAATGGCAAACTCCTACTGACAGGCAGAATGCATTTCTATGTCTGGGCAAGTTTATAGATGGTGTTCCCACCTCTGGGCCACAAGGTCACAAATTTGTTTCTGATTCTATTAAAGAAACACTCAACAATGGTAAGTTTGTGTGCTTTATTTCTATTTATTTATTTATTTATTTTATGAGAGGGGACTGTTTTATGTGATCCAAGATCTTAAAGATACTCCAAGGAATCTCTGTTGAATGCTGGGCTTTTCACCCCCATGCCCTGACTGAATAGCGCTGGCTGCAGATTTGAGAAGCTTTTCTGGCAGTTAGATAAAACAAATTTCAGGGAAATCTGACATGACTGAAAAAAGAATAAGCAATGTCTCTCTAGCTTGCCCATGCGTAGTTGCGCTGCCTTCTGTGGGATTTCATAGCAGTGGGATTTGACACTGCATCAGAACAATGTACAGGAGTTAAAGATTCACAAGACTTGTTCTCAGTTGCTATTTATGCAGCATGACCCTGAGGACCTCACCCCAAGGCTTTGCTGCGGGGCCCTCCGTGTCTGTGGGGTGGAAGGAACAACCTTCCTCCTTTGCCTGCCTTCATTCATTATGCAAGATTTTGGAGGCCAGTCACTGATAAATCAAGGTACCTATCTCAGCAAACGCTTGGTGCTCTCTGAATTAATAGGAATATTTACTGGTCTCATAGTAAGGACAAATAAAAAGATGACTGCATCAGAGATGGCTCCTATTGCCCTACAAAACATCAACCTTAGGCTTTCCTGGAATTAATTTAGCTGGGTATTTTTTTCCTTTACGCTGTGTGATGGCTCCAGCTGCAGCTTCCTCACCATAACTGTTTGTGGATGGCACCGAGCCCCATTTAGCAAGGGGGAGGCAGCACCCAGGCTGGCTGCAGCCATCACTGATCTGAAGTGACTTCATAACGTGCTCTAGGACTTCACAGCTACAAACGTATGGATTGTGGGCTTGAGAAATGAGTGGGGACCAGCAGAAGGACCAAGATGATGGGGTAGAAGGAAGAGCACAGGCAAGAGAAAAACAGTGCTTGACGGAGGGAAGAGGGGAGGATAAGCTTGTATCTCTGTTGAAAGAACTTCAGTATCACCTATAACTGCCCAGAAGGCAACCATGAAAATGCAGAAGGGCAGGAAGTACGCCCATTTTCTCGGATGCCTGTGTTGCTGCGGGTAGGAAGATCAAGGCTTGGTATCAAATGCCTCACTACAGAAGGGAGATCAGCTGGAATAAAGCAAGAAGCCAGAATTTGTAGGCTAGGAAAAAAAGCTGATCATGTTGCAGCAGAGCACAGGAAAGAGAAATTGGCTGCAGTGTCTGACTGGAGGCCTTTTAGCTACATGAGCGGACTCCAGGTCTATTCTTTTTCTAATTTCCTTCTGCCCCCAAGGAAGCTCCTGGTGGAAATTTGCTTCCATTTATGGGAGGACTGGAAGAATGAGGGCCAGACTGTGACTGAGCATCTGGCAATAAGAGGGTTCAAAGCAGAGGAAACTACTCACGCAAGATTTGAAAGTGCTATTCTGCACTGATAATTGACCTGTGCAAGGAGTATTATTACTGCCACTGCCACTGTTGGACCTTACAGGCAGATATTTTGAAAAGTACCAGTTCCAGAAACTCTCTCAGGCTCAGCTCCTATATGATACCTCAGCTTGCTGAATATCATCATCGCACAGATTCTTGTCACCAAATGAAGTATTAAGTCATCCTTCATGTATTATCATCTGCTTCAGATTTTCCCCTCCCTGATACCTATGGGTTTGGCTATTAAAAGGCAGTATGACAACCACAAAACTATTACTAAACATCTTTGCTCAGAGGAGACATTTCTTCCTAACAGGTATTCCTGTTTTTCTGTGCTGTATTTGGTTACCTCATAGATAATGGTTTATGATCACCATGAGATACCTTCTCTAAAACAGGTTGTAGCTTGTCTTGATCCTCCTAAGGATGGAAAGTTTCCTTCTGGCTTTGAAAAAAAAGTCTGTGATTTCCTCAGTTAAAAAAAAAAAAAAAAATCCCTACAGAAATTGCCTTAAAATAACAACCTACACATGAAGGGAAGGTCTATATCCTCCTGCAATGCACAGGCAGTTCTGCACTAACACAAAGACTTTTCTCCACTTGGTGCTGTCTTTATTCTTGTTTATATACTTGTTACTGTTATAAATCACTCAGGCAGTTTACAGCATCAATTCTATGGGAAAAAAATGTATTTTTAATGTGTTTGCATATTTATCAGAAAAGAATCCAAAGGGGTCAGGGCGGCTTGTCCATGATAAACATGATTAATAGCCAATATCAATTGCTTTGCATTAAGTTCAGGCTTTTGCTTTGTTAAAAAAAATAAATAATAAAAAGGCAAACAAACAAACAAAAAAACGCATATTTTGATCCAGGAATGGTGAAATGTATTCAAGGCAATGGGGAGTCTTTTATTTTTTTCACTACTAGTTGGCATCATGATGGAAAAAAAACAAAAGTGGATCAGAATTATCTACACACAAAAAATAGCAGATATTTATATTCCATGTTTATCCCCACCTACAAGACCTGTTTGTTCAATAGTTTTCCATAGCTCCTCTGTCCCAACAGACATACAGAACAAAATACTTTAAAGTACTTTTACTTGTACTTTTCTGCTGAGGAGTTTTCCCTCCTGAAATACCATACAAATGTTAAATCACTGCTAGAACATAGTACAGTGACAAATGCTGAAACTCATTTTGCCCAGCAGCATTCCCTACAAAGTGATATTTTTGTGATAGTGCTAGAAGAAAGAAGCTTGCTCCTGTGAGCTGCTGTGCACATCTGGTTTGGTTTGGGTGCATTAGCCTCAGCAGTACACACTGCAAACACCATACAAGTAGCTCTGTTCTTCTGTAGTACAGCAACACATCTTAAGTACAAGATCCCCAATGGGTATAAATGAAGGTAACGACACTGAAAACAATCCAGCTAATGCTCTGCTCATGCCATCTCTGAAGTCATACTCCCCAGTACCACAATAACACTCCAGTCTGTTCTTATACCCAGCCACCATCATGCCACAATTCTCCCAGCCGTTACAGTAGCTACCCCATACCCTGTGCTTTCAGAGGCTCTCCCTTTCCTCTGTCCCTCCTTCCTTCCCCCAAGAACTGGCATCACTCAGCATTTTGTCTGGGAGACTGATTCTCCAAACTGAAAACATCAAAGCATATCTCTGGTTAGATCTCATCCCAACCCTCTAAGTTTGTTGACTTGGAAAGTGAATAACTAATAAGGCAGCATGCCATTGTTTTCTGTTTATTATAATGGAAATAAATTGTTGGCTCCAAATCAGGCACTGATTGTTCCTTTGATATCACTGCCAGGAAGCAAAATAAAATGGCTTTTTAAAAATCACCTTTCACAGGGAGTGCCACAGGCATTTGAAAGATGAGCCTTTTTCCATGTCAAAGGACTTCCAGAAGTGCCAAACACACTAAAACAGAAATTCAAATCCTTCTCCATTAAAATAAAAAAGTGCAAGCAGGAACACAAGAGCAGGATCGCCAGGGCAGCAGGATGGCCTGCTTGGCATGCTGCATGTCATGCAAGTGCTCATCAGGCTGCGGCAGAGCTGGCCCTGCAGTGCAGAACACTTCCTGAAGAATATGGAACACATCCTTTGCATTTTTTTCACTCAAAAAAAGCACAGGTGGGTTGAATGAACTACTCTGTATGCCTGGCAGCTCTTACACTAATAATAAGAGATTTTAGAAGCCAAAAAGATGGAGGAGGTGCTTTGCCTCAGAACTTGAAGCACCCATAAATCTTGCTTGTGTTTTTTTTTTTTTTTTTTTTTTTTTTTTTCTTTCTTTCTTTTTTTTCTAAGCTACGCAGAATGGCAACTTCACTGTACCCCAAAGCCTTCTCAGCATTTTATCTCCTTCCCTATAGAGTTTAAGGCACAAATTTTCAGCTGCTTGAATTTCTCTCAGAGTGCTACCACCTAACGAGGGAATATATTGTACACCAGCACCACTGTTACATGCATAGAGAGAAGCTTCCTCATCAGAGGTTGTAGTTGGATCCAGATCTTAAGCGACCCAGAGCACAGTGGTGTTTGGATTTCATGACGTGCTGCAGTTTGATTTGGCTTGGAGCAGGGGATAAAGCTGAGTGCCAGATTCAGATCTCAGGCCAAACTTGGATTTTGTATTTCAGCTACCAAACTTCATCATGTTTTGGCAAAGTCACGTTCTCACCTGCTCACGCCATGTGGAGAACACCTGTGATTTGCTGGAAGGGCGGCTGGTCTTGCTGCGAGAAACTGCCTGTTCCAGAGCCAGCCTATGAGAGCCTGTTTCTGACTTGGGCTGCTGCAGATGGTTTTGTGTGCTGGGAGCGCAGAACCGCTGAAACATGCTTAGACTCTTCAACTGGAAAGAAAGAAAAAAAAGAAAAAGAAAAGAAAAGCTGTGAGGAGCAGACTGCAGCTTTACACCTCCCTTTGTTGTCACGACAGTTGGATCCAGTGCAACCTTTTTGTTCGTAAGGTTGAGACTCATGCACAGCAGCAGCAAGCCCTGAGAATAAACTGGGAGAACAACATAACTGTAGCGCTTTCTACAACAGCATGCTTTACAAAGTGTTCATCATGCTGCCTAGGGATACATTCTTCAGCATCATTTATTGAAAAACATGCTGGAAGACACTTTTTCCAAAAATCAGAATACCCATAGCTTAACTGGCAAAAGATCTGTGTGTGGCAAACAGTGTGGTCTGCTAAATATTAAGGTCTTGTTTGACACAGACTGTGTGCTTACACTTGGCTCTCAGTGCATCCTTATTCTGTAAAGTACTTGAGCATATTATTAACATCAAGGATGATCCCATGTTCACCAAAATGGGGCAGTATAACTGGGACCTCATAAAGTGCTTATGACATAGGTGCCTTTCTGAACTGAAAGGTTTGAAGGGCTCCCACCAAAATGCCCTGGGATTAAGTAGAGACTTTCCATTGCCTTCAACAAACATTCAGCCATAACAAATCCTTACTTTTCATACTTATTACTAGCTTATAATGGGATATTTGGAGAGGAAAAGGAAGGACCTTTTTTTTTATTTATTTATTTATTTTTTTTTTTATTTTTTTTCTCCAGATAATACCATCTTTTCTCAATTATTTCTGAAAATTAAGAGTGTGATTACTGACCTGTAGGCACCTGATGATCACACTTTGGTTTGAACTTTTTATGAGTGTATGTAGGTTTGCTAACTCCAGCACTGCCCAGTAATTTATTTCCCAAATGGGCTATGAAAGTCACCTGGAAGAAGGAAAACAGTGTATAAAGCCTTGCAGTGTAAACGGATGATTGTACTAGTTGGATTTGTGCATGTACATTTTTGGAAAAAATTTTCAGAGGAGAGGCAGAATTTACTTTCGTAATGAAATCAATTATTTGTCTTTAACCATTATGTAGTGCTTCAGTGCTTCAAATTCTTGCTTATTTTATTAAAAGATCAGTGTTCACTGCCTCCTGATCTTAGGTGTGGACAGAAACTGGGTTCAAAGGAAGCTATGCAGACCCCAAAAGCTGCTGTGACAGAAGTATGAGGATGGTTTGAATGACTCAGGAGGGTCTTTGCAACCATGTCGCCTCTTTCTTGGGCATCCCTCTTCCCCCAGGATACAGCTGACCTCAGAGCTTTGCACAAACCTTTATGCACTGCATAGCCCAAGCCAGAGTCACGGTACCCCCAGAGGGCAGTGCAAAGTCTCCAGGGCCAAAGGCAGCCCACTTGTAGTCAGTACGTGCACATTTGCTGGTGAGCAAGGCTGCACCATGAAGCTCACCTGAGGAAGAGGGTGGATGCTGTGAGACTCCGCAGGTCAATTCTTTTGGGCTGTTTGAATCCTGAAGTCCTGGTGTTTGGCTGCGAGTTTTGGTGCAGCTGTGAATTGCTCAATGCACATCGATCTGTCCTATCTGAAGAGACAAAAGTAAATGTCAAACCTGAAAATCCCCAGCCACAGTATTGATATTCTGGCACATAAACTGTTATGTGATATTTACAGGCCCTCCTTGGAGAGTGTGGAAATGTTACACTGTGGCATGAAAAAACAATATTAAACAAGATTTCTGCTTCTGCAGTTGACACAGCCTCTACCCATTCACTCAGCAAGTTACTGGGAATACTGCAGTGCAAAGAAAGGACTTCAGTGCTAAGTCTGCTTCTGTTCTTTTCTGAAAACTATCTTTGGCAATATCTGTGAAACTTTAGGAAACTGATTCCCGACGAATCACTTCCTGGACACAGCACAGTCAACATCAGCACGACACTCACGCTAAAGTTATCTTGGTTTAACTTGAAAGCAGCATTTCCCTGAGGACCTCTCAATTCTGGAGCGAGCGACGTGTCTCTGCGTTCTGGGAGAGCCTGGATTATTTTTAATCTCCTGGCCATGTTACAAAGATCAATTTATAGTCTCACTGAGATGGTAAGGGCAGGCGAAAAGGGAGTTGACTGTTGTTGATTAGTGAATATTGTTATTTCTGAAAAGAACAAACTTTTCGGGGCAACTTCTTCTATTTTCTTGCACTGCTCACTTCATTTTGGAGAAAATAAAGTGTGAACTGGCCCAGGTACACAAACTGCACTGGACCCATGTTCTCTTCAGCCAGCACATGTTTTTGGATCAATACATTATGAGTTGTACAAGCCCCCACAGCTTTGTACAGGTGCTGTGTACTAAAATAATAGAGAAGATGATGAGAATAAAGCTTTCTTTCATTCTCCCTGTTACAATTTTATATTTGCTACAATTAATTATCCCAATTGCTTTGCTGGAACAGCATCTTGACTGTAATTTTGAGATACACAACTAGTTATCACTTCCAGTATTATGCCAGGGATATATCAGGCTCCCACTGAAAATAACAGCAAAACTAGAGTTTGAGCAAACCTATGGTATGTGCTTCCCAAAACATTCATATAGGTAAATTTTAAAATTCTCTATTTGTTCAGGCTGCAGACTCATCGGTTCAAATATTTACCAGAAGTCACCACAAGAATACAGCTGAGATGCATATACAATCTGTATACATGTCAAAAGTCATAAAAACGAGAAAGCAGATTTTCTTCCACCTCGTACTTAAGTCTTCCTAGAGTCTTACTTAGGAAAGTGCAATTCCTAACGCTTAACAAGGAATGCAGCACGATTGTTTCCTTAATTTTGGCAGATGAAAAGTAAGAACCACAGAGTTTTGTATTATTTCCAACCAAAAGAGTCAAATGGCCTAAGTTTACCCAAAGTTTCACAAACACTTTTGCAAGAAACCCTGTCAGAGCATTTTTACAAAATGCCAGTAATGTCCAGAATTTCATACTCCTGAATTTAAAACTTTTCCAACTTCATTATTTGTTTTACACAACCTCTACCATGGTTGTTTTCTTACCCCCATAAGTACCGCCAGGATTTTTTAGACTGGAGCACTTTCCAGGAATTACAATGAAGAATTTTAACTCTTGGAGCAGAGAAATGACTTTTGCTTTGAAAAATGTCTTTCCTGGAAGTGTCTTTCACTGAAGTGCTCCTTCCTAGTGAGACCCAAGGGACCAGCCATAGGAAGGATTGAGCTGAGGCAATCCCAGGGCAGGTCTCCGTCTGCCATCTCACACCATGTGGGTCCCCTTCAGGTCTTGAAAAGGCTTTGGTGACACAAAACACATTTCAATTTTGGCACATTGCAAGGCTACATTCAACCTTCTGTGGGCATTTGCTCGAGTTCTCCAGCTCCACCTCATCCTGTCCCCATCCCTATGGAGGTGACCACTGTTGGGGCTGTCCCCAGTTGCCCCCCGTCCTGCCCAGTTCCCTCAGTGGGGCAATGGGATGAGGCTCGGCCCTGCTCTGCCGCTGAACCCAGGCACAGTAAGCAGGGATGATGGCACCTTTAGTGGGAATATTTGCTACAAATGTAAAACAGATGCTAAAGGCTTGAGAGAGAAAGAAGTAAAGTGACATTTTCCAAACCATGAGCAGAAGCAGGATTTACTAATTTCCTCGCTACTGTCTTATCTATACTGCTGCTTCTTGAATGTAGTCTGTCTTGTCAATTCATAGCCTCTTCCAGATATCTTTTCGCCTATGGTTAGTACTCTCTACTGCTAAAGATTTTAATATAAAAGTAAACATCCCAGATACAGACAGTTAGTTGACATCATTGAAATTGTGATGTTCCTATTCCCTCAACACCTGTAAAGCTTTCATTCTTCCTCTCCAACAAAACCAAGATGACCTTCTCTTCCCCTTCCCCTGGTACTTCTCTTCCTGGGGCCCATGTGGCTTTCTTGGTCTGCCTTAGCCAACTGCATTCAAATCAGAAGACAGATGAATTTTCAATATAAACTTTACGGTTAGTAGTATCCACTAAAATATTGCAGATTTCTGTGGTAATTCTACTCCCAGAGTTGTCAAAAGTATGCAAAAGCCAGGCTTGTTACATGTGGACACAATTTAAATGGATAACAATCCAGTGGGGATGTATTTTTTATAAAGGCAGAGTTTTACCGAGATATGGTATGGTCCAGAATGGGAACCTCCTACAGACTTGTGGGTTTTCTTTTGTGGAGGTCAGCATATTCATAGGACACTGAAAGCAATAGCCCTTAATCTCTCACCCCACCTCTAACAGCTCAGTTATCTATCATTAGTCACTTTAATTCCCTGACAGCTCTGACACGAGCACTCAGTGGCTTTGCCTTCAGTCTGGTCCAGTAAGCTTTTTTTGAATGCTGCTTTTCACATTTCACAGGCCGGACACTCCGAGGATCTGTATCTGGAGCAAACAAACAGGTGCAGGCTTGATGATAACTAATTACTGAGTGGAAAACCTTTCCTGAGCTGGCAGATCAGCTCAGAATTACTGTTCTCTGTCAGATGAATCACTTTTTCCCCAGAGCACCAGAAAAAGTTATCATCCCCTACTAGCATAGATGTGTGCAGACTCAAGCTTTTCTACCTGCCCTCCAAGTTATCCAGCATGTAAACTACACGCATCCATCAACTCAGTGACACTTGCAGTGCTTAGGCACATATATTTTGGCACTATAACCTACACCACCTAGCTATGTGTCTCCCACTACATAGCCAGCATACCACCATGGGAGCTGGCTGGGAGGAATCTGCAAGTAGCATCTCCCATATAAGAAGCTCTGCATCAAAGGAGCATGTTCAAGAAGCCAGAGATGGTGGCTGGAGTCTACCTCAACTCACATCCACATTTTCCTCAGCCCCATCTCCTGCTGGTCCTGGCTGGACTCCCTTGGAGGACCCCAGACCTATTTTATCTGCTTGCTGTGTTTGGAACTGCTGCGGGGTCCCCCTCAGGTCCCATCTCAGCCCCCCTCTGGGTGCAGCTCTGCTCTTGTTGCTCCCTGGCTGCAAGGCTGAGGCAAGTCCTTGAGAAAGGATGCTTTGGATTCTGGTTAAAACAACAACCCTTTTGCCTTCAGTCCTGGCAATGGAGTTGTTCTTCATCACTCTACATATATAAGCTGTATGAATGACAGCCCTATAATTTTCTTATAAAGCACACAAGCTTCATTTTAACTTTGACAGCAAGCAATCCAAGGCCAGTAAAAGACTGGCAAATGCCTTCTGTATTCATCTCTTCAAGTATTTTGGCTTTTCTTTATTTTAATTTGCCTGGAGGCAGACATTTGAGATAACAGCTGTTATGGTGATATTATCAGTCATCTGCATGTCAGAGAATGCCAGGAAAATGCCTGTGGAGTAGACCTCTTGGGTTTTTGGTTTTGTTTTAACTGCTCTGAGGCAAATTCTCTCCTTTGTCAAAGATCTGCTTAAAACATGAGAAGAGAATATAATGGAACTGGTTTCTACCCTCTGATTACAAAGAAATGTCTTTTCCTGCTGATAGAAAGCACAAGTTTCTGTGCTTGCTTTTTGATACCCCTCAAGTGTACGTGTACCAGAGCAGCCTTTTGCCAGATGCTGGCACACTTTAATTTTTGCCGGTAAGCAATGTCAGAGCACATCTACCACCAGGAAATGTCCCTGTAACTCCCTGGAGAGAGATGTGATTTGCTCACTCTGGAGCAAATGACGAGGCTGGTTGCTAACATATCCTGTTAAAACAAGTCTTTACTTTCCCATGAAACACATCACTTAACTCTTTGGGTTTCATTTTTAAAAGCTTACCAAGGAAAAAGGTTTCTTTGCTTATTAAGTTGGAGGGCCAAAATCAAGGTTCTTGAATGAGGAGGTCCAGAATTTTATCTCACAAAGCTGAACAGTTTGCAAGAGGGCCAAGTAGATTTATTGGTTCCTTAGAGAAGATGCCACAAGGAAGGCCTTGACTTGGTAATTATTACCTTACATTCATTTGGTTTTCCAAAGAAATCCAAAATGGAAAAACAAAATGTAGCATTAGAAACAAATTGGGATATGCCCCTATACATGTATAGTATATTGATGATTACAGAACAGTTTGTTCAGTTAACTTAATCAAAACTAACATCATTTGTGTGAGAGAAGCTTATTCATTATACTTTGACTGAACATACTTTGTATCTGAGGATCTTGAACTATTTTACTAACATCAGGGGGAAGAAAAATAGTTTCACCTACAAAACAACCATTGTTCCAAAGGAGTAACATAAAGATGTTTTGTGTGTCTACATTCCTGATGGATCTGAGCACAGAAAATAAAGGATTCTGCATGCATATTTACTGTTTTTCTACAATTCCCTGACATCTCTTTATCATGTGAGAGCAGAGATTTCTCTCTTCTATTACCTCGACATTACAGAAGGGTATTTTGCTAGAAAGTGCACTAAAGAGATGAATTCATGGTGGAACCACTGAATTCCTGACTGACCATGGGCAAAATTTCCACAGTGCTGTGGTCTGTTTCTTCACCTGGTACATGAGAATACTTCCTGAAAATACTGTCAAGCATTCAGATACCACAGACACAGAGCTCATGCCAATACCCGTGCAGGAGAAGAAATACATGAAAGAGAAAGTTGACATTGAAGGCAAGCCTTGAACAGAGATCACAAAGGTTAACCATCCAAGTAAACTGTTACCACCTAGACTCTGTGGTTTGTTTCCTAAAGGTAGTATTTTCAGCTTTGATATTCCTGCTTCTAAATATGGTCAATTTATATAAATGAGGCAAGCATTTCTGCAAGCTTTGAAGATGAACAAATTGCTTCCTTTACCAGTGTAAATGGCATTCCCTTGTCCCTGTTTCCAGTAAGTATATGAAACTTGTTCTTACCTATGGCACTCAGGTGCAGCCGTTTTGAACAATGTTAAATGATTACACAGGAGAACATCCTTAATTCTCCAAAAAATTTTCACTGAGCTCAAAGAAAGTGTTAACAGTGAAACAAAGAGCCTTTCTTTTTGGATCCTCCAAAGACAAGAATAATATGCTGCCTGCTTAAACAAAGCAAACAGTGGATCCAAAAAAGGTAACCTCTATAGCATAATAATTCTCTAAGTGCAGCTTTGCCTACATGCTTTCATCACTGCTGATGTGGTAACATAAAGGATTTGTTCAGCATAGGTTAACTCCCTCTTCCAAATGTCTCCAGGCTTTTGAGCAATTTGAGTCTCTGGAATTGAAGTGTATCTGTCTCTCAACGAGTAAGCACTGAGGGCTGGGACTGTAACTGGGTATTTTCTACAGTATTGTTGGATTATTGTTGGGACCAAATAAACTCATTGAAAAACGCTTTTCTTTGTCTGATTTCTGGGAGGCTGGACCAACAACAAAAACTGAAACATGTACTTTATTGAATATGTGAAAATTTCGATCTCCTGTGAAAATCTGCGTAGAGGTTTGGTCCACGAGTACTAAGGTCTGATTTATAACTAAAGCAAATTCTGACTGAAGACTTTTTATAAAATATAATAATAATAATAATTAAAAAAAAAAAAAACAACAAAAAACAGAAAATATGTTGAAACCAGTTTTTGTAAGAAGCAATTTCTCAGGTAGAAAAGTTTGTCTCAGTGTCATCTAGTTTTAGAGCTAAGCAAAAAGAGAGGAAGAAACATCATTCCGTTGTAATCCACTGCCATGTAGAGAAAGATGTCTCTTGCCACTGCTGAGATTTGCAATATCATCTAGATAGATGCTGCCAGTATGGCAGGGATGTACTCCCCTGTAAAGCATCAGATACTGACCATTGCTGAGAAAAAAAGTCAGTACGACTGAGTAGAGTTGTTTGTCTGATAAAGACACTGTATTCTTGGAACTAAGCTGCTAGAAACAAAATTAAGAAGAAATTCAATATTTCATTACCTTAAAGCTACTGGTAATTATTTATATGTTCTTTTGGACAATTTCTCATTGATACAGTATTAACTATGCCCAAGGCAATCTTCTACTAAGATGTGGTTCGTCAGATAATAAATAGTGCCTTTTTCTTGGGCTTACCACCTGGAATTTAGAAAAAGAGCTATGCAAAACTGCAGCGAGGAAGAATAAAAGAGACAAACAAGGAAACATCAATTAAGATTAATAAGATAATACCTGGAGTGACTGGCTTGGCAGTCATGTTTTTCCTTTGACATTTTCTGTGTAATTCATTTCTGTGAGATGAATAGGGTGATGGAAGTTAAGGGAAGAGGAGAGCAACTGCCGAAACAAATTTTCATAGGGACAGTTTCTTTCATGCTTTTGGTGACTTTTTAAATTAACTGTAGCTTATTCCTTGTTAATTGTAATAACAGATGAGTGTTTCACATGCAGTAAAAGAGGTTGGGGTGAAAATTCAAGCACCTGAGAGGCTCCTTGCCTACATACAAGCAGTGTCTGGTGGTGGCACCTGGGATCATCTTTATAAGGTTTCAAGGAGAGAGGAAGGGAATCCAGGAATGACTCTAGCTGCCTCTAGTTCCTTCTCCAGAAAATGATTATGAATTTAAAGCATAATCATCCTCAGACAAAATATGTAAACAGTCTGAGAGAAGAAACCAAAACAAAGTGTCGCCAGTGCCTCCTTTCCCAGACAGCATCCCTCATCACCCATGATTAATTTTCCTTTTTGGCTCTACTCACCTCTTCAGCACAGTGGCACAGCTCATGACGGAGCTGGGAAAAACACCCATCCTAGCCTAGCCCACAACCCGGCACAAGATATGGATTTAAACCCCGAGGCAAGGAAGCCGCAGATCCGGGGCTCCCAGGTCTCGTGTTGACTAACCGTGGGTTATTACATACAAAGGCAGCTCTTCATTTCACCATTTTTTTTCCAATGAAAAAGCTACCTGCCAAAAGAGCTAGCTGGGAACCTTGCAGGATATATGATGGCAAACAGGCAGATGAAAGCTAGGTCCTAATGGCACAAGACATTATGCCAAATGTGTGGGGAATTCAAGTGCCTAAATTCCCCTATGAAATGGGAAATGCATTTTCCTCTCTTATCTGATCTATGATGTGTGCAGATTGTTTTTGGAGCAGGGGTAGCAAAAAATAAATATGATAGAACAAGCAGTGGCTTTTGTTACTGTTATGCATGCTTGCAAATAAAATGAAGTTCCTTACCTGCTCCAAACTGTGCTAAGCTATGCGACAAAGTAGATAAAAATAGGTTGTTTCACTTTTTTTTTTTTTCCACTGTCATTAATTATATTTAGACTGTGGCATTTTTCCTAATGTGTGGGGGAACAGACACAACTGCTAACTGCAATACAGCAACAGATGTTGAAGAAATAAACCTGTGAAGGTCTAGGAGACTGGAAGGGAGATATTAGAAGGTGGATAGCATTAACTAAGAGACCTCACTATTAGGATACTGAGAAGAGACACTGGCCAAATGAAGTGAAGGTCTCAATGCAGTGATGGAGCCAGACTTACTACAGTGCTGTTCTGGACACCTGAGTCAGGGACTGGGAGACAAAAAGACAAAAAGATGTAGTCTCCCAGACTACAGAGATAACACCAGCACTTGTCAAGGAATGCTAGAGCACCATGAACTTTGACACAGACCCATATCCTGAAATTTGAGAGCCCTCTTGTAAGGCTGGCTGACACCTCAGATCTTTTATCTCAGACACTGCTTCAAGTATTTCCCTTACAGAGGCTCTGGGTCTTGTTCAGGTCCCTTTGGAACATGGCTGCTGCGCATAATGCTGGTGAGGGAGGCTAGTCAGAAAGAGCTTCAAGAGCTCATTGAGTTACCAGTGTTCACATGGGGTTCTTGTCAGTCTCAAGGATAAGGTTTGTGAACAGAAGGGACAAGTAGTACCTGACATACCTTTTTTTATATTTCAATTTAACCTGATTTTATTTTTTTTCTTGCCCATAGAAAAGGTAAGGCTGAAAGGCCAGGTCAAAAGAAAAAGGAGACAGATGCTGCAGCTATCAGCATGGGATGGGGCCCTGCTGCTTGTACCATGCTACAAGGAGATCATCTGGCTGGCACACCAATCTGCGGTATTTCTTTGCCATTCCTTTTAATGCCTGAAATTCACATAACCTGTGACCACTTGTCTTTATTGCCAGAAACAACGTCTTTCTGTCTTGCATCGTCTAAAACAGCCTATTATTTTTCAGTTCCTGTCTCTGGAGGCATTGTCTATAGTGAATGACCCACTGCTTGTTTCTGCAGAACACCACAGGGAAGAGGGCCAAGGATACCTCAGTGTTTACGTACCGAGATGTAATGGCCTTGTGTTGCCTGCAGATATATCCATATCAGTTCAAGTCCAAGGTCAGATCTTGTTGATGTGTGGTATTTGTGAGCTCTTGTTATGCCCACACACACTTCCAAACTCTGCTAGGCTTGCCACAAACTGTTTACAAGAGTTTGAGCCCAAGGTGAACCAGCCCTGGCATGCAAGTGCTGCTCTGCTCCCCTTGTTCTGGCTGGTGCTTCTTGGCTGCCTAGCCTGCATGAGGAAGGAAGGCCACCAGACGTGGGCAGTGCTTTGCCCATGTGGTCAGATCAATTTGGGATCAGGTGGGATTCTGCAGCTCAGAGGAAAGGACAAAAGCAGGTCATTAGCTATACTTTTAATAAATCAATTTGTTAATTAGGGATCAGGTGGGATTTTCCACCATGAGAGGGAGGACAAAGAAAGCTCATTAGCTGTATTTTAAATAAATCAATGTTTTACTTGGTGTAGAATTCTCTTGGAAATATAAGGCAGGGCAAATGGAACAGAGACTTATAACTGACTTGAAAATATCTTTGATGTAGAAATAAGAAAAGCTTAATACTTACTTAGTGCTTCTATATTTTTCTAGGCATCAGTTAGCACAAAGCCAGTGTGGCCAGGCTGGATCTCTTGGGAAAATTCAAGGAGACAAAGAAAGAAGGCCTGTACCAAGTTTAAGGAAATACAGAAGAAAGGTTATTTCAGCCTTCTGTGGTTCACCACATCTGGCAAATTAATTTCAAAACATTACAGCATTCAGAACTACTAGACGTGTCTGAAGACTTGTGTCCTGGTCATTTACCTGAGCCTGCCATGGGAAGATATCACCTTCAAGGTATGACAACTTCTGCCAGGTCTCCACTGCAATGACATTCACTGGATGCTGAGCTTCTCTCACTCGTGGCATATCAGGACAGCATTTGCTTGCTGTTCAGGTCTCTCTGTCCAGAGCCCATGTGTCACTCGTGGTCATGCAATCCTGGCGATCACTGCTAGCCCACAGCTGGCTCCATGCAGGTCCTGCTGAGGCTGATGTGACTCTACAGCAAGCACCATTTTTTCTATGGACCTTTGCTGATGCAGCATCTGAAAACAAAACATTATCTGACTAAGAAAGGGAGTTGGGCAGGTTAAACAGGATAATGTTCAAATGACCAAATCTGGCAATATTTAGACTATTTACTCTTTGATGCTGAAATTGAGGACAGAATTCAAAAACATCAATACATATTAAGGAATGCCAAACACTACAGGAAGCAAATGACTTTGCTATAATCAGTACCCATTTCTTCCCTGACGTGCTGTGTATTAATAGAGGTGTTTGAGACAGTTTGAATAATTAACTGCTTTGCTCTTTGCCTTGTTTCTGTTTTGGCCTACCTGCACTCCACAGAGGGAGTCTTGGTTACTGCTGATGGACTATGACCCATCCTGCGTGGCTAACATTTCCTGAGGGTGCATCTTCTCATGTTGTGTGCCACCTGCACAATGAGAGGAGCACGATAATTACTGCCTAGGAAGGCAGCGGCTCATCTGTGTCACTGTCACATCTGCCCATGGATAATAGGTGTGGAGTATTTGCTGTGAATTTAAAAATGGCCCCCTTTCAGAGGTCAGAAGATCAAAAGTTCAGATCTCGTTGGGAATTGCCAAAAGAGCCCACGCCACCGCTCGCTGCCCCAGCAGGCTCCTCCTGTGTGACAGCGAGGATCAGCAGCAGCGAACTTGCTGGTGCTGTTGTTTCAACAGACATACAAAACTGGAGACCCAGTCAGCTGTAGCAAGAAATAATAAAGATATTAAGTTTACAGTCTTCAAAAATTTCCTCAAAGGGTCTTTGGTTTATTTTCTCGCCTCAGTGTGAGGCTTGGTTTTAACAACATGGCTGCCAAGAGGGTGATTTACCCTACAGCTTAGGCGGGCTGTTGTGATGGATAGTGGATACTATTTCAACAAAGAAACAGTGCTTCGAGTATTAATCAGCTATGTAAACTAATAGAACCTTGCTCGAAATATTTTTGGCTCTTCCTTTGCAAGTAGATTCTCGACAGCGAATAGAAAAACACATCGTACATATGGCTTACAATGCTACTCTTCTTGTAAGAGGAGAGTTGTGTAGAGTCCAAGCACAGCAGCATCTTCAGGGGTCCAAAAGTCAGCAGCAAAATTTAGTCTATACTGAAATGTGACCCATGAGGTCTAAGACAAAGAGCAGTTTTATTTTCCAGATTCTTCAATAAAAAATGTTAAAGTCATTTTAAGTTTCAAAATGTAAATAAAAAGCATGTTTAGCACTTTGAGACTTTTTTTTTTTCTTGCAGCAGTAACTTAAAAAATATTTCATTTTTTTTCAATTAGAGATACACAGTGTTGCCCAATCATAAACATGGTTTGGTTTGGTTGGTTTTGAAAAAAAAAAAAGTATTAAAAAAAAAAAAAACTCACTGGCTTACTTAAAAATTTTCTGTTTTCTTTAAGAAAAGAAAAGGCAAAATAAAGGTACCATTGGACCCCAAGATAAGGTCTGTTTCTTGAAAGTACCGAACATGTTTTAATGAACATAAACAGTCCTGTAAATGCTACTTGGCCACATTAACATGCTCTCCTCCTCCAGGGGAAGTGCAGCATCCCTGGAAATGGAAGACACTGCAATTGCAATTCAGAAGAACATTAGTCAGCAAAATGCTCAAGTACGTGCTTGAGTGCTATTAGCATAATTGGGACACAAGTGCATGATTGAAGTTAACTATTATTAAAGTTGTTTCTTGAGGAGAAATGGATTGATGCAGATGTTTAGGTAATTTTGAGAATCAAGGACAGAAAGTTTAAGCAATTTGTATAAATTTACTTACAAGTTTTATAGGAAACCACCATTTCTGAACTCCCAAGTACCAATCTGATTTCCTCAAATGCCTTAAAATTTGTCATTTGCTTTGCTCCACTATCGACACTGCTAACTTTCTTCATATTCCCTTTTGGAAACCTAAGCAAGGGAACAATGGGGACACACACTCAACTTGAGGAGAGGACTGGGATGAACTGGCAAAAAATCTTCTTTCCTGAGAACAGCTGGCCAAGGTGACTTCTGGGCACAGGCAAACTTAGACACCAGAGCTGTGGGCCTAGCTGTACTACAAAGTGATAGAAGAATCAGGAACTGAACTTTCGTACCTCTTGTTCTTCACACACAGTGCCTAACCTTGACTGCAAGGAGTAGGAAGCTCCCTTAACAACTAACCAACCCCCTGAGAAGAGCCGAGACCAACATGGTCCTATTAATTAATTCACAATAATTTCCTCTTCTTATTTGCAGTCTGTTATTAGGATTTGAAAATCAAAGCCATTTGTCTTCAAAATGCTAAAATAACAGACAACTTATGAGCAAGCATCCAGATTCCCTCCCTCCAAAATCTGTAAGGGAGAGATAAACACACTCTGGGCCCTGGTCTAACCGTACTCTAGACTTCAACTTGCTATGCACTTCAGTGATGCAAAGCTCTGCTGGAGGGCTTCAAATTTTCCCCCAGACTTTTGCTAATTGGAGGACTGTTTTTCTTTCTTCTTTGGGCAGCCTTAGCAGAGGCACACTGGCAGTGTGCTGGCAGTGGAAGCTGCCACTTTGGGAAGAGTTTTGATTAAAATATGCGTTGCTTTGATCAGTGGCTTCCCTGTAGTGTAAGATAAACACGATCAGCAGTTTTGGTAGGTGTTCATTCCTAAGGCACATGCTGTGAAGTTACTGCACTACATTAAGCAAAAGCTTAAAAGGAAACTATTGTAGTCAGCTGGGACTTGGATTTATCCTGAGAATGAAAATCTTAAAATCTTTTACAACAAAACCAGCACTGCCTTTCCCCTCCATCAGTATGGTCCTACCACAGCCGCAAGTCCTAGAGGTTAGGGTTGAGACCTTTTGCCACGAGGCATGTATGTCAGAGGAGGAGAGGCAGGGAGCATGTTCCACAGCTAATCTAATGCTTTGTGTATTTTCATTCAACACTAGAAATATCAAAGAAGTACATTTCCCTTCAGTTGGGGAAGCTTGTTTGACTCTCACAGCTGGGGCCCGGAAGAGTTGTCTGAAGTGTAGCCATGGTCTTTATGTCAAGACATTTTAATGATACTTTTTCCTCTTTTATTTTCTTGTGAAGCCAAAATGGTGTCTATTACAGGAAACTCATATAGCCTTTAGTACAAATAGCATTCATGGAAATTGTTTGTTTTCTGTACTACAGCTTTGTATGCAAAATTAAACTTCAGGAATTTGTTTTCAAATTTCTAATGCTCAAGGCTTTACATATCTAGGGAAGAGAAAGAGAGAAAAAAAAAAGACATAATTAAATAAAGATTTACTCAGAGAATGGGATGTAGTTTAATGATGTTAGTTATAAGCTCATAAAAGAAGCACAGGCATAAGAGTTTATGAGAGGAAAAACTAGTGTTATGCTTTGCTTTTAAAGCCGGGCTTTTAATTGCATCTTATTATCTCCTAGGTAAATGGCAATTTCTCTGACTGGGGTAGGAACCAGCCTAACCTTCCTTTTGCTATCCCCAGCACTGGGCCAGATACTGAGTAAATACAGAAAGGCTGAGCACCACCAAAATCGATAAAGCTGCCCCAAATGAGATCTGACAGATCCTCCTCTGCCTTCAAGGGGCAGGCCAGCAGGTCTGTGCTGCTTTCAAGAAGTGGCCCACTGGCACCGACAGCTCCCCGCACCACGTGCCGCTCAGCTCAGTCTGTTCGGAGGCCTTTCCTGATAAAGTACTAAACATACCATAAAGCTGTTTTACAAGCCAGGTCTCACTCTGCTCTCCAGCTTTTTCTCATTAAGGGCATTGCTGCTTCAAGGAAGTTCAAGCTGCAGCGCATTTAACATCTGCATTCCTTTGACATGTTTTGAAATTATTTTAAAACAATTGGGAGAGGAGGACCGGGTTTGGGGGGGAGCTGAGCGCTTCAAAGGGAAAGCAGAGCAACGTGTAAGCCCCAAATTACATAACTAGCCCCACCAAGGAAATAAATTAATTTGTTTCCCAATGGCTCATTTATATAACCCTTTAATTATAGCTAACCATATCACCAGTATTATACCATGGGAAAATGTAGAGCTGTTAAGCAACCTACCACTCCGCCCTCTCCAGACCGACAACACAATCATTAAGCAACAACTGCATGTTAGGACATCGCCTGCTCTTTTGTCTTTCAAAGGTATAGTTCAATAATGTGGGTATGAAAATGTGACCTCAACAGTAACTCTTTTTCTAGGCTTTTGTATGTTCCTAAACTCCATCTCCCCATAGGATCGTAAAAGCAGGACAGCATTTGACCTGCTTGCAACACAAAAAGGGATATTGTTTAAAAATTCCCTATTTTCTCAGTCTGCACATGAGTCATAGTCAGCAGTTGAGCCCTGTTAACTGCAAGTGCTGCTCAGTCTATGCTGGGTTTTCAAATGTGGTGAGTTTAGGTAGCTCTGTTGACTTCAATTAAAGCATTTCTAATTGTTTCTAATTCAGTACACACCAGCTGAGACCCCAGCTTTTGGTTTACAAAAGGCACAGTGTGCTAAAGCAGCTTGCTGCAGCTCCTTGAGGTCTATGAATGGTACATATTAGCAGTTAGTAGACCAAACCGCTGTGATGAAGAGGGTGGCAATGCTAACAGGAAAGCTTTTGCAGATGAGAAATGTCAGAATTTTCTAAAACTAAAATAATCAAAGTAGCTGTTTCAATCCATGTTCAATCCACTTCTGAAGACAATAAATGAAGCTGAATAAGAAAAATAATCTGATGTTATGAGATAAAACTGATTTTGATATGTGGAGAATCCTATAACTTGAACAATGGGGTTTCATTATAAATCACTTAAATTATTCCTAATATCATGTTTTGATCAACTTTTAGTACTCAGGTTAGAAGAAACTTTCATATACAACGAACGATTTTCTTCTCTGTTAAAGGGTGTTTTCGTAGCTTAGCAGCACTGTTATGTCAACAACTTTGTTTAGGTACAAAGATAATGCATTTTAATGCTAGACTAGCCAATTTAGCTGGGTATCAACAGCCCCATATATGACCAAATTAGAGCAGATTATCAGAGATGCTGCAGAATTTCCCTCATTTGGACTCCATCCATCTAGCTGGCTGTCTTCCTAAAAGATAGGCATCATGTCCACCACATGTTAGTGGGCTCAGTGCAGGAGCTGTATTAGATGCTTTTTGGGGGACTTGAGACCAGCACTACAGGTTAGAAGAGAGTCATTCCAGGCTCTGTATTCAAGAATCTACAATTCTCTGTCTGAAGTTCAAAAAGAGCTAAAGAGAAAGCATGGTATACATAGGAATTGCCCAAAAGAAAAATTCTCAATTAGTTTGCCAAATAATCCATCCTTGTATTTATTTTTAATTTAAAGACAACATAAAATGAGTTTTAGCAAACCATTCCCGCATAACTCAGTGCACAGGGATCTGAAGCAATGCTATAATTTTATCTTCTACACCCTTTGAAGCAGTGTTTCATTGGTCATGTCTGTGATGCCTGAGGATGGCCTTTAGACCAAGTTCTGCACTCTTAAAAACAGATCAAAAGAAATTTGGTCATCTCCTTCAAAAGGCAGCCATTCTCCTCCCCCTTTTCACAAAGCCACAATGCAAACCAGGATTTAGTGCTGAGGAACGTCTTCTGTAATTCAGTATTAATGTTTCGGCTTGCAGTCTCAGAGTTTCTTTCGATAGGAATAGCAAGTTAACTATCTTTACGGGAGCTACAATAACTTAATCATAGTTCTGAACCAAGGATTGAAGTTTCAAGAAAAAGTGGTAGTTTTGCACTAAGCGAAAGTTAACATTTTAAACCTCTTGTGATCTGCTAATATACCCAGGGCATTAAAACTTATGACTAAAGAGAGACACATAATTATGTAAGAATCTTAGCTATGATTGCAACAAATAAACACATTTCCAGCCCTCACGATGGTAGAAAAATGCTGTCAAATGTGACCAGTGTCTATCTACCCCACAAGTCTGAAAACAAGAAACCATAACAAGAAAACAGTATTACTGAGTACTGCATTATATTGGCATTAAGATCCAATTTTTAATTAAAAAATTAGGGCTTGCCATGGTGAGATCTATACAAACCAACTCACCTCTTGCTCACACTGCTGACATTTCAGATGTCTCTGAGTTACACAAAACAGGGAATAGTGGTGTTGAGATGCAGAGGATAAAATTGTTCTAGAGAAAACAAGAAATGGTCATAATCCAAAAGCCATATTCCTCAATCTTTAAAAAGTTTAATCAATATATTTTTGTTTTGTTTTGTTTTTCTCAGCAAAGTAATATTTCCTATATATACAAATATAAAATATCTTCCTGGTTTTGACTGGAGATGGTGAGGTAGCTTGACAAATACTATTTCCATGCTGTGTTTAACTCAGATGAAGCCAAGACTTACAAGAAATCTCTGGGTTAAACAGAACTATAAACTACCATTTTCCTCCTCTTACTGGCTGTTTGATTGTCAGTCATCACCAGGATTCTCTGATCAGATGCAGCATGGAGCTCAAACACCACATTAAATGATTCACTGCAGTTCAAAGCCTTTTTGAAAGAGAGGCAAGAACCACAAGCTGGTCCTTTGTGAAGCCTGGAGAGCAATGTATATACATGTAGTATTACCAACAAGAAGAAAAACTTCTTGAAATGAGTTTCTGCTGCAAAACCTCAGAGCACAATAAGCCATAGCAGATGCTCTACAACCAGTCCAGCTCAGCTCAGGGCCATCGGCACCTGAAGCTCTGGCTGCTGGGAGCTGGGCTGTAGCGGGGACAGTCCTCCAGTCAGCTCTGGCCCATGTTAGCATTTATTTCTGCACCGTGACTTAGTTGCTTCTTCACACTTCGCAGTATCCATAATTTGCGTGGGAGCTATAATCTGGTAATTGGCAGGCAAATGTGGCTTCTCTTCTTCTGGGAAAAGCAAGGAAATAACAGCACCCCCAAAAGTCTGGTGGCTAGCCAAGATCTATCAAAACCTGGAGAGATACCATCACCTGAAAAACGGATAAAATCAGGCAAGCGTTTCTATTCTTCCTAACTTATGTGGATAGAACAAAACGTCTGGGAGCTGGATAGCTGCACACAGCTGGTTCTGGAGAAATGCTGGAATTTACCCCACCAAGATATAACCTTCTCTAATGGGAATAATACCACCAAAAACCTTCCTAGTGTCAGGGATGTGAAAGCTCATCAAACCTGAATAGTTCAGGAAATCAGTATGCTGCACTGCTGTTGTAACCAATATAATTTTATCTCCACTCTGAGCAACATAGTTCCACTGCTGGCAAAATGCAGGGAAATGGGGATTTACAGTCCACTGTTCTATGGCTAATGAAGTTAACAGAGAAAAAACAAAACAAAACAAATCCTGTATCAGTAACTATTTAGTTATGCAGCAGCATAAACATGGGAAAAAATACGAGTGTTTTACATGTAATTTCTATTAACAAGAAAAAAATGGAAAAATCTTTTCATTGACTGAAAATTTTTAGCTAAATTTTGCCAGAAGGACAACATTTTCAGCACAGAGATGCCAAAATCAGATCCTTATGGGCAAAATTAACCAACAAATTGATTTTTTTTTTTTCAGTTTTCAGAGAAAACTTTTTTGAGATTTTCAGCTATCATATGAAAAGTTCCAAACCCAAGAAGTATTCAAGAGTTCAGTCTCGTTCCTGTGAACATCCTTGTTCAGTTGCAAACTTCATTTTCTGGCAACAGGAGTTTTGATGGGCCCAAGAAAGGTTGGCACTCTGTCTTTGTGCCACCGGTGGGTCCTATGCCATGTGTGACTTTATGTCAGCCAGCAAGTGGGCAGCCATGGGACATGTACACACATCTGATGAGGCTGTCCTTGATGAAGCATTTGCTAAAATGCTGAAGCTTGCTTTTTCTCCTGAATCTTCCTCGGTCCTATGGTAGAAGTGTTTACACTGACAGCATGTTTCTACCAGCTGAGGATCTGGCCCTATTTTAGCCTTCTTGGCTTATTTTTTGGCGTGTTGCTGCAAGCGGGTTGGGATTCTGCCAGGGCGGGGGTAAAGAGAATGGCATTCCTGGGCTCTTAGTAGTGTTGACCATTGTATTGATGTGAATACATAAAAACCTTCAAAGGCAGAAAGGTGACTCCCTGTCATATGCAAGGCTCTTTCTAGTCCTTTCAAGCCGCAGATCATCAGTATAGTCTGTACTTGAACCCAGGACAAACTGCTTTCTCCAGTGAACAAGTGATGGAGATTATTGTAGTAAATAGTAACAGTAGATGAGGTGCTATCTTCCCCTTAAATTGAGCCATTCAATTTGTCATGAAAGGCTGAGTATTTTCTGCTTGCATTTGGGACTTAGATTTCAGCACTGGGAACAGAGTGAATAGGATCAATGATGAAGCTGAAAAACAAAAAGGAGAAAAAGAGGGCAAAGGACTAAAATCAATAGAGACAAGCAATTACAAGGTGTATTAATGTACACTGGGATAGGCTGGAAAGAGGGAAGAACTTATTGTTATTCCAGGGGATTTTTTTCCATGAAGGATAAAGGGGAGAGAAGTGAATATTTGCTATTTGGGCAATTGCAAAGCTTTGCCTGCAAAGAATAAAGAGACCTTTTAGGACGTCGCAGCTGCCTCTGGGCCTCAAGTGTGGTACTTGATACTACAATCTACCCTCCTCGTGCTTTCTGGCCAGCTTTTGAGAACAGCAAGGCAGGCATTCAGAAGGAAGACAATGACAAATGTCAAGAAAAAGAGGAAATCTAGAGTTTAAAAGACTATTGAGTGACAGGCAGGTTAGATCAAAGGGGGACATTGAGCAGGTATTTGTAATTGCAATGCTAATAGAGGTTAATCATAGAAAGTAGAGCTGAAGGGTGGATGTCTATTCAAACACAGAGTATATACACATGTATATATATTTAATACACATATACATAAACACACACACATATGCATGTGCATATTGTACTTCAAAAGCCAGCTGGTCATTCAGCCAGGCACCGCCATCTATTCTGGTTTTCTCTGGGCTGTTAACGGCAAGGAGGCTTTTTGCAGGCAGAGCACTTGGGCAGCTTTGTTGTCAGAGCCAGAGTGAAGTTTTGGAGGGAAAGCACAAGATGGGGCTTGTGTATAAATCTCTGGAAATGCAGAGTCAGAGCAAACCCCCAACATCAGTGCCCATCAAGCATTTGTTTTCATGACTTTTAACACAAAGAGAGGAGAATACTTATCATAGGATTTTAAAAAAAAACTGAATTTATATTTCCATTATACTGATTTTGAGGGCTTGGTTTTCCAGGACCTCAGCATCCAGCTATGCAACTGAAGGAGCATCGGCTTTTCTAAATGCTGCACAATTTTGCAAACGTGGACTCAACTTTGAGCACTTTTGCTTACCAGCCCTTTTCAATCTTATCTCTCTCACAGACATGCTCTCTCTTGTTATCATTCTTCCACCCATTCTTTTCCTATGCCACACACAGATTTAAAAAAGAAAAAAAAAGAAAGAAAAAAAAAAGAAAAAAAAAAACACAAAACAAAAACATTTTCTATGGGAGTCTTTCCATAGTCATTTTAAGGAAAAGCCATTCTTGTTTGCCCTCTGTGGCATGTAGCAGTCCCAGCTGTGTACTGCAGCAAGCATAACTGCAACAACACTAAACTATGTCTAGAATAATTCCTAATACCACAGATATGTCTGATTTTACCAGCAAAACCATTCTGATGTAATGTACACCCAAATCTTGAAAAAGAAATGTTACATATAACAAAATACCACACACAAACTATTAATGAAAGACTATAGCAACACAAAGTGAATAACTTTTTGTACATATCTGAATCTCTTCACCCAAAGACTGCCAATGAGGGTTGTTTTTTTTGTTGTTGTTTTTTTTTTTTTTTTCTTTTTCTTCCATAAATCAACCACATAAGGACTAGCTCTTATTACGTGCCTGGACTAATTCCTGAAATTATAGGGTCTCTGTCAGAAGTTTTGGGAACATATAATACAAATAAAAGAAACTTTAAAAATGCATTATTTACCCAGAAGATATCTAGCCTGTTACAGAAAGGTGCTCGTGGGCAATAAACTGCCTAGTTAACTGCCATCAGAAAACAATTTTGTCCATGTATTATAGTTACATTTGTTCTTCAACAATCTGAAACTTCTGCCTGCTTTGTGCTAGGTGCTGTATGCAAGAAAGGAAAACAATGGTAGGCATGAGAAAGGAGTATTAGTGTACAGCTTGGGTAGACATGCATACATTCACACCGGGGGCTAAGGATGCTTACACTGACAGCCACCAGTCATGTTGATGCTTATATCGCACAGGAGTGATCCGGGCTGTGGCTCACCATCCTCTTCAGCAGGGCTGCAGGGCAGGCTGCCAAACCTCTCCGCCCAGGCAGCAGGACGGATGACCTGGCAAGGAGCAGGAGAAGGACAGGGTGAGGGCACAGCCCTGGGCTCTGAGGCTTGCAGCAGGACTGATGCTCTGGTGGCTGTGTGAGTAGGAGTGTGCCGTCACACACATTTTGGGCAAGTCTGAACAGCCGCTGCAGAAATGCTCATCTCGATACCACCTTTAGCAAAATTGGAAGGAAGAGGAATAATGGGGGAGAGGGTGGAGGGCACAGAAAGAAGCACACCCACACGCAAACCAAAATTAATTTCTGGAGTTTACTGTGAAATCACAACAAAGGTCCCGCAGAGTGCTTTATTACCTCTAGCTGAGGAAAAACACCAGGTATCATTTTTTACCTTGCTGTCATCCTCCTACATTATTCTTTTTCACAGGTATTTCAGCATGTATGCAGATCAGAAAGCACAAATACCAAAACGTTCATGTACAGATACACTTGAAAGTCTGCTGAATTAACGCAGTTAAGGCATGTTTCTAAATGCCTTCACTAAACGAGGACCTGTGGCATCGTTACATTGAAAATTAAGCTAAATTTTAAAAGGTTAAAAATGGCTCAAAATCATGATATACCACTTTCTGTATGGAATAGGATTAGGTCAAAACAGAGAGGTTAAGATCTGAGGCTGGACCCAGGCTTGGGTTTGGGTCTGTCAGCAAAAGCATCCCATGAACAACAGAGCCACCATTCAGCCCCAACAGTGGAAATCTCCTAAGTTCACTTGGAGGCAGTCTGGTCTTGCAAAAGCTCTGCCATTTTGGACTGCATCCAAAAAGCATGCAAAAAGAGGCCCCTGGATGGTTTTTTATTATTATTATTATGATTTGAATAAGCCCATTGTGGGTTCTAAACAAGCTCAAATCTGGGCAGACATGCCAAAACAAATCCACCCTTCATTCTGGGAGCCATGAAGATACAAAACTCCAATTTGGTCCCATCTCTGCTTCAGAGATACCTATCTGAAAGTATGCTCCTTCTAAAAATGAATTAAGAATTACGACAGCACTTTGACAAGACTCCTCCCATGCAATAAACATCAATATTGCTTGAATTATTTTTCCACAGGCAAAAAGTTAATATCCCATGTTAGTAGTTTCTGTGACAACTCATCACTACCTTGACATCCCATTCAAGGCTGGTAATCAGCTGAAGCACAGATCCTCATTACACACATCCTTACCCCTGGCTGGAAACCCTTCTCCCTCACTGCATCGCCCTTCACAAAGAAGCTGTTCCTGGGCTGAGGTTTCTGTTTGGGAGATATCAGCATCTCCCTGGAAAAGCAGCGTTCAGTGGGGGTTTGAATCTCACTGCAAATGCTTGTCCAGTCTTTTTCGTCTTCCAATTAATTTCACTTGTATATGCTGTTTGGTCATTTACAAGCATTTGTATTAACAAAAGAGTGAGAATGTGGTTTATTATCTCCTCCCTTTTATCTTATATCTCTTTTGGAAAGGGAAAAGGCTGCACAGTATAGGAAAAAACTATGGAACAAAGCAGATGTTGCAACTTTATTTCCCATCTCAACCACAAGGTAGGATATTTTTATACTACTACCTCCCTTCACATTCACATACTGAAAAGGGCTCTTGTCTTACTCTGGTAGAAGAATGCCTAGCTTCCAAACAACATCTACACATTAGCCGCTGCTCAGCTGTAGGGAGGTTAAAGGCTGCTGAAACCTCAAGCAATAATTGATATCAGCTCCCTTTTGTTTCCCTAATAGTTTTTATATGAAACAGTTATATCCACTGGGCAGAGAACCAAAGCTCCCTAATAAAGAGCAGGGCAGTGAAAGCCTATAGCAATGATTCCCCCCAGTCCCTCCATCCCCCTGCAGGCACCATGAGGATTAGAAAGAACATTTTCTCTGTGCTTGAAGGTGCTCTCACAGGTCAGTCCTCTAGAGAGCTGGCACCCAGCAAGGCCAGTGTAACAGGAACCAAGAGAGGGAAGGCAAGTCTGGGTGCTGCTCTTCTGCCCTGGTGCCCTCTGCCTTAGGGATTAATACTACCGCTGGCCTTGCAGCATCTCCTGAAATCACTGCAAAGCTGGTCAGGATCACATCCATCCCCTGTTTGTGACCCCTTGTTCCCACACAGACAAGAAAATCTGTGTAAGTTCAACAATTTAGAAAAAAAGAGCTGCATTCCTAATTTCTATATGCTTTCAGTAATAATAATAATAAAAGGTTGAAAATTACTTCTCCAGACAAATACAGAACTACTATTTTCCCCTTATTGCTCTTATTCCCATACTCCCATATTTATCCCTGCCTCAGTAGTTCATTCTTCATTGTAGAAACTGAAATGAGGTGGCCCAATGGGTAGGGCACTAATCAGCCTTTCTATTCAGATGTTGACTCTGTGAACTCTGCAGATCACTGCAACTCAAAGGCATGACTGCATATCAGACAGACATCCCTGATCCAGCTTGTTCAGAGGTGACCGTGTCAGTGTGGATCTGTATGCATGGGTGAGTGGTATTTAGCCAAAAAGCTCTGCAGCTCCCAGTGAGCAACTCCCCAGATCTCTATTCCCCTGCCACCACACCCAGGCAAGGCAATTTAAAGGCAGAGCAGGTATGCTGATGCCTGCCAGCCTCCTGAATGCAGCACAGGCTTTGCCAAGGTCCATTAGCTTTGATATAAACAGAACTTTAACATTAGTGAGATCTGAGCATGAATGAGTAGTGTTTTAAGTGTTTTTGACAAAACAGAAGATCCAGATCGTAAGGAAAAAGGAAATTACTTACATTAATTACATCTGAGGTATTTCAAATATAGAAGAAATTTCTGCTTTGTTTTAAGGTCAAGACCATCCCGTTTTAAGAGCCAAGCAAGCTCCCAATTCCTGTATGTTACAAAGGGGAGGGATATTTCATCAGCTAGAGCTTATCTTGCTCTGCCTTCCTCATACCCATCATCACCACTACTATGGCCACAAGTTGTTTCAACAGGAACTGCAGGAGACAAGCATAAGAACCTGAGGGATGAAAGATGAATGGACGGGGAAGTGGCAAGGAAGGAAAAGAAAAGGGAGGAGTATAAATGTAAAGGAAATGGGAATCTGGAGAGCAAGAAGTGGAAGTGGAGATAGAGCTGTAGCTGTGAGGCCAGAAACCCTCAGAGATTTCCATTCTCTGAACCAATGGTAGACACCAACTGCCTGTATTAATTAATTTTTATATCATTAGTATGCATCAGCCAGGGAGGAGGAGTAATGAACACTGCTGTGTAGTAGGCTTCTGTTGTGCCCTTCACTGTGTGGCATGCACAAACATACAGCTGTTGCCTCTCTAAGAGGTAGGGCAGAAAAGTCCCATCATACCCACACAATTTTGAAAAGTGGGAAAGGCAAATCCTATTTTTTATTTGCTTTTTACTTTGTATTTATTTGCTTTTGCTTCTTTCCCAGGCACTTTCTTCCTTCTGGGTCAGCCAGTTTAAATTGGAGTCTGTAGCAAGAGATCCATTACTCACCAAACAAACTCCTCTACAGGAAAGCCCATGTCTTTAAATACTTCTTTGAGCAAATTTCCCTTCTCCTCCCCCTTTCTGAATTTGGTTGTTTTATTTGTCAGCCGATAATATGGACAAAATAGTGCCTCTCCCCTACACGGGAAAGTCAGTAAAAGAGCTTCTCAGGAGTGGCTGGAGAAGCTTGGGAATTCATCTACCTTGGCAGGAAAGTTCCAATTCCTCTACTTTTCTAGGCTTAATAAATTCCTGCTCTCTTCAGCAATAATAATAAACCAAAATCAGTCTCCTGGGGAAAAAATCGCTCCAACACACTGTACTATTTCAGTCATTCCAAACTTTCATTGGAGGGAGATATAAAAAAAGGGATGATAAACTCTTCCAAAAAAGATAAAAATAAACCCATCCTAAAAATGGACTTCATCATTCTCCCTAATCCTTGTAAGGAGTTTCTTTAGGGTGCTTAGTGTGCGGATGGAAAGCAGTGCCCAGTTAGGAGCACTTAGTGTCCTTTGTCTTCAAGGCTCTCCAAGGCTTCCCGCATGCAGGAAGTGGATTATATGGGGGAAATGTATATCCACTTTATAAAAGATAGGCATCTGATTTATACCTCCAATGCATCATTCAGATTACTTTCTAAACAGCCTGTGGTTCCACTGTCCTATCTCTTTCACATACATTTCTCTGGGAAAATCAGGCTGAGGTCTCTGCTTTTCCCATATCCCCCCACACAGGTGAGTTTGGGCAGGCAGCAGAAGGAGGGTACTACACCTGTGCAGACACCAAGGAATATTTTATATCTAAAAGCCCATATTGTCCTCATTCGTGCTAGTGAAAAGTCTCCAATAGTTGGAAAAACTCAGCAGTTCTTTCATCATAGAGTCGCTGGTGCTTTGTAAAGAACTCCACACTTATAATGTTATCAAAGTATTTTACAGAATAGGCAATTATTGTTGCTGGGTGGGTAACTGATTCTTTTCACTCACCGACAACTTACAAACTGCTTTGAGTTAACCTGAATTAGGAATACAGACTTTTTATACATACATATATATAAACATATATATAATTTGTGGCAAAGAAAGAAAATGGAAGGAAAAAAGTTAATTTCAGAGCAAATTCAAATCCAAATAATGGATCCAAATCCAAATTAATCCAAATCCAAAAGTGAAACAAAATCCAAAGTGAAACGCTACATTCAAGATGTAGTCATTTTACAAGTAAATTTTAAAATCCAATTGAAAGAACTGTGATGCAATTTTTCTGGAAAATAAATTTTAGCTATATTAGTCAGGTTTAGTCATTCCTTATGTTTAAATAGAGAAAACATGGGAAACTACTTTTTCAGATAGGAAGAAATACCCAACACTGAAAAGAGCCACTGTGGACATGGGCAATGCACCTCCAGTTCAGCTGCAGGATCTTGCACACCCATGTATTTACCAGGTGTGGAGGAGCTGAGACACAGCCAATGTATTACAAATGTACCTTTGGAGCTACGCTAAATTTGAACCTTCATTTCAAAACTGGAAGTATAATTTCTACCTGTATGAGTAAGAAGTTTACAAGCCAGACAACTTCACTACTCATAAATTCAATATATGAATATATTTGAGTCAAAATTTGAATACAAGTTGATGTTTAAAAGAACCAAAGGATTTTCAGGATCTCAGTTGGCTGTTCAGCGTTCTAAATCTTGCATATTTGTGTATGAGCAGCTGGTATGCTTAAAAAATAATTGGATATACTTTAAGATGGAGGAATACAGCTGCCTTATTAGGTGAGGTCAGTATTATGAGTGTGTTAGTAATGAAAGACTGAAGCTAATGCTCTTAACAATTGTTTCAAATCCGGACAAAATCCTAAAATAATAAAGGAAGCAAAGATCTCCATCATAAACACATTTATTATTTCCACATGGTGTTTGTGTGTATGTGCTTGTACAGTATATGCAACTGAGTTTTCTTGTACAAATTGGAAATGTTTCACATTCCATACACACAATGATTGCTCGCACAAGAGGCCTCAAGGTTTGTTTTCTGACACACTGGAGAAACCAGGAACCTTGAGAAAATCAGAGTAATCTGTTTAACATTCTCTTCTTGGAGCTGGGTGACTAGTGCAGTATGTTTTCCACAAATGTTCATGAGCCTGAGCCAAAGACCACTGAAGGCAGTGAGGTTTGGCCCCTACAAAAGTATATATATGTCACTGTTCTCATCCACTGTTCTCATCATTTTGTGGATGGATTTTACAAAGATTTACAGAAGTTGAGAGTTTAAGCTGAATAGAAAACAGAGAAATCAAAGACTAAATGTTAACATTATTGGTCCGTGTTGGCCAAGAAGGATACGCAAGCCCAGAAGTTGACTTATAATGCCATGAAAGGACCAAGGCCAAAATTTTATCTGCTTTTAGGCAATAATCCCTAACTAGTTTTATTTCGGCTTCAGCAGCCTAAAATCCTTTAACAATCTAGACTCACTACATGGAAAAAGCATGGATCACCCCCTTCCATTTACATGGAATAACCCTTAGCAAGTAATATTGCTTCTGGTGATGAAGAACCTAATTTTTATTTATAAAAAGACATCTTAATGACGGTTCAGTGATGTAAAGTTTAACTCAATTTACAGTTATGCCCATGTGTATTGTAGCCCCTTGTGCTGTTGGATCTGCCTTAGCTGTATGGCCCTACATGTATTACTCCTCAACATTTCCAATAGGTACAAGCAGAATAACAGTGCTAATCTAATTCACTAAATGCTCTGAAGTCAATTTACATATAAAAATGGATACATAAGAGCAATAAATATTTTAAATCTAGATATTTCACCTCAGTTGCATAGAACCAGCAAACAGCAGTTTGATGCCCCTCCTTTCTGACCCTTTCAACAGAGGGCACTTTCATGATACTCTTCCTTATATCTGTTCTGGGGCCCAAGAAAATATTTTTGAGGCTATAAAAATATAGTCAGATTACTTTCTACACTCTGCACCATCCTGAATACTGTCTGATACAACATGTGCATGTGTGTGCAGAGCTGTGAATGCAAAGCAATCAACCTCCCTTTTGAATGTGTAAACAAGCAAAGTAGCTTTGGAGGACTTTCTTGTAACTCTTTTCTTCACTTGCCTCTGGATCCTTTCTCCTTTATTACTTGAACATCCCTCTAGGGCAGAACTTTTGCAATTGCCAGTTATTCTGGAGGAAGGAAGGTTTTAATGAAACAGGAAATGAACCATTTAACTCCAATGCCTAACACATCATTTCTTTTATACACCTAGCCTTGTATTTTAATGATTTTGTTGGTTTGGTGGTTTTTTTGTTTTGTTTTGTTTTGTTTTTTCCAATAACTAATCTTACTGTTTCTTTTTATTTTTGTTTTCTTCTACCAGTCACAGTGCTCACTTTAAAACACTTACTTAAATTTAAAACTAAGCAGTAAGATCTTTTAGAATCTTTCAGGTTTCAAAAGATTTTTTTAACCATATCATCACTGCTCTTGTTCTGCACCTGCTGCTCTACCCTTGGTTTACTGCACTAAAACCAATAGAAGCTTAAAAGATACCTGAAATGTTTTGCACCACAGCAGGCAACGGCACCTTTCTGAATACTGTAAAATCAAAATACAGTAAAATCAAAAATTTCCAGTAATGCATCCATAAGAAACACACTTTGAAATCAAAAGCAAAGATAGCATTCCAGGGCTACTGACCAAGACTGCAATCAGGGAGAAAGGTGTACCACTTCTCTGCCACCACTTTCCTATGTGACCCTGGAAAGCTCTGTAAACACTTTTCCAAAAGAACTGATATGGAAAATTCACAGAAAATGACACTTCTTTTGATTTCTAAGATGCAACCTCTGTCTCAGCAATCCTCTAACCTGCTGACTGAAAAATCCCACCAGGATCTACCAAAGAAGATTCACTCTGTATTTGTTGGCTATCACTGAAGGAAAAACTTCATGTGAGACTGTCCAACTATGGCAGCTCTTCCAAACCTTGCAAGAGAGCAACAAATCTATTACTGTTTCTGAGGTTCCTCCAACCTACTGTGGTCGAGGTCATGCACACCAGAAATCTCTACTGAAATCAGTGCAGAGAAATCAGTTAAAGTCTTTTTCATAAGAGATTCTAGATGAACTTGAAGAGAAAGTACAGAACATGTTCTACTGAATTAAGCCACCAATGTTACTTTTTAATCCCTCCAAACGTTTTGAGAGGGAAGAGTAAATACTACATTACATTTTTTACTTTTCCACAATTAGAACCTACTACCAGAAAAGTTATTCTAGTTATTGAACTAATATATTTTTTGAACTGTTTATTTGGGCAAACAATAGCCCAAACACTCTTGAAGTCGGTCCTTATTCTTCAGAGAGATGACTGTCAATTCTCTTGAAGATATAGGCAGAATCTTAGTATTTTGGCAATCCTTACTCCTGTGGAAGAGATTTTTCTGTTAAATGATGTTTACTCAGGCCAGGCAAATACAATAATATGGCTGAAAGCCAGTTTCACACGCCCTCTTTCCAGCCCAGAGGGTACCTATGCCTTTATCTTACCCTGGGCTTTGATACAAGAAGCTGGCATTCATTTTCAAAAAAGCCTATGGAGTAAGGCACTCAATTTGCACAGAATTGGAAATAATGGTGCAGATCTCTTCACTTCATCACTGAAGTGATGAACACTTGAGCTGAAATATTTTCCTGGGTTTCATCTTGGTGATGAGTGATCAGTGATGTACTTTAAAATGTGTTTAAAAACAAACAATATCAAACAAACAAAAAAATAAAATTGTCAATCAAGTGCCTTTGCTCAGAGACATGCTCATGAGAACGTTTGCTAGATGCTATCCCCATACAGTAAAGAAATAAAACTACACAGGTTCCTGGAACAGAGTTCCCTTGGTACTCTGGTACCCCATGATAAAGCACTTTGTAAGCAGAGAAAGAAATTTCATTTTGTGTTGGCCAGGGTTTTCAGGAAAAAAAAAAAAAAAAAAAAAAAGCAATGATTCTAGAGGAAGAGGTGCCAATTGTGTGAGGCAGAGTTGTCCTCAGAAGTAAAAATTAATAATCTTCTACCTTTGTTAATTAAATAAAGTGGATTTCTGCTCCAAGATGCATTTAACCGAAATTGCTGCTTAAGATAATTTGTGCACTGGGTGGGTGGATGAGTGCATGCAGAAGTTATAAACACTCAGCAAAGGGGTTGTGAAGAGGCACGAGTGTGGTCCTGGCTGGTTTGGCAAGTGAGTACAGGGGAATACGTACACACATTGCTGGATAGAGAACCAAGGGCTGGGAGAATTGCTACAATATGTTGTCAGCTACAAATATGTGTGAGGTTATACAACACTGACCTGAATGTCTTGGGTGATGGCTGTGATGTACACATGTACAGACTGTGGAAGTAGGTGGTTTTGAAGGGACCAGGACTAGTCAGGCTGTAAAGAACACATAGCGAGATGATGAGGTTACTGTTGGATGATCAGATTACTTTACCAACAGCTGTAGCGCTTGGAAATTGCTATCTATAAAGGGGTGGTTGAAGAAGGGAATCAGTCATGTTTCCCATTTGATGCAGTTTCAGCACAGTAGGTGTACATCATCTCTTGTGCCAACGGTATGAAGTTCAGAACAAAGTTAAGATGCATGCCTATCCCAGTTGTATAACAGACGTACACCCCCCTTTTATTTTTTTTCTTCTTGTGATTTTATTTCTATGGTGTGAAATATGGAATAGCAGTATGGAAATATAGTATAGTTTCGTCTTTTAACTGCAGGCAGTCAAAAGACCAAACAGAGCCTGCAATTCAAAAAGGAGAGGGATGTTTTGGCTAGCATCTGACACAAGTACTTGCAACTAATACCATCTGGCTGCTCAGACACGTGTATCAGCATTGTGCAGGGCTGGTTCATCAGCTTCGCATCACTTGGTAAGACAGCTTTTGCCCAAATGATGACTGAATTAGTGCCTGAGTGACATCATGGCATTGGCTGCAAATCCCACAGTCCATGGCTGGAAGCATCATATGCAGGAGAATGAATGTGCCTGCTTAGTTCCAGGACAAAAGAAATATGAACTAATCATGACCCTTCCTGTCCTGTACTTCTGACCCAGGAAGAGCTACGCAATGTCTGCTGATAATTGTGCAGCTCTGTGCTACATGCAGCACTAAGTAAAAATAAAAATTAAAAAACTTAGTCCCTGGCCCAGGATGCTCCTCTTGTGGCAATTTGGAAATGATCACTTGGCACTTTAAAACTCATCACCCTCACACGGGGTGCTTCTTGCCCTGAAAGGTGACTCCCTGTAGATAACACGAGCAGAACTGGGGAGTGAAGGCACCAGGCTGAGATTTAAGACTCTCTGTCTTTATTATCAGAGTGAGTAAACAGCTGTATTGTGTGTTTACAGATGAGTAAACCTAACACAAGGGCACGGCTGACACACGCCACTTGGGACTTGCAGAGCTCCCAAGGAACCTGATTCATCTCTAATGGTACAGATGTAGAACAGAGAAGATGCTACTTTCTCTTTTTCCTTACTTGAATGTAAAGATTAGATGGAAAAAAAATATCGATACCATCACCAAAACAAGAAATAGCGACAGCACTGATGTAATTGTCTAGGTCACAACTCAGACACTCTTTGCCATCTTTATCGCACCCAGAAAGCATAACTCCAGCTCTCGCCAAAACCCCTATTAAAATTCCTATCTCTGCAATATTCCCAGAATATCAGCAAATTCATACTTCTTTTGAGCAAGCACAGATACCAGATCCCAGCAGTAAAACTGCAGCCTTTGTGAGTATGGGTCAGCATTAAGTTTGTTCTCATACAGAAGCAGATTCTCACAGGAGATTATGGAGCACTAACTGCTGAGAAAGAAGGCATGAAGACAAAACCACTGAAATAATAAAGTGGGCTCTTGTGAACAGTCTGGACTTTAGGACCTATCCTCAGCAGTGGGACTGATTTAAGCCATGAATACTTTATGCTTATAGTGGTAAAATAGCAGAGACCTCAGCCAGTTTAAAACTTCCGTCATTCAAGCTTTATGTTCATAAAAATTTAAGGACTTTAATGGTAAATTGGAGTACATTGTGGCTGCTTTAGAAGCATAACTCCTCATGGGCTTGGTGGAGGCAGGGTCACCTAATGCCCACTGCTCAGCTCTGGAGGGGTTGGGGGCTCCTCAGTGGGAACCCCACTGCTCTCACTGCCTCACTGACCGGTCCCAGAGGACCGGTCACTTCTGAAAACTGAGGATGAAGATTTCCAATAGGGAAATTTGCACCCAAATAGCTACTATGCTGGTGCAGCAGATATGCCCCTGTTCCCAGGTTGTTAGTTTGATAAAATTATTGCAGAGTTCACTGCCTTCATGTAAACAGGATCTCAGTCTTTCCATGGCAGCTTCTACACTTGAAATTTGGTCTGGAGTGGTGAAAAGTGTTAATACCTTTGTGGTTTAGGATGGAAAAAAAGTCAGAGTTACTGTACGATTACACACATCTATTTGCATGTGACTGCTGAAATTCCCATTGAACTTCCTTTCTGAATAGTAAGGGTGCCAAAGAATCACAAAATACTACTTTTTCATGTAATAACTCTGTAATTTGAAACGTGGAGATGAGATTAGTTTGGAGAAAAACTCCAGATTTCTTTTTTCTCCTACAGGGCAATTAGTTCAGAGGAAAATCTTACTGCTTTGAAAAAAAACTGGAAGGTTGAAAGCTGAGTTTGGACTGAAGGGTTTGTGGACTTAACTCTGGACACATTATTGATGCTCCCATCCTAGATTGTCTGAGCCGGCTGTGCTAGCTGAATGCACGATGCTGACTGCCAGCCTTCTGTCTTAACTTTATTATGTAGAGGGCTCACAAAGTGCTAACTAGGGCCTATTATTCAGTCCATTCAGCTCACACCTGGTTCTTAGCGAGATGTTGCACTGCTTTAACACCATGAACTATGGCTTTATTGCTCTCTGCTATTTCCTCCTCCCTCCAGCTTGAAAAACCACACTTCAATCAATGGCTAATGTCAGGGTGGGAGTAATGACCTTCATTTATAGCAGCAAGTAGGGACATCTGGACAGGCCAGGGAGAGGGGCAGGGAGTAAAGCCATCAGGATGTGCAGATTATACTGTTATCATATGAGCTCTTGGTCTCAGGAAAGCTTTTTAGTGTGGAAACATCCCAAATGTTCATTCCTTCAGCTGCAGGTTTTTCTTCTGGAGGACACAAAAAAGGCCAAGGGAACTGGGACTGACAACATAGCAGCAGGGGGACTTAATGTGTTAATTAGTTGAATAAAAAGAAATTACAAAACATGTTTTAGCTGTCCAGGACAATTCTTGAGGAAGATGAACTGATGGTACTAGAAAATCCGGAGCCAAGTACAAGTAACCCAACCTCAGAGACAGGCAGCCCCTTGGTGATCCAGGTCCTGCAGCCAGCTCTGCCTCCTGCGAAGCTTTTGGCACTCCCCTTCCACCTACACACGGATAACACAAATACTTTCCTCCTCTTGTTTTTTGTCTGCCTTGTTAGTCTGCCAGGATTTTAGGGAACAAGGACCATTGGTATGCCATCTCCTACTATGGCATGACTTTTATCTCTTGGAGCCTTCAGAGCCAGCTGTAATGGTGTTAATAATTGGTAGACGAAGGGTACTGTGGGGTACATCCTCCTTGTCTGTAGCCCCATGATGTATCCCAGCACGTCCTCATCAATAAGCCATTTGTTAGCCTATGGGATGACCACAGCGACTATACCTGTTCAGCATTTGCCTTTCTTTTATGCTTTCAATAAAAATCAAATCCCTGAAGACTTCATGACACAGATTGATGTGAACAGGCACTCAAACTCTCCTTAAACTGGGAAGTTGTTTTCATGTCAGGAACAACTGTCAGGTTTCCTCAGGGCACTGTTCAGCTTTCTGTGGTGAAGACGTAGTGCCAAAAAGCTTTTCACATGGAAGGTGGTATAATTCCAGCCACTGGACAGAACTGTCATTTTTCTGTGCTAAATTACTTCTGAAAGGAAATTCCATTTTCACGGAGAAACTTAAGCATTTCCACAGCAAAGATGACATTTCCTGGCAAAAACAGTATTTTTTTTTTCCCTTACTGTGCCTGCTGTTCATTTAGAGGGAAAAAAAATAATTTGATTCTTCAAAAAAAAAATAAAATAGAAACAATAAAAAAAATGAAGACAGCAAATTGCTTTTGTGTTAACTGAAATGAAAATTATTTTGCAGAATACTAGATCACTACTTGACTTCTCATGATCCAGGGATACTCAGCTTTTGGCTGTTATGAACCAGGTTTTACATCCACAAAAAAATAAGCATTCCCTTGGTCACATACCTGCCCCTTTAGGCACTTGGATCCTTTTTCTAATATATCGGAAATCAATTATCTGGTTATCCTCTAATTTATTAAACCTCATGTCTCAGATTCTGAAAATATTTGGATGCTGCTGTAATGCATTTTGTCCTGGCAGAGCGATTTGAGCTAATACATTTTGCACCACTCAGCCGAGGCATCTTGGCATCCTGAATCAATCTGAACCGTATTGAATGCAGTTTAATTAATGTCCAATGTACCGTGCCTTGGTGGAGCGGACAGCTGGCGGCTTATCTTGCGTGACCTTGGGTGACAGACACAATCTGGGATAATGCTAATGTGTGTCTTTTGTCAGTTGATACTGGGGGAGCCAAAAAGCCAGGGCTTCAACAACCAAATGATTAGCACATATCCATGGGGATAAAGATGGGAGGATAGATATGTCTACCATGAAAATGTCTTAGTACCTAGTGATTCACAGACAGGCGAACGCCAGATGCAGGCAAAAACTTTTCATTTTACAAAGTATCTTGCCATACTTTCAGCAAAAGAATTAGTACAGAGAGGGAACGTAGGCTGGGGCACAAAGGCTCGAAACAGAGAAAGGTTTTTAGGGAGTGAACAGACTGCTCGTTGGTTTTAGGTGCTGTCACAGCTGGCTTACCCAGGCAGATTTTTCCCAAGGAGGTGCCAGTAAGGCAGCCGGGTGCCCAGAAGGAGTTGGGGCATTGAGTAGAAGTGGTGTGTGTCTCTCTGTGCCTCTCTCTTTGAAGAAGAGGCTAGGGGAAGAGCTGATACTTCTGGCCAAAACTCACTGAGACACAGTGTCAGCCTCATGGAGAAAAGGCTAGGAAGACAGGGAAGATGGATGAAGCCAAGAAGTAATAAGAGAAGCAAGAGAAGACCTTTGGGAAAAGTTCTTGATTGCTCACATTTGTATGTAGGGAACTGTAAATTGTTCATAAAAGTAGATTAACTTGTTGTGTAGAAATTCTAATAAAGAAACCCTAGAAGCATTAAAAAATCGTTCCAGTTGGACATGGAGGAGTTATGATAATTTTCCCAAAGGACAGGGAGAATTTGCTAAAAATCATTTTTTCCTTGTCCAAATACAGAACCCAAACTGGAAGCAAAAGCCAGATGACCAGATATGGAAAACAGTCAATGGATCACCCGCACTTATTTACACTGAGAGAGATTTAAAAAAAAAAAAAAAAAAAAAAAGTATACTTTCCCCGTGTGTGTAACATACTGAACACGCAGAAGCCTTTCTGCAGCTTCAAAAACAATAATCGTCATTTCATCATTTCTATTTTACAATAGTCAACATTTCTATTATAGGTATACTCAAAATATTCTCTGAAATATGTCCACAGATTATTATTCTCACTTGTAATCATCTTGTGGAGCCATTTCTGATGGCTCTGTAATCTGGAAGAGGCTAATAGGAAAAACAGTGCAATATCTCATGTAACGTTATTGCCAGCAATTGCTAATTCCCTAAGTTTTTTGGGTCAGAAAATTTTTCTCCCCCATTTTTCTAACCAGACTTATGCTGGAAGTGCACCATGGCCTGGGTAGAGCAGCATCCACAAGAGGGCTCTGCTGGAGGCCCTGATCCAGGTTTCTCAGTATACAAACAAATAATAATAAAACAACTGAACCTTTACCCCCTCCCCCCAAAAAACAACAACAACAACAACAAAAACTAGGTTTGGTTTGCCAAATGCTTTCTCCTTGCAAATTATTTCCAAGTTTCTATTTTCCTTCCATTCCCTTCATATAGTTGTATTCTGGAATGACAGGGCATTGATGCCAGTTGCAAGCTTTATAACATGGAAAAGCGCAGCATGATCATTTTTAATGGACGTAAGTTAATAAAAACTGGTCAGAAAAGCTTAGAAGCATTTCCAGTAGGAGATGAAATTCAGTCTATTCTGAAATATTTCAAGTTAATGAAATGTTGTTCCATAGTAATAATTGCAGGGGATTCTGTTAATGTCCAAATGTCTTATTCTTCATGCTGTGGTATGGAATACCTTAGTAAACCAGTAAACCTTATTTTATGTACAAAGGAATAAATATGCATGCATGAAAAGAAATACAATATCAAAGAACACGGTGTAGATAGCTGTTTGGGTTCCAACACAAAAGACAATCTGAAACCTACATCCAAATCACTGTGTACCCTCAAAATAACTAGACAAACCTTCCAAAGTTCTCTAAAAAACTCTGGCCACAAATTGTCAAACCTGCAAATGCTGAGCACAGTATTCTGAAATAAACCTAGCTCGGATAAAGCAGTAATCTTCTCACACTCCTGACCATTCCTGTAAAATGGAAACTTGTTTGCCTTTATCATGTTCTCACCTCATTTCAACTGAGGGTAAAGAGAAGTTTTGAAAATTTACACATTTTTTTTCCTTTTTCTTTCAATCGGATACAATTTACAAACTCAGTGCTGATTTTTCACTTCCTGACTAGAGCTCCTCTGTCTGTCCTAACTTCAGTCTGAAATCCCACTCTGGAAAAATCTGAATCAAGTTCCTTAATAATATTACAGCTCAATTGTGCCTGAAAATAGGTGCATGCGGTTGTTTTCCATTTTCCCTGCTTATCAGATGAGCAACAAACCCTTGCATCAACTGGGACACTTAGCTCTGTTCCCATCTGGGTGCAGGTGTCTGCACCATCTCTCCAGACTTCAGTGTCTCCTATCTTATCACTGCATCCTTTTGATCAAGGAGCATCTTTGTGCAGGGCTGTTCTTCACTTCAAAGCGAGTATAACCTGACTAATCTCTCCCCTCCTGCTCTCATACAGGAGCTGGGAGATGCACTCAGGCGAGCAATTGGGGAAATCTGGATGACAGGCTCCAAAATCCTTTGTGGTGAGCTTCTTTTTTTTCTTTTTTCTTTTCTTTTTTTTTTTTTTTTTCTTTTCCTCCCATACAACTAATGCAATGTAACAGCTGGGAAGGTAAATATGGGCTTTCAGGAAGAAAATCTGTCACCCGCCCCCCCAGCCTTAGGTGTCACCATTCAGTAAGGTACTTAAGTCGCTGCTGATCTTTACCAACAGAAATAGCTCCACTGACTTCTGTGGGACAGCTCAAGTGCGCTGAGCAAGGCGCACATACCTCTCCCAACAGGGGTTGCATCCGGCCCCCTTATCTGCATCCTCATGTGAAGCTGCTCTGCAGGACAGCTGTGACAATTCTCAGTGGCCTGAGTTTCAGCCTGAGCAAAAACACTTCATTTTCAGTGCTGAAAAGAACTGCTTTGCCTCCCCCTTTTTTTAAGCTACTCATACAGAGATGATAAACAAGCAAAGGTCAGACTTCAGCCTGCCAAGCTATTATCAGGCCACCATCCCCAGTAACTCTTCAGGAAAATGCATAATTGCAGAACTAATGAGTCATCTGTGCACTGCACAATTACCACAACTGCCCATGTAATCAGGGTAATTGCACACAGCAGAGCATGGCTGGGAGCACCCGCAGCACGGCGAGGCCAGGGAAGCAAGGCCAGGCACTTGCAGCTCAACACACGCGTGCATGCATATACTTGGAGTTTCCAACAGACAACTCAAAGTAATGCACGTGCAAACAGATCAACCACTCTCTCGTGTACCCTGCATGCAAATGACATTGGTTTTAGGAGCTCTAAACAGGAAAATATCTACAGGATGAAATATGGAGGGCAATGCTCAATATATGCAGATATGAAGCATGGGGGGTGTAGATCTGAGGGGAGGAAGGGATGAAGCAATGAATGAGGGAATGCAAAGGGCTACATGGGTGTGTATGAAAAGATACAGCAGCATTAAAGGACACCACGTCGATAGCTGGCTGGGCTCCCTCGGCTTGCCTATTTCTCCTCAGAAGAAGGAGAAAAGAAACCAAAAAGAAGGCAAAGAACCTACAATTCCAAACAAAAGAAAAAAAAAAGGAGGAAGGCAGAGTGAGCTGGGGCAGGGAGAAAAACCCTGAAAGGCAACAGGAGTAGAGGAGAGGCCACTGCAAGCTTTGATGGCACTTCATTTCATTTAATACATTTAAGCTTCTTTACTGCTGCATGCCTTTGGCAGACATCCCAAATCCCTGCAAGTGTGAGAGAAAGGCGCATGGCAGCTATTTGGAACTCCTGTGGATCTTGCTGTTGCTGGCTGCTTAGGGAGTTTGGTAATTAAGGGCAATTTAGAAAAGGTAGAAGGAGAACCTGCTGCTCACCAAAAGCCACAGTCTCTCCCAGAGCAAACCACCAACTCCACTGGAAAACATCTTAAATTATTGCTGGAGTCCTTGGCTCAAAGACCAAGAGGGTTGTCTCAAGCTTTTTAAAGTTCATCTTCATAACTGAAGCTGAGAATTTCACCTGGTCATCCCCATGCTGACCTGAATACACTGCGGGCAAGCCACAGCAGGTGCTTGAAAAAGAGTTTGAAAGAGTGATTTGGGGATTCATGTGATGGCAGCCTCATATGGGACACATACAAAACCATCAGCCCTTTCACTCGGCACATGGTAAGAGCCCAGCCCAGGCAGGGAGCCTTCCCTGCTCTGTCATGTGTGGTGAGGAAGGTGTTCACACACCAAGGCTGCATTTTTGGGGTCAAGGAGATGTTATTGGGCAGAGCTGGAAAGCTCTCTTCTCTAGTCCCCCTGCAACCCTGAGCAGCAAAATCGGCCTTCCTTTAACATCAGCCATAATGTCTCTTCTTTTTTTTTTTTTTTGGCACAGGAAGACAATCAACCCAAGGTGTCTGGATTCATAGATTAGCGTTTAAGCCCAATCATTGTTTAAATATTGTTCATGCCCTTGAACAGAATATGCCATTTGGCTACTAATATGGCCCGTACTTGGAGAAAAATGAACAAAGGGTTTAATTACAGCCAAGATGCCCCTGGTATAGCTTACTATTGCTCTGCAAATCCTCCTTCTGAACCTCTCTGCAGCACAAAGAGGCAGCTTTTCCGTGGCAAGCCAGGGGCTGGGGGATGCGGTGTGAGGCGATGAGCTGTAGCACCCTGCGAGGATGCCTTTGTTGGCAGGGCTTTGTGTGGGAGCCCTGCCCCGTGAATGACAGCCTGGCCTGGGCATCAGCCTCGGCTTTTGTGAGCTCGGTTTCCCTTCTAAATTACCCCGTTTCTGTAACTTCAGAAGACGGGTATTTCCCTCGGTGGTGAATGTTGCAGTCTGTCAGGCCAGGAGGCACAGGTCTGAATGCCAGGCATGATTTACAGGTAACTAGCTGTTGTTTTACAGCCACCGCTAATATCAGGCAACTTCAACTTTGCTCTGCACCACAGACATGCGGAACAACTCCCACTGACACCATCAACAGTTTTGCTGCTATTAGTACTGCAGTGCCAGGATTTATTTATTTTTTTTATTATTATTATTATTTTTGAAATTTATTTCCCCCCTAGACATAGCTACTGTAAAGCTCTGGAGGTCTGTGCAACACAGATGATAATGCTTTCATCAAATCTAGGCCAAAGAGAAAGCCTCTAGGGTAGACTCATGAGTGCAATAAAGACCTTTTCCTGACTTCAATATTTACATAACATTATGCTCACTGTTATGCCCTGAGTTCCCAGCCAGGAGTGCAGCTTTCTGCACATGGATGTCCCTAGCCCCATGCATTACCCTAAACACATCACAGGCTAAAACAACAAGGCTGAAGAAAGGCAGCTTAGTTGTCATGCTGCTACAGATGGGGAAACCGAGGCACAGAAGTCCTGCAAGGGAGCAGTGGTGCAGCTGGTAGTTAGACCAGGCATCCCAGCTCTTACTTTTTCCTCTTAAATTCACATTCCTTTAAATATGAGTTGGTCTAATCAGTTATTAAACTCCCTTAACTCAGGGTTTTGCAAACCCGCACACAGGTCTAGCAGAGCGACCTGACCACCCTCCAACATGAAAGCTCGTGCAGCCTCAGGGCTGCCCATGCACAAGACCCTGCTCCAAGGGGTTGACAAAACCTGGACACCCCAGCACAAAGTCACGACCAGCCTTGGGAGCCCACGTGTCTGCTCAAGACCGGATGAGACGGACAGAGAACATGTTCCCTGTTCAAGCAGGTCCCGGACCAGCAGGTCACAGGCACCTCGGGGAGTTCCTCACATCCATTTTCATCACTCAAACACAAAGATACCCTGCTACCCAACTGCACTTTCAGAAGGCCCTGTGGGGTTACATGGCTATTTTCCTTGCTTTTAATGATTTCCTTATGCTTTTCCACTCCTGGGCAACATCTAGCTTTTGACAGGGAAAAGAAATCAGCTCTGCCCATTATCAAAATGAAAAGTGTATCCCAAAACAAAATCAACTCTATTTATCTATAACTTTTAAAATGCCATAAGCCAAACCAAAAGAAAAGCAAACACTGCAGGCAGGAGAAAACACTGTTTGCCTCATGGCAATTTTCCTCAGCTTTATTGTAACAAGAAAAAAATTTTGTATTGTGTAAAAACATGAAATTGTATTTCTGTTTTCTACTACAGTTTTCCAGCCCAGGTGATTTTCTGAGACTGTTGTGATTTTTCAATGTGGGAATCCCCAAAGGATCTGTTTTGAAAATACTTGTTCAATCTGAATTTATGTAAAGTTTTTGAATTTCCAATAAATCCTGGCAAGGAATTCCCCAGACTGCTACCCCCTCCAAAAAGCCTGATTTCCAAGCTGAGGAACCCTGGCTTATTCAGTCCTTCCTTACATGAAAACCACTCCAAAACTTTCATCATATATCCTGCTTTCCTCTAATCTTGTTTGTTCTGCTATACTCTTGTTGAGCTCAGAGTCCCAGACACACAGGCTGTATTTCAGATGTAGCTAAACTGATGGCAAACTGATAGGTTTGGTTTTGTGCTCTGCTCCTTTCATTTGATTTGCTTTTCTCAGGGCAGCCAGGCGATGAGCTGGTGTGTTCCTGGAACTAGCTATCACAACCCTGGGGGCTTGCTCCAGAGAAGTGATGGTCAGCTCAGAGCCCACCATTTTGTATGGGAAAGTAAGATGGTGTCTCCCTGTATGCACCATTTCACATTTATCGGCACTGAGTTTTGTCTGCCAGTTTGCTGCACGTGCTGCTGTAAGAACCTCCTCCAGTTCTACCCAGTCCTTCCTCTTCCTTACCAACTTGAATAACTTTACATCATCACCAAATTTGTCATCTCATTGCTCCAGCACAGACCCCTGCACAACCCCACTACGGACTTTCTCTGTGAGAACACCTATTTACAGCCATTTGCTGTTTCTTCTCTTTCAGCCAATTATATATCCATGCCAGCAGCATCCCTTTCATGCTTCATTTCTCTTAAAAACCTTTGTGAAGAACCTTATCAAAAGCAATCTCGGAATCCATGTGCTGTATACTCTTTGGACCCCTCGTACCCACATGCTTTTTAGCCTCTTCCAAAAATACCAAGAGCTCTAACTTCAAGTGGAATCATTCTGCCAAATCAAAATAAATTCATCTGGTTTTGAAAAGACAGAGGTGGATGTTTGTCAGAACAACTTAGTCAAAAAATTAAAAAAAAGCAATCCTCTTTTACTATTATCCATGATCAGACATTTACTAATCACTTTCTTTGAATAGGTGCATTACTCAACACTCTTAGCCACACATTTTATGAAAGACACTTTTCTACACCACCTTCTTCTAAGAAACAATAATCTGCCTGCATAACAGTGAGAAGCACTTGAGTGGCTTGGAATATTTTGTTCATATTAGTGTTCCTGTTTGTGCTATTGGTAATACAGATTAGATAACTAACAAAAGGGTTGCGAGATCTGTAGCTCTGCTTTCCCTTTATGATGTATTGTTGATGTGTGTACAGGTTCGGGGTGCATTTAGTAAGGAGGCTGACCTGCCAGACTTCTATAGCAAATGGTAAAGATACCTTCAAGTCCTGGAGCTGCTGGAAGCTCTGGCAAGAACTCAGAAACTTTACTGCGTCATCCTCTTCTCATGAAACACATCTTATGAGGTTCTGAACTAACTGCTACTGCTTATTCTTCCGCGTTAATAAGCAGATACTCACAATTTAATGATGCACACTATAGCTACACTGCCAAGCTCCAAATTACTTGAGTGAGACAGTGTTGGGGTTTAGCTATTTGCCTACCAGGTGCAGTCACCCCACAGTGAGGGCAGGCAGTGCCGGTTTTACCTTCCACTCCTGTTTGCAGACAATTGTCAGTTTGTTGAAGTTCTCGAGGTAACACAGTGAACCAGCACAATTACCTAGTGCTCTGGCCATGACCCTGCCCTGACGTTACCAGCCTGAGAAGTCACAGCCAGTTTTTGTTGCAGCAGTTCCTTCTGCCAGGCAGCCCCGTGTGCTGGCACAAACCTCCGCAGAACTGGCCAGAATTTGATGCTCTGTGCATATGTGGGTGTGTTCAGATACATAAATGGATTGTTCCCATTTCATACACTCTTTGTAGAGGCCTGGGGGATAAGCTGAAACTGTCTGCATGTCACCAAAGACAGGAAAATTTGGTCCATGGGGCCACAACAGACAGGGAAACGTCAACAACTCTTGCACACCATAAGGACAGTTACAGAGACAGTGCTGAAGACCAAATGATTAAAACATGAAACAACCTTAAGGAAATACTAATAACGGATTTATGTAACTCCCTTCATGAGCCACCATCTGCACTTGATTTGCCATTTGCCATATGGCAAATCAAATATGTAGAGAACAGGAAAGGCTTAATATCTTTCCTCCACATGAGCTGAAGTTCAGCCAGATGAGTGGAAAAGCAACACTGTACCTGCTGACAGCCCTTACAGCATACCAGCAGAGACAGGTACATTATTTGTTAAAGCTAGAGCAGTTCCAAGAGTATAAATTTGTCACAGTGGAATTTGGCTTACATGCAACACCCAAAACTGCCAATGGAAATACGCTGGTAGGAAGGCAACAGGAATTATTAGCTGAGCAATTCATCCTCCGAGTCCTATTGGTTACTCATACCACAGCCAATACACTTTTTTTCCCTGAAATCTTTTTCCTCCTGTGTCCCCTACATTTCTTTTCTGCTTCTCTCTATTATCATTAGAGTGATGCCCAAGGGATTTTCCTACTTGCTTCCCAACCGTTTTGTGAAGCTCATAAAAGCCTCGCTCTCCTGCCATCCCTGTGCAGTCCCTGCATCCATCTCCTTCTCTCAGCTGACATCTTCCTGGGGGAAAATAAACCATAATATCAAGGTCTACATGACTTATAAGAGCGCTATTCCACCCTCCTTCACAGCCAATATTTCTGCATAGTCCAGGGAATATATCAGAAAGGAAATGCCACTTGCTCTATCAATAAAACTTCACCTGTGCCACTCTTTGCTAGCATCTTTTCAAAGAACTGATCAGGTGAAAGATTAATCTTTTCTTCACAAGCCTGGCCTGGTAATAATTTGCTACGAATTGCTCTATGGTAATAATTTGCTATGAGTTGTTCTGAATGCTCTCCGAGGCTACGCTGGCTTATGATATATTTCAGTAATGAGGTGCAACATCATCCCAATCCCAAAACACCGTGCTGCACAATTTCATTCCTTCATATAAAGCATGTAATTGTGAGGGAATTTATAAGTAATATTGCAAAACCTAAAGCATAATACCTCAGATATTTGTGTTATTGTGGGGAGTACAAAGAGATTCTTAACACAGAATTTCTTAAGCTGTATTTTCTCTAGCAGGTCAGTAGCAGTCATGTTTATGGATCAGAATAATCAGATGACAAAATTACAAGTTCTAGCAAGCAAGGCCACTAATAAGGTAGACGTGGTTCCCTTAAAATGTTGATATTTAAAACTGAATTTAAGTTTTACTAAATTTATTTACATAAAAAAAAGGATTTACCCAGAGAGTTCAAATTCTTGCAGTTCTGCTGGTTACAGTTTAAAGATAAGAAGACAACTTTTCTGTTTCAGAGGGAAATCCTACTAACACTTCTTTCAATAACACTTATATTACTTATATATTTAAATGAGGTTACTCATCTAAGGAGAGCATAATTTAGTTTTAAATGAATTGCCCAAAGCTACCCAGCAGTCAATGCCATAGCTAGGATCAGAATTCAGGAACTGCTGAACAACATGACACTACCCGATCGCTGAGACATCTATTTCCATATCTGTAGTAACACTAAGGCCATAGGACTAGCCCAAATCCTTTCATGTAGGGAAATAAAATATAACACAAACAACACATGACAATGCCAGCAAAGCCTATGTCAGGAAGAAATTCAGGCTTGGGCACTTATATATTCACATGAGCTAAATTGCAATCAGTATATCACAATGCAAAACTTTAGAAGACTTTAGTCAAAGCAGTAAGTTTAAAGATTAACATGCTGGCTTTTAAAACTTGAAAGGGGATGCTTATTAAACTTACTGGCATGTAGAGGTTGAGAGGAGGTGATATTTTGTATCAGACATGCGTTGCCCTGTATCACCAACGTTATGTAAAGTGCAAAGTTTTATCAGCTGGAATTCAGACCACAAAAATCCTCAGCTTTAACCCAGCTGTGTAAGATATTGCCTCTTTTTAATTAAAAAAAGGCTTTCTATTTTGTGATATGGCATCTTTGCAAATCCTGTGATATCACGGTGAAAGGCATGAAGATTTCCATGAAGCCCAAGAGCAATTTTTACAAGATCATCATATATATTTTGTAACTCAATTCTTCCAATGCGAAAAGAGTAGAATTTCAACGTACAATCAGAACATTTGAAAGCAGAAATAAACTGAAAGAATATATACCTATTTTGTAAAGTTGTGCAAGTTTTGCCATTTTTTAAAGAAATATAGCAAAACCAGTCAGCTAAACCCTCTTCATCTTCGCAACATTTCTCTTGCATCAGCGTATTTGTAACATTTTCCCCATTTATTTCCCTCTTAACAATGTTCCGTATCTTCATCAGCTTCTGGAAGAAGCTGGCCAGAACAAATCTCTGAAGAAGTGCAGCCTTACAGACAAAAGAACAAAGAGACCATGAAAGATTTTCACTTCCAGTCTTCTTCACTAACTTCTTCCTCAGACTGCTTCATGTTACGTACTTTCTCACGTATAATAAATATAATAATCACAAATTGAGCCAAAGGAAGAAAAAATAGAGGAAACAATAATAGTGGAATTGTATTTTAAGTGGGGTGATGTGAATTGATTTTTCAGGGAAGTTGCTCCTTCTAAAACTGGGCCAAAATTTTACTTCGTTGAGCCAAATCTATCACTGACTTACTTAGATCAGACCATGACCTGGCCAACAGTGCATCACTGTACACATAGGCACACACACACAAAGGAAATAAAGAAGAAAAAAAAAAAAAAAGTGAAAAACTGGAAAAAAATCACTGGCATCACCAAGCAATTTTCAAGGGGAAGACACAGTAAAGTTCATTCCCAAGACTTCAAGGCAAAATGAAGGCCTAATTAAGATGTTTGGCCAAGGTTTAGTAGCTATTATAAAAAAGAAGGCACATATCCATTCTCCTCCCTGAAGATAAACCAGCATGCAATTACAACAAGGCCGTCAGACTGGGAAATTAAGAGGAAAAATCCCCCTGTGTTACAGGCCCCAATTTGCCTTCTACCTTTATCCCTGCTGATAATCTACAACATCGGTCTCTGCCAAAAATCAAGATGAAACTTTAGGGTAGTACAATTTCCTCACTTGAATGAACATGTGGGAGCAGGATGATAACCCAGCCCCACTGCACCATCCATTTGTCCAGCCTCTGACTCCTAAGCAGTATTAGGAACCCCACAGAAAAGGAAACGCAATGGTCCTACCAGCCACTGCTCTCACTGACGAGGTGCAAAGATGGCAGAAGCTCACCATTTAGCAGTAATGCTATAAATAATATATATATGAAAATTATAAAATATAAAACACCACTTTATAGCAGTACCATAAAATCAAGTACCGAATGCTATAAAACATCCTACCTGTGCTTTAGCCAATGTCTCCTAACCAGCTTAGGGAGTTCCTAAATTGAATTGTTACATGCCTCACTGGGAAATGAAGAGTTTTTTAAGGCATGGAATAAAAATTAACTAAAATTAATTTCACATAAACCTATTTTAAATGTCTTTATATCTGTGGGATTTGGGTTATGGCACTCCACTCTTGCATAAACCTTAACGGGTAATCAGTAAGCACAAGCTGAAAACCATAGATGTTTTATTCTCCTAATGCACAACATGAGCAGTGTTTTTCCTAGGAAATACTTTCAGGTTTCTCTAAGTAACTGGCTTACAAAATCCTATGTGAGAGGAAGAGAACAAAGGACTGAACCCTATACCCAGAGCTGAAAGTCTTACATCCCACTGTGTTATTTGGGGTCCAGGAGAAACACATTTCACGTACCCTGACATTAATTTTGAAATGCTTGCTGCTTTTCTTTTTGAGTATCCCATTTTCTGATTCAAATCATTCAAATCATTCTCATAGGAGAATATAAACCTGGCTGCATAGATTTTAATTTCTGGCTCGGGATGTATCCATAATTGCTATTGTTGTTGTTGTTTCTCATCAACATGAGTCACCATCTGGCAACAAAGTGCAGTCCAGGAAACTTCTATAACCTCCCCTTAATTTAATTCTTCAGGATTCTCACCCTCGTTTAGCATGATATTACCAGAAACAGATCCAGCTGTTACAGGGAGAGGCAGGAGATAAGTAGCTACTAACTGGCTTAGACAATTCTCTGTAAGGGTTGGATTCACAACAGTTACTTTTAGACACAACTGCAAGCAATCACAGAAAACTTGGAGTTCTTATAACTAGAGAATAATTAAATGAATAATTTATACAGGTCATGATTCAGCCAAGCATTTAACTACATAGTTAACTTTGAGCATATATTGAAACCCACTGCAACTGGATATTAGCACATACATCAAATTGAGCCATGGGTCTGAACTTTGCAGGATTGGAACCTACCATGAGAGGAGGGAACACATGCAAGATGTGTACATAGCTGCTGGACTCAAAGTCTCTGTCCACGTTTGAGATGGGATTTAAATTAAGTTGAATAAACTGCACTAATACTAACCTGATGTTAGTAGAGCCCACTAGAAGAAAGGATTACTATTAAATATGGTTAAAGAATGTCATTTTTTTCATTCAGGAAAATAGCAAATAAAGTAAAAGAAAAAAAAAAAAAGAAGAAGAAGAAGAAGAAGAAAGAAGAAACCAAAAAGAAAATGAAAAACAAAACAACAACAACAAAAAAAAAACAGGACATGTTTAAAATTAGACATCAGCTTCATGTGTTTTTTGTTTTTTGTTTTTTCCCCAAGCACCTCCACTCTCCAGTCTGAGTGAGAAGCAAGTACTTTTGAAAAGCCCCAAATTCTTTGAATTCTGGCAACTGAGGTTCAGAGGTGATCTCATCAGTGGAACAGAAAGCTCTCAGGTACCCTTCTATCTTGGAAGACACTTTGCACCTCTATAGGTTATTAAAATTTCTACGACTGATTGATTCTGCCCTTCTGTAGTGGCTGAAATCAGCTTGTTGCTTTTCTCCGTGCATCCTTCTAGGGCCACGCTGAAGCAAGAAAATGATGGCAGCATTTCCAAACTTCTTAAGGCTCCCTGGGCTTAGCGCACTTCTGAAATCCAAAGGGCTTTTCTGATGAATGCCAGGTATCCCAAATCCCCTCTCTAACAGTGATTCCTACATAATAGCTCCTAAACCAGCCAGCACACCTCAGGGAGGTGCTTCTAATACAGCTTTGAGAAATGCATGATGGTCTTGGGCCTTACACTATCATACAGTCCCCCAGGGCTCAAAGGCACACCGTCCCCTGGTTTTGTCAGATTACTCCAAGTTACTGTTATCACTAGAGTAGTCTTAGGCATTAAAAAAAATGCTTTTAGAAAGTGTGAATTTTCAATAACAGGACCACGTTAGAGAAGAACCCAACACATTATTTAGATCCTTAATGATAATGATCCTTTTTTGCTGTTCCTCCTGCTCAGCTTGTGGGACTAATTGCCCCCTCTTAGTCAACCAGGGCTGCCTTTCCCTGGGGCACTCATAGCACGATGTGTTTCTTAGTCCTATGTACATGACCAATGGGAGCTCATCTTGCTGCAAAGAGATGTTTTTTAAACCTGTTCAGAGCTGCTAGCTTCACCCTAAGAAGAATCTTTTTTTTTTTTTTTTTTTTTTCTTGTTCTTTTCCTGCTTCCTTCTCTCTCTTTTTCTGTGAATGGGCACAGGCATATCACATGATAACATGGGGCACAGAGCTTTCCCCTCCCCTCTCTCTCCTTTAGAGTGTTTTAATTAACATTTCTAATATATGTACTCATTACCACATTCCTGGCTTCAGCTTTAAACTGGTCATTCTTGTTACAAGCCCTCTAGGACATAGTGGTAAATCTTTACACATCTTGTATTATAGCAATTATTAATCACAGGTACATTTCAGTGATTGAACTACAGCAATTGCTACCAGTCTAAACATAACACTTAAACAGAAACAAATGACAAAACTGGGAATGGGGGTACCTGCATAGGGTGACACTCTCTTGACCCCATTAGTTTTATAGGACCCTTTGGGGGCTTTATCACAACTGCAATGACTCCACAGCCCCACTGTGTCTAGGCAAGCAAAGTACTTCAGCAGCAGAGCAGGTGTGTTGGATGCACTTATTAAGGAGAGCCACTAAATCAACTGATGACCAAAGTCTACGATGTGGATGGCAGTTAGGAAATGCTCCCCTAAAAAGCAGGAAGCCAATCGGAAAATATTGTTGGAGATGGAGATGACCAGCACAATCTCTCTTAAATATACAAGACAAAACAAGTCTACAAGATTTTGGACATAGAAAAGAAGAGCTGAACTTGGGCAAATACTTGTGGTGGGGCTCCACTGATGCTTTTAGCCTAGAGAAGTGCAAACAGCCTCTAAAAGGTTGGATTATATTTTCTAGCTGGACTATGGTTTTCCTGCCTATCTCTTGCACTAACCTTTTTCAACCAAAACAGCTATCTGGCTAAAAAAAAAAATGTTGGTATTACTGTGTTAGCTTTCCTCTGGATCCATTCCCTCTCCAGGCATTTTGTGTGGGTGTAATATAGGCCTTTTCTGTACTTGTACCAGCTTAAAGTGACCGTAGGAACATATCACTTGTCTATAGGTATCTATAAGTGTTGTTTTTTATTTTTATTTTTTCTCATAGCACTTCGACATTTTGTGTTTGCTTGATCTTAGAGGGTGATTAGTAGGCATTTTATAAGAATATGGAACAACAAAAATAGGAAGCTGAAAGAGAGGCTTTATATGCAGGCTTAGCCTAGTGGGAATAAGTTCTTTCTTAGATCCCTCTAATTGCTTTAATAATTAAGAAACAATTTTGTTAAGCTATATTATGCTTGATTTTAATAAAATCACTTATGTAGAGCCAAGAACTTTAGCAGCAATTCATGTGCATACAAAGAAAAACACATCCCTCTTCAGTTATGCCTTCAGGAGAAATTAATAAAATGTGTGTGAATATCTAAACTGAGTTTTAAAAATCTTCACTATGTTTATAAACTCCTTTTATGCTGGCAAAATGAATGACGTTGGTCAGTAAGTGCCCTAACTGTGGTGCTTTAGGCTCTTATGGCTCTAATACAGAAAAACACTTGACCACGTCCTTCTCTTTAAACAGTTAAGTGATCACATTAAACTTCATGGAAGTGCATTTAGACCTAAAATAAAGCATGTTCTCAAGCGTTTTCTTCTGGGGGCCTCTACTTTCCATTGTTTATATAAGTCAATAAATTTTCACTCTAAGTTAAAATTAGCCAGGATTTTCAAATTCAAGACAATAGGAGATCTCTGATTTGCAAGGGGTGGAGGCTTGGCAGCTTCATATCACAGACTTGACATTCTAGAAATAAGGCTTGCAAACCACCCGTATGTATATCTTGAAATGAAAGGGAAAAAAATCCAATCGCAGTCTGGCTGCCATGAAAACCCAGGCTGGCTCCACTTAAAAAAAACACCACCACTAAAAAAACAACAACAACCTAACACAACTCTGATGCCTTGACTGAATTTTCTGTGCTTTGGGCCATTTCTTTATATTTCCTTTCCTCCACGGGTTCCCATGTTCAGTCACATCCACCACCAAGCTCCAGACCTGGTTCAGTCAGGAACTTCTTACAGAATATTAAAAGTTTGCGTGGTACAAGTTACTCAGTCCACAAAAAAACATCTGGTAAGTCCAAAATGAAGAGTCATTTCTCTACACAGGTAAGTTACAGAGAGGTACCCATGCCAAAATACATGAGTATCCCAGTCATTACTGAGGAAAAAATATATATTTGATATATATTTTGATATATTCACATATATATATATATATATTATATTAAAAGCATGTCTTTCAACTGCCCTCTAACAAATGTTATGCTTTAAAAGTATTTAGAAAGCACAAAGCTTTTAAAGGACAAGTAAAAGACACTTTCCTTATCAAGCAAGATTTGGCATGACTTCCTTTTAGCTGCTTATTATCTTAAACCATAAACTCATACTTTATTTCTAGCTGTCCAGTTTCCAGGGTAAAGCATCATTAGAAATAATTTTTTGGGGAAAAAAAAGAAATTCCATCAAATGCTGCCACCAATGGCACCTGGAATAAAACATGCCTTCTGCACCACAGTAAAGTAAGGCAGTGAAGCTAGTCCCCACACTTGCAGCCAGCTGCTAAAAGGTTAAAAATTAACATGGCAAGGTAGAAATTTCCGTGCCTTTGAAAAAAATATATACATTGGTGTCAGGGAACTGCCAAAGTCAAGCACACCTGTCCTGGAGCTGTACCTACAGCTGTTTAGGTGACAGTCCTGGGCAAAAAGTCCTACAGCTTTTCCTTTTTATTTTCTTTGTCACTAGATGTCACTGTACACACAAGTGTGTGCCTGGGACTCCAGGTAATCTAGGCACTGATGGCCTAGGGACATGGCAAGAGGCAACCTCGGATTTGAGAACTGCTGTTTGGCTTTCACTTTTGTCTTCTGGATTTGCATTCATTTCAGTTTTCACTTCATTCTGGAGCAGAAGCAGGGTGAAATTTCACAGCAAACTTTGCAGTCGATTTTATCTGAGGAACCATTTCATTTTTTTCCTATTAACATTGGAAGTTCCTTAATTAGGCAATGCAGTATATGCCAGCTCCAGATAGACAAGCAGAGGACCTGTCATTTGAACTGCTGCAGAAGTGCAGCTCCCACTAATGCCCCACATGGGCCAACCAGGCTAAGCATAAAGGATTACCTTCCAGTGTGCAGACAAGGAGTAAAACCGAATTTACAGTTTGAGTTAACAATCCTAACTGAACAGTGCAGTGCAGCAGCCTCCTGAGCTCAGATGCTCACACAGGTGATCCCATTCCCTCCATGTGCAGACAGCCAGAGACTGGGATTCACCCTGCTAAAAGACATGAAACTGCTGTTCAGGGCCCTTAGCCATTTTCCTACAAGATTAAGCTCAAACCATGCAGAAAGTCAGCTGAAGGCCCCTCTATCACAGTGCATCATCAAAGCCCTTTACCCTTTAGGAATTATCCAGCAACAGGTAGGTTTATATCCATTGTCCTTATAAACATTGGAAAGCAGTTGACAAAATTTGGGCCATAAACATGTTCAAACAGCAACTTTTCTGTGAGCATCTTGTTAGATTTGACTAGTCCATAGTTCATGTGCTCTACAATTGGAGACTGAAGCAACACGGACAAGAAAGTGAAAATCAAAGTGATTTCAAGACAGCTGCACCAACTCTCTATTAAAAGATACTTGAAAATAGCTGTGTGATTTTTATGCTTTGGCAAGCTTCCTTTTGGACAAAATTCATTTACTTAAACATTCACAGATATTAAATTACACGAGTCACACAAGGAATTAAAGTGAATGCAAGGGATAGATATTAGCTGTTATAAAACAGCACTACTCCAGAGACTGCTGATTTGCATCAGCTAGGAATTTGGCGAGCTGGTTTTGTTTGGTTCTATGTTCATAGACGATTTCCCATTCATCCAGATTTACTAGAGCTTGTTAAAATTCTCTTAACAATATTAGATAGGAAGCTCTATAAACCACAAATCTTTTTTTTTAATACTTTTTTTTAACTTTTTTTTTTTTTTAAGATACCTTTACAAAGGATTTTCTACTATTTCAAGACAGGCTGAAGTGTGGAAAATACGCTGAATGGAGAGGTAAATTAAAATATCCTGATCTTTGGAATACACTGAATGTGAGAGGGATAAAGGGCAGTTACAATTTTGTAGGTCCACATCCTCTATTCTGAAAGATACATGGGGTTTCATATTGGATATGGTAAATAATTAGAATCAGGGTGTACAGCAGGTAGAAAGATGGCAGAAGAAGGAAAAATTTCCACTGAAGAGAAAAATTTTCAATGACAAAATTTGAATTTGTAATTTTTAGACCACAAAGAAAAAAATGGGCAATATTTCTTTCCTATGTCTGGAGGGGCATCTGAGCATTTCTAGCTTCCAACAAATGCATGTGAAATTACAATGTGGCCTACAGAAATGCTGCACTTGATTTTGACATTTGCTTTCAAGAAACATTTGTACTCAGTAAGTCTGAAATACTGAATATTTGGAGACTACATGAAAGAGAAGCAGTCATGACAAAAAGGCATTAATGTAGAAATCCCAATGTAATACTGATGCTTGGGCATAACTTGCCTGCCTAGAGAGTACCAGGTTTCTATCTAGGATGAATCATTATCATCTTATCAGTTATGTGAGAAGGCACATGATAGCACCTCCGCTTCTTCTCTATCCATCTCTACCTATTTCGTACTTTTTGATTTTGAAAAAAAATATATCTCTGTAAACTTTTGCTTGAGAGAGGAAAGCCAACAGCAGCAACTAAGGCTTACCCAGACCCCACAGACAAACTTTCACGCATTTTGCACATTTCTTTTTCAGTGCAATTCACTGAAGACTTTTTGCAATATTCATCCCATTTTACAACCCAAACTCAATGACCTTTGATCTTAGCAGTCATTTTTAATAATCCATTTAATTCTATGACCAACTAAATCAAAGTCTGACATATTTTGCTCTCTTCCTTACCAATGTCACTCTGCCTTAGCTTAGTTCAGAAAGCAATTAAGTTTCCAATGGCAGCCAGTCAGCTCAATTCAGCAATAGAATTGGTTCAATTTCAGCAGTGTGTAAAATGAATGAGAACAGTAGAGCAGAGTAAATTCTTTAGTATATCAAATCCTGTCTATTACTAAAAATGTTTCACAAGTACTCCCAAACAGCTTCAGCATCTCTGCAGGGTATAAATTCTGATCAGTTCCAAAATGATATGGTAACTGTCATATTTTTCCAGCTACATATTTACCAACAGAAATAACACAATGGAAAGAAATAAACCTTGCAAGCCACTTGAAAAAACATCAGAGTTCTGCTAGAAATATAAATACTCTTCAATTTTTTTCTCATATTAAAGTATCATAACATATTTAGTGATTTCTCAAAAGGGCTTCGAAAATCATTTGTGAAGGAGTGAAAGAACACAAAACGGGGAGGAAGCTGCCTCTGACCACTTTGCTCTGGGCTCTGCTACCACCCTCTTTCTGGTGATCTCCACGGTTCAAACCTGTCTCGCAGCAGGTACCCTCCCCCAGGTGACATCCAGTCCCTCAGCAGATCAGCCCATGACGCGTCCGCAGCCTCTGAAAGCTGACTTTTGGCTGGCCAGGTGGTTTAACAATAATTGGGCTTTGGAAGCTGACTGCATCCCTTCCCTGGTGTCTTGTAACCAAACAGCATGTGGTTCCATGGAAAAAATGGTTCCCCTGGGAATCCTTCTGAGACTTTCAACAGTTAGAAAACATTCACATGCAATATATCCCCTCACATCCATCTGCAAATGGATGGATACGAAAGGACAAATCCTAACCTATCTTTTTCCTCTAGGGCACTGCAAAGCCCTCAACGAAGGTGTAAGCTTTGGAGTCCCACCATCAGAAGACAGGCTGGGAAGAGGTACATGTAAAGGACTTTGTGTCCCTATGGACAGCAGACACTACGGAGCAATCAGCCCTAGAGGTGTAAGACTGGCAAGGTGGGGGCATTTTGTGACGAACTGCAGACAGGATGGCTTCAGCTGGTGGGAATTAGTCTCAGATCCAGAAAAAAGAAGAGAGAAGTGGTCTTCTGAGGTAGCTCTGAGCAGCAGCAGTTTCAGTGAGGTCAAAATTTGGTTCTACAACTTTATAATTGTTAGAAAATATCACGATGCAGGGATCCCATGCATTTTGTATAGCTGCTGAGTGCATATAAACAGGCAGGAGCCGCTCACTTGCCCAGTGAATCAGCAGAAAGATTTCTCAGCTGGTCTGGATAAGCCTTTGCCAGGCCAGAGGCCAGCTCATGCAAGACCCAACTCAGTTCCTTTGGATTTCCTTGGATTTTGTCGTTGACATTACTGGGACCCTGCTGAAGCTCTTTGCCATGACTAATACTCTGATGACTTTTCTGGGAAAGGGAAAAAGCTAACACCATCTTTAAAACAGGTGCCAGGAAAACCTATTTTTGATGACTGTTTTTCCCATCCAGGCATACCGTAGGCTAGGTGACGGTTCACCTGCCATCAACACATCAGGAACTCATTCGGCTCTTACACTGCTTTCTTTTATTGTACCCTAACTGCCCTGTTGCGCGTATAACCATCTCCAAGCAGTTGGCCTGAGGCAATTAGTGGAATCCCTGCCTCTCAGGTAGGGAATAAATAAGGGATCTGTCACCACCAAATAAGCTGTGAAACAAAGCTCCAAGGACGTTTGCTGAAGCAGGTGACCAAGAAACCAAAGTTGCTCAGCCTCTAACGTATTGAGATGGAAATAAATGTATGATACAACTTGGCTGCCAACATCCTTAATTACAGGACATGGCATCATTTGATTCACAATGGAATAAATGGATATATTTATACATTTGGAGGTTTGAATGAGGATTTCCTGATTTCCTGATGAAGTCATTCCTTTATTACAGCAGCACCTTTCGTGGCACTCTGCAACTAAGGTCAAGTCAGCATTTCCATTAAAAATATCAAACCTATTTTCAGGGTTTTATTCTTACTCATTTATAGAAAAACTCTGTACCGGATGAGACTTGGCACACAGGGCTTCAGCCCAAGACAGAGAAAGACGGAGGTTGAGATATTTCTCCCTTCTTCTCTCCAAGTACACAAATAAATACACAAATGCTAAGTAGTAGCAAATGATGTCTTTTAAAGACTAATAAATCCTGCATAAGCTTTTGCCTATAAATCCTAAACAAAGACTTCTGCTCTGGAGTATACGAGGGGAGAATATTAAAAACTATTAAGTGTTTTTGTCTGGGTAAGTAACTGCTTCCCATGTGCAGTGACTTCTTTTCCAAGAGTAATTTTACAATGCATTTTATTAACTGAAGACTCTGCACAATTAATGCAACAGACTGCAGACCAGGGCTCAGCATAGTAAACAGACTGAGAGTTTTGTTCCAGCCTTACTCTTGTACTGATGTACACACAGATAACTCTCCCAGAAGCAGCAGACTTGCATGGGTGTAAAATCTCTGCCAGGAAGAGGAGGAGTCGGGCCCTGTGCTCTCTGGCCTGGTAGGCCTCAAACAGGAGGCTGCATTGATTTTAGAAGAGCTGTTGTGCTCATTCATGGGAATAATCAACCTACCATGCAATCCTGTTTATCCAAGGGGCTCAAGTGACACTTAGGATCTCCTGAAAAAATGTGGTGGGGATGAAGGAGAGAAGGATCCAGCTGGGCATGACAAGTTGATGCTCCAGGAATCCAGAATCACCTCTCCCTGCTGAAAATCAGGACAAGTCCCCAAAGAGCTCTGGCCAGTCCCTTCTCTGGCTTAAAAGATAGCTCCCATCACAGCTTGCAGCAGCCATTCAGAGACAGCATCACAACAGGGAGGGGGTTACTCCTGACACATGCAGTGGCCATGCAGAGACAACACTTGCCCAGGGCTTCTGTGATAGGACACTGATCCTGCCACGTACTGGTGTGCCCAGCTGCACTGATTCATATATTTGGGTTCTTCCATTATGTGGCAGGAGGCTGCAGAAGGAGCCTCTCTGCACTCTGCCACACCCTCAGTCTTGCTCAAAATGCCATGCTTTGAGCGTCAGACTCCTGTGCTTTCAGCATCCAGGAAGGGTGGAGGAACTTGAGCTGTCAGGAGGTTGCTCCTTGATTATTTTCCTCCTTTCTGTACTCTGTGGTTTCTTTTGTCTGCCACACTTGGGATCAGAGCCCTGGGCCACAGTCAAACTTGACTATGATAGTGCTCTGCAAACAACTCTTGAGAGCGTCATCCCCAAAAGCAGAGCACCTGAAAAGAAGCCTATGTGGCTAAAATCGCAGGTTCACACACTGGAATTTTAGATTTCCTAATGGCTCACCCACTGCCTGCACACACTGCTGGTAATGCTCAGGCCCCATGTTTGGTGTATCCCTTCTCCATGTGGCTCTTCTGATGCCTCCATCAATTCAAATTGCAGGGGAAATCCTGAGCAATACATTGTTCCTAGGAGATGACAGATGGGGTGGACATTAGTGGAGCTGTACAAATGGGGAATGAAGAGCAGGGACTACAAAGGACTGATTTATGGAAAGGCTAAGTGTAGCTTTGCCACTCACTCCACAGTAAAGCATATGATGGTTTTCTCTTCTTATTTAGGGATATGAAGGTGGTAGGGTGTTTGGCAATAAGGAGTCACTGACTGGTCTTCTGCATCTCTGTCACCGACGAGAATGAGCTCACAGGCATTTCACTCACAAAAGGAGGAGCTTTCCCATATGACTCTCCTCTTGGCATGACGGCTGCATCCACTGGATCTAACACACTCCTGGGGCATGATGAGCTCAGACTTACTGAAAACTGGTCTAATGGAAATGGTGGTTTCAAACCCTGCACATCAATGGGGACCATTTCAGAATGTCTTCAGGACATGCAGTACAGATGTGCCAGATGAAACTACATGATGATTAACCTCCAAAGCATTTCTAACGCAGGCAGAGCCTAGGGTAATTCCTTGCCTTGTAGCATATTCAGTACTGCCTGGCTAGGGATACTGTCTTTTCATCCAGAGCAGCCCCATATGGCACAGCAAAACATGAGAAACAAGAATGGGTAAAATAGCTGTTACCTCCCCTAAATTCTACAAAAGTCTCAAATATCTTTCTGCTGCTTATTCAGCATCAACAAAAGAAACCCAAGCCAACCATCTGAAAACCAGAATTGCCACCAAACAGGTCTGCATAGTTGTATCAGGCTCACAATGAAGCAGGAATACATCCCCGACTGCTCAGGTGTGAGGCGAGGCTCTGTGCTGATGGAGTCACATCCACAGCCACCAGCGTAAGATGCTGGTGATCGTCCTCCTTCAGACTCTGACATACTTTGTGCTGAAAGTATCATGCATAGAAATTCTTGATGCTTTTTGCTCGTCTGCTTGTCTAAGTGGAGTGGAAGACTGCAAAAAGTTCTGCAACTGTCTACAACAAATATTTCCTGCTCACTAACGTGGACCAGAAGCCAAGAGCTCTTGCAGCCAGTAATATCCTTACATAGCACTAACTACTTATGAATGCAAACTGATTACTGCAGCCCATTCCACCTTTAATGTGCACACACGGCTAAGCATATAACCTGTCAAAAAAAAAAAAAATAGAGCATTTTAAGAACATGGGGACAGCAATAGCAATACTGGGGCAGGATTCCCCAGTATTCCCTGGTGACCAGTAGCAGAGACCTGGAAACAGTATACAAATAGGGCAATAACCAGAGTATGCTCTAGCAATAAGAATTTCTGCTTGACGCGTGCAGACTTTAGGTAGACAGAGAAGACTGAAGACACTGGTTGCTATTTGCACTTCGGAAACTTTATGTGCTCTTGGTGTGGTGACCTACAGAGTAAGGAATCCCTAAGAACTCATTAATAGGTGGTGTCTCAGATAGCTCCACTGAGACTGAAAATGAGAAATAAAACACAGACTATTTGGGAGAGTTGCCTGTGTATTTCACTGAAACATTTTAGATTTCCAAATGTTTCCTATTATTTATCATTTTATATATTTGCTCTTTTGAATTCCAAGGTAATGGGCCAAGTCTAGGAAGACTAGAACGGGATCCAACCAAACCAGAAAAGAAAATTAAATCGTCACTTTGCTAAACAAAACTCAAGCCCACAAAAGCAAGAAAAATCAGCGTCGAGGGTCAAATGCCATCCTTGTCTGTGTCTGCTGCCTTTCAGAGAGCCTCCAAAGCAGGGGTGATTTCACAGGTCACACGCGATGCCCAGGCACCATGAGATGGGTTAAGGAGGGAGTCCCAGCCTTAACTCTGCATGTCGCTCCTTCTGTGGTTTCAAGTCAGACTCTCAGTGTTAGTACAACCTATTTTTTGTGGTTTAATAAATCACATACTTTAGCTTATGTAATGACTCAGAGTGAGTGATTGTATTCTCTTCTGGCCCAGAGGTGGTGTGATCATGTCCCAGCTCTGCAAAGCAATGGAAATCAATGGTTGCTGCTGGATTCGGTTCAGGCAGGCTGGGATGTGTGGAGGTGGTGAGGGGCTGGCTCAAACTTTGAAAGTTTACTAGTTCCAGATGGAGTTGTTTACAAAAAATAAAGCATTTTTGAATCAGCCTGTGGTTCAAATCTCCTTCCTGACCTTCCCTTACCAAAACAGACTAAAGAGACACGGCCGAGTCCTGCTGACTGACAGTCCGTTCTACATGCTCTAGCTTTCTCTGTGTTTTTAAAACATTTTGCAAGTCCAACTACCTGCTGAAGTTTAAACATCCTTAAGAACTGCACGGGGATGTGAAGTCACATGCTGCTCCGCGCCAAGGCTTGTTCTCCTGCACTTCTAGCAGTGAAACCTGAAGCTGCTCGCTGCTGCACACATCCCCCTCATTAAAAGGCTTTCCCATTACACACAACTCGCTTGCATGAAGTCCTTTGGCAACCCGATTGATTAAATCCCTTTGAAATCATCTCCATTATAACACATCTATGCTGCTGAGAGCAAGTGGGAGGAGTAGAAGACTTGCCTGCGTTATAAACTTTTGGGCTGCCCCGCAAAGCAGCAGAAGCAGCAAAGAATTAGTGAAGGGAAGGCGTGGATAGGGCCTGTCTCTGCGGGTACAATCCGATGGTGGAGTCGGATTCAGCCCCAAGACTGAGCCAAACTTTTACTCATCTTCACCTTGCCCATCCAGAGGACAATGCCAGCCAGAGTACCTGCTGGCAGAGCCATGCTGTCCTCGGGAAGAAAGCCCAACCAGAGCGGTGGCATCCCATATTTTTGTTTCTCCAGCCACCCCCTACAATCAGCTCTGCTGTCTTCAAGTCTGGGGGCAAGGACTGAGAAAGGAACCTGCTCTGACAGATGTGTGGCAGATTTCCTTCGTGATTAATTGGTGTAAGGGACAACCCATCGCCACAGCAACTTTGTTGAAAGCTTTCTCCCAGCAAACCTCGAGGACTTGGGACTCAGCCATGCACATTTACAGAAGTCACTAGTTTCTCATAAAAAAGACTGAAGAGAATTTGTTGCAGGAACCGTGTCTGAAAAATGTAACCTAGTTTACAATTTGAAGGGCTTTTATGACTTCTTTTTTCTTTCTTTCTTTTTTTTTTTTTTTTTTTTTTAATGAATCAAATCCATACATCATGTGTCTGGCATTGTTTGTACTCTGTGGGCAGCTTATAAGAAGCAAGTGAGAATGGCTGGTTTTCCACATACTGTTGCCCTGCTGTGATCCACAGAACCCCCCTGCCCTCTTCAGAAGGCATCCCCCCCCTTTTGAAAATGTGGCGCACAGTTTCCTCTCACGTAATGCAACCAAACAAACCCTCATCATGTCCCTTTGCAGGAATTTGTATCCAGAACACGTGCAAAGATGCTGGAGAGAAAACTGGGTTTTAGGAGGTCAAAAGTAAAGAAGGAAGATACCTTCCTTTTAAGCTTTCTTGGGGGCTGAGGCAAATGTAACGTGCCATGTGGCATATGACAATACAGGAAGGGAAAAAAACAAACACAAACACTTGGAAGAGTCTTCTGAAGAGAGGAGAGAATTAATGTATTTGCCCCATGTAGCGTGTGTCAATTTTCCCACTTGTAAACATGTGACTTTTGTGCCTGAAGACAGAGGGAAATACAGGGTGAAAGCAATTTCCTTATCCAAACTCAAGTCTCATGAGTCCAAGAAAGAAAGGGTCCAAGAAATAAAGTTTTAAAGTGGAAATCATTCTCTTCAACTTCACAGCACACAAAAATGTGCCTCTATGTGCTCAGAGACTCTGCATGAAACAAAAATGAGAGTTCATCCTTCGGGAGCATAATGGAAAGAGAAAAAAAGAAAACTTCTAAGCTGCCTTTGCTCCAGCATCCTTTAACCAGCACTTCACATATATATTTTAGCTCCAGTGCTTTGCACATCTGATTTTGAAGAGCATTTTCACATTTCCCTTTGAATTATTATGTTTTTCTTGGTTCTCATTACAGCAGTGGGGGGACCCAACACCCCTCATAATGAAAGGCAGAGCAAGGATGAACAATAAGATTTGGAACTTCCCACAAAAGTCTGTGAAAAAAACAATTACGCTTCTATCTGAGAAGCCGGAGCGCGGCACGGGGGGGCTGCAGCTTACGGGGCTTGTGCCCACCCTGTGAGCTGGTTCCCAGCACCAAGCACAGCCTGCAGCATCCTGGCCGTGACAAACCAGCTGCTGGTGGGGCCGTGCTGCAAGGCGCACCACAGAGCGGATCTGAGTTTGGAAGGAAACCTGGAAAATAATAAACCCGCATCAATTTGCTGATCTGCTTTGAATGAGGCCACATGAATGGCTGTCAGCACAGCATCGTGGTGCTCAGCAGGGTGACAGTGACACCTGAAAGGGAAGCTCCTTAACCCACTACTACTGCCACAGTCACCGTGTCTGAAGCTACAGCCTGGCCATCTGGGTTTGTGGTGACATCTGGGGTAAAGAGCAAAGGACCTACAGTGCAAAACCTACCAAATTCCTTCAGTGGAAGCAGCAACAAAAATGTTCAAGCTTCATCCAGCTGTAACAATTATTTTGCCTCTCCAGATCGGTAATTTGATTGAAGCTCTCTGTACACAGCAAGGACCAGCCGTTACTCCCTCTGTCCTGGGTTGAGGCTCCACTTCCCTACTTGCATCAATTATTCTCCAGCTTTCCTCCCTGCCCCCCCGGACTCCTCTGTATTTCAACATTCTCTCTCTTAATCTTCTTTTGGATTTAAAATAAACCTTTTGAAGAGATATTTCCTTTCCAGTGTCATACTACAATGTAGACCAGGTCTGCATTTGATTAGTAAATTCATCCCATGCTGATGTTTTTGTATCCTCAGTGTCATGTACATTTAATAAATGTTATTCCCTTCTCTGTCCCCAATTTTTTTTTTTTTTTTTTTTTTTTAAAGGGGGGATGTGTATTAAAGGAGTATTCTTGACCCAGAAATGAGGAGGAATTCAGAAGTGGTTAAAGCTAATAACCAGAAGTTTCCAAAAAAGCCAGTGGAATCAACCAGCAGGAAGCACACAGAGTGCTTCCACATCTCCCAGCGATGGCTGAAGGCAGCAAGCACCTTTGCAAATGTGGGTTTCTAGGCTTTAGCTAAAAAACCTGCCTTTAGGAGCTGTGGAAGGAAGAGAGGGGATGGAGGGTCACTTCTGGCATAGCAGACTCCCTTTGGCAGATACTGTTTAGAATTAAAAAAAAAATAAATCTCTGTGAAAAAGCCCAGAATGGTACTGAGCACTGAAGCATCTTACACCTCATGTGAAATGCAGCTCGGTAGTCCCTCCATTCAGACTGGTTTGCATCCATCCTTCTGCAGTTGTGCCCTTCTGGCAGAGATCAAGCTCAAGTCCAGGCCTATATGGTACCCCACAAGCATGATCCAGTACAAAATCAGAAATATCAAGACCATAATTAGAGGCAAAATGTTTCCCAGTTGTGCTCAGGGATGGGGTACACTAGGGCAGATGGGCACAGGAGCTGATCTTGCAACTACAATGTGGTCCAAAGGATAAAAACACAGGGGGGGCGTGGGGGGGCCGTGGTTCAGTCAAATTAGATATTCTATCAGGACCTGTCAGTATCCTTTCCCCATGTTTCCCTTAGCTCCCAGAATCAGCCCAGCATGCAGACGTGAACAATGAAATGTTAATCTGATCCATTACAGCCAGCAATTAAAAAAAAAAAACAAACACACACACATCCCAGAAGTCACCTCTTCTACAAACACACCCACCTAAAAGGGACATTAGTTGACGCTTTTGCAAAGAAATGCTAATACAAGGCTGCTTTTGTTATAAGAAAGATCTCCCAGTGACAGACAGCTGCTGTGCCATGCCGCGCACAAGGCTACAGATACGAATTACCTTGCAGCGAAACATCTCAGGCACCAGCATTTTGAATGTTTATCATCGACTGGTGAAATGAAAGAGGTCTCAGGCATTTCAGAGAGGACAGGCAGTAATAATTGCTGACACAACATCTTAGCTGGCACTTTCTGGAAGATAGGCTCATTAAAAGTGGAAGAAAGAAGAGGAAAGCTTGCTAGAGTGCTTGCAGAGACGGCTTACGTGAAGGAACTGAAAATGAGCAGAAGGGCTGATAAAAGGCATAGAGGTTTTACACAATAGCATATTCTCCTATAAACCACCTAATTCTTCTACTTGGTATTCATCACTGTCAGAAGCCTTTATAGCATTGAATGAAGGCTTTATGTTTAGCCTCATTATCAGCTCAATGATAGAGGGCAAGGCATGCACATGAAGTTCAGTACATGAGATATGTTGTTAAAATGCTGCAATTTGTCAGCATTTAGATAAACAAATGAGGGGCAGACCGAGTGTGTGAAGTGACCTCTGTGGCATTCACGGGATATTTTGCCACTTGTTCTGAAAAACGTATTCAGGTTGCTCTAGCTTTGCTTGGGTGGAATGAGAAAACATTGATTTAAAAACAATCTCTTTGAGCAAGACAGAAGTTTGTTCTCATTTTCTTTAAGTTGTTTCTCTCTCTGTAACCCCATTCTTTGTTTCCTATTGTGCTTCTTAGAGACCTCGACATTCCAGTAAGGCTTCTTGGGCTTGATCCTGAGCAACTGGACTCAACAGCACATTCCTGGTGGCTTATTCCCCAGCCAGCTCAGTGGCCTGTCTCTGTTGTGAAGAGTTCAGAGACAGCTAAAAACCCACGTGAAATGATAACGTATCACAGCAATATTAGCTGAAGGAATGCATTCTTCCCTACTTCAGCTAATATATAGAAAACCAAAGCATAAAAGGAAAACAGAGGGAAAAATCTTTTTAAAGATTTGACACCCTCACTCTTTCCCTTTAGGAAAGCTGATCTTTAGTTTTTATTTTCAGTGATATTTACTCCAAGGCTTACGCTTGCCTGTTTCCTGTCAATTCTTTCTCCCAGCACTCAAGTGAAGCACGCCTGAAGAGCAGACAATGCTTCTTTGCAGAAGACTCCATTTTTCAGTTTCTTACAGAGTTTTTAATGATGCCGTGAAAGCCAGGCACCCAAGAAATCAAATCAAATGAATTGTAACACTTTCTGAAAAGCGAGATTATGCTACAATGGGGTTTCAATCACCTCCGGCAGAACGTTTGTCTGAAATCAGGCCTTCCTCAGATTATACACAGCTGTTGAGCTGCCTAATGCTTTCACAGTTTTCCTATGTTGAAGGAAAACCTTGGTGGCATGGGATCACCATCAATCTCAATACCTCATACAAAGTGGAGTCACTAAAGTCTCATTTGCAGACCCTTTTCTTTTGGGCCTATACACAAACTTTTCTGCTCATTTGAAGAGAATTATGTGGGCTTAATTAAGTGTAGTAACTTATTGGTAGCACAGTGCCTAATCAATGAAATGTGCAGATGTGATGTGAAATGATGGGGCAATGCTGTTGTGAAGAATACAAATCAGGGTGACGGCTATTATTTGTACCCAAAAGAAGTTATTTGGGACTCAATTATCCCATTCATAGCAATTGTGGTGCACCAGATGGTTACAATGCATAAGAGTCTTCCACAACCATAACATTTCTACTGAGCACCTTTTCTTCTTCTCTAATTCACCATACAACGATTAGTTTCTTATTGGGTGTTTATTGAAATGAGGGGGGCTAAGGAACAGATTTAGTGCATCAAGGAACAAAAGGGAGGGGAGACCCATGAATCAAAATAAGAGACTGCAGCTTGCCTCTGTCGTTTTTCAGAGGCCTTGAAATAGTCGCCTTGCAGCTTATCTGCAATGACCTTCCCTCCCCTTCTTTCTCTTGCCCCCTTCTCTTCCCAGGTCCAGGAGATGTAAAGTTTTTCAAACCTGACCGGCTGCTGTGCCGTCTGTCAAAGCCTTTCCAGCCAAGTGAGCAGTTTTTCATTTAATTCATTGAGTTGCCCTCAATAAAATTAATTCCTTCTCATTGGCACCATTGAAGCAGCGAATAGGAACAAAACCAAACGAGGTTGTGAATATAGTGCTGGTCATTAACTTGGGGATCTGACTCTATCATCTGTTCATCCCTTCATCTCATTGAGGTGTTTGCAACATAAAAGGAAAAGCAAAGGAGGTAGGGAGAAAGTGAGGACTGAAAAGCCTAAGAAGCTAGTTTCTCAGCCAGACCAAAGCAGCTTATTTCCATCCACCACGATCAATGAAGCAACAGACATTTATGTCAGGAAGACCTGGCACTTGTGTTGGCACAATCCTAAAGCTTTTGCCCATCACCAATGTGAATCAGTTAGATTCACAAGTTAGATAAAGGTACTTTACATTCATCCTTTGCACATGCAGAAAAAAAGGGAGCGACTGAGCACATTGTGGCCATATGTCACTCATTTTTATGTTTCAGCCATTTTTGGGAAAAACTTTCTGCATGAGCTCAGGTGAACATCCTCCAGACAGCAGCAGCCATGGGTTTGTAATTGATGACTGGCATCACCGTGCAGAGCTCTTTGCTCATGGCAGAATGGGAAGCATGCTGAAAATGACTTAGCCTTTTCCCTTGGCAATCACCACTTTCCAACATCTTTTACCTCCTGAGCCAAGCAGTATCATGGCACTTGTTGACTGTCCTGCTGCAGAAGGAGCACATAGGCTTCGGTTTTAGCATACCTGTTGTTATGGTTACATTTGTTTGTTAAATATAATTATAGTGTTGGGAGTAACGTATTCATGACTTTCCTGATTAAGACAACGGCATAGCTCTGGTGGCGTCTGCTTGAAACCTGATCATGTGGCTGCAGAGGCTGGCAACCACATCCTACTTTGGGGTTAGCCAAATAAAACTACATTTTGGTTTAGTGCTGCTAGCTTTGAGGAAACGATGGTTATGATATTTGGGCCAGAGTTTATGTTTACTTAAACTGTGTCTGCCACGAGACAGAGTCCATCTTTCCTAACTTAACAAAGGAAAGCAGCATATGACATATGCAATTTCAGTAACATTTTTCAAAGGTGCTTTCTCACTTACAGACACAGATACTACAGTGCCACTTGTGTTCTGAAGCTCTTATTAAAATGAGACGAAGATGCAAACCATGAGCTCAAGTCGTGTATTGCAAACTGTTTATTATTTGCAAATACATGAAGCTTGATGACATCTATCACATAGATCTAATTTCAACCATGTCTTTTCTTCAATAAACAAAACATGCTGCACCAGCAGAGCTATAACCAAGTGATGATAACATCTGTTTTTCAGACCATGTACAGATCAGAAAGATAACTTTTTCTTCCCCAAAGAATGAGAAAGTAGGAAAAAAATGGTTTTTTGACCACTACTGAATAAGCAATGGCAGATTTTCAAAGACAAGTAAGGGTTTAACCATTCCTATCTAATATTGTTTCAGGCAGTATTCATAATACTCATACAGGAACTGAGTTTTTCTCTGAAATCTATAAGTTCAAATGGACCATACATGCACTATTTCACATGAAAGATGGGGAAACAGAAGGCTGAGATGAATGGTTTCAAAATCCATTGTTTCCTTTTCTCAGTACAGGCCAGCTCTGGTGACTGCGGGTCCCCATAATCCTGTTTTATATCTCAGTTACATTCTTCACCAAATAAGATAGACCTCTGCTCTGTTGTATTGTAGCCTTGTGTTTCCTATTTTTTCTAACTCAGGAATAATACTTTGCACAGTCAGGCTGTCTCAAAAGCCTGTTATGAAGAGACCAGAACCAGAGACCTCCTCCAGTAAGTCCCTACTTTGGACAGTCAGAGAACCAGGTTTATGGCAAATCTACCTCACAGTTTCTATACAGATCTGCTTTACTACCAGCAGAACTAAGAATTAAAACTAGAAGCCCGAGTTCTAGTTTTCTCTGTGCTACCTTCCTTCCACTACCAGATCAAACAGCCTTAAGGTCTCTAATGTGCTTTTTGAGCAGAGCCTTTCAAGGCGTGAAGACACAGCATTACTGCTTTCAAGAAATGGAGCTGAACTTTTCTCTAAGAGTGAATAGATTGGAAATGATATTATCTGTTCTGTTAGGTGAAGAATAAAACTCTGGCCGCACTTCAATAGATTGCAGATCTGGACAGGACTCCGCACAGTGCTGTCTATTCCATAGCTTAGTATCCCTGCAATCCAGGGGCGTAATACTGGGAGTTCAGATTCTTCTTCAAATCAGGCTGCAGCCGAACTTTGGCACAACTTTCCTGACCATTTTACAGTTCTTAAAAAGGGAATCATGTTAGTGAAAGTGAATTACAATCTGCACCTTCTTTGCTAAATTCTAGGAAAATTCCACATTTTGGCTCATAGACTTGAAAAACCCCAACCAGATCTCACCTCACTGCAACTGGGAGACAAAACACTCATACAATACAGCTAAAACTGTAAAACTTTGTTCCCACAGTGTTTTTAGATCAGGCTTTAACCATGATCCAAATGCTGTTTTGAACAACTGAGGAACAGAGCTAAGGTCTGTTCCAATTTCCTGAATAATTTTGCCCACTAATTCTGTACTAATTCTTCTTCCTAGCTGCCAGCAGGTGTGAAGGGAGCTTCAAGGCTATGTGGAAATCGTATGGAGAGATATGGTTCCTACCTAGGGCGCTACCCATGACAAATCCTCAAAAATTTGTCTTCTCCTACAGTTATTTTTATTGACTCGCATTTTCCTGCACCAGAGGCCTCAGCTAACACATGGTACTGTCGGGCTATGCCTTTTCTATCACTTTACAAAAGTGATTGTCTGTCACCAGGGCTTCAGGGAGACATAGGTTGATTTCTCTGGAGATGCCTAAGAACCTCTGAAGAGACCTCTTCCAGGCTCAGAGGAAAGATGAAGAAAACAGAGGACACCAAGAGGACCAAAGGCCAGGGCCACAGAAGTCACTGGACCTCTCTGCACAGGACTCCCGGTGGGTGCATCCCCACATGACTCCACCAGCTTTGGCTTCCGCAGTGACACCAGTGAGATAGCTGGGCTCAGGTGTGGACAACATCAGTATCAGACACTGTCACAGATCCACAACTGCTCATCTGATGCTTCAGTTCCTTTCTTGTTTTAACCAGCAATAACTTTTTTTCAGAAAATGGTCTCTGGCATTTTAGTTTCAGATTTCTACTCAGACTGCCCTTATTACTTACACAGAAAAATACAAAGAAATAATATTTATGATGTTGTTTTGTCTCCCAAGTTTTCCCACACGTTTTGTTTTGATCTTATCTAAGGCCTACAGACCCTTTGTTGTATTCAGGTCTCTTATTTTTGATCTTTAGTATGAACATAAGCAGACAAAAATATCTGTGATAAAGCCTGAAACCCCCTGAGACCTATTCAGCGTGGAACTTTGCTATGAACTTGAATGTACAAAGGAATGTGTCTCATTAATGGACATTTATATATTATCTGCATAATGACTTTTTTTCTATTCCAGCCTCCATTTTTATGCCTTTTATCATATGATATGGCTATCCATTGGTTGTCAGAGGTCAGTTACAAGACCAAGATATGGATGAGAATGTTATAGCTCACTCCAAGGATAATCTAAAATATATAGTTGCCATTGACTCTGTCAAAAGCCTTTTTCCATATTTAAGGAAATAGTTGAAAAGAGGATTAGATTTATGTTTATCAGGGTTAAGGTCAAAAGCAGTCATTTTTTTAATAACTATTGAATTAATTATAAATACTATTTAGTTAGACTGAATTATTTCAGTTAAAGTGTACCCTTACAAATCTGTTTTCACAATATCTGGAAATAATTTTTCCACTGACTTATATGTGAGATTCTGTGTATGTGTGTGTGTGTGTTGTTTTTAATTTTTCCTTCTCCACAAAGAAAGAAAGAAAGCATAACTACTGTGAAAGTTGACTTCAGAAAAAGGCAAGTATATTTTTTTTCCATGTCACATTTTCTTCAAACTAGCAAAAAAACGACTATTTATTTTATAATACCACCTTTCCTGCAACAAATGGTTTCAATCCAGACAACTAAACCTGGATTATTTTTTTTTTTATCAACTTTTAGGAATAGAGTTTGCAAACAAAACATCAACCTCAACTCCACTGGAAATGTATAGATCCAAACAAAATTTGTCATTCATTTAGAATCATAGTGCATCTGCAAAGCTAATTAAATGTAACATTTAAGTGGGGAATTAAAAAAAAAAAAAAGTAGCACTTGCACTTTGTAGACCAAAGTAAACATCCTGCATGCTTGTGTGTTTTCACTACAGTCACATAAATATTTGTGAGGCCAGATATTTTCCTAGGATAGGTTTTTTGACTCCAAGGCATGACACTGATTCGCACCCACTGGTCCTAAATGAAACGCCCGGATTGTTGCAACTTTCACTTAACCACACAGGAGCAAAACAGACCTCCAAGGAGACTTGGGCAGAAGTTCCCACAACAGCAGAAGCAATGTGAACTGGCTAGGAAATATCACCAAATCAGCCCTGATTGCCTCCCCCAGTGGAGTTCTACAAAAACTTCTTAAGACAGAAGGCTTGAAAATGTTGAAACATATTATGACTTTACTGAGCAGAAAACTTGATATTTCCTTTTTAAAAATAATTTTCAAAACGCACAGAACTTTTCAACCACAGCAAACAGATTAACAACCATAGCCATGGCATGCCTGTAGACACACAGACTTGCAGTGCCCTGATGAGAAAAGAGAGGGACGAGCTCCATCACTGCGTAGTTGGAAGTCCCAGTTTGTCACAATAGGACATATGTATAAGCAACCCTGACATACTGCACCGTGGGCTTCTCCCAGTATGGCCACTAGTTTACACAGGGAGCAGTTATGCAAGTATGGGATGGGGCAGCCCTCCTGAGCTCAGTCCCACAGCCCAGCGTTTGAAAAGGGACTTTGTATGTCTTCTTCTGCTCCTCCAGGGGCGGGCAAGGCAGGCTACAGTCTGAACTGATCTTCTCCCCTCTTTTAATTAAATTCATTTGGCTAGCTTCAGCTGGGGCCCTTGGAGCAACGCAGAGTTTCTTTGAAGACTGCCTCGAGCCCCCAAATTTCCCAAAGTTACAAGCTTTCATACGACAGGAGAATTTCCTTGGTGACTGATAAAGTTTGTTGAGATTGGAAGTGCCTAAATTCTCTGCTCCTCTGAGCTTCCCTTCTTTCCCTCTCCTTTTCCTTCACCCCCAGCTCTCCTGGCCCCTTTTCAGCATCCTCTGCTCCCAGACTCCCGCTACTGCCCCCATGCCACTGATGTTTCGGCAGAGCTGGGGGGCACTTCTTGATGCACTGCAGATGTGGGCCGTTAGTGGTGCTTTCACATGGAACTCAAATTGCTTGAAAAGGTTTAACCCTGTGACTAAATTCTCAAACCTGCAAACTGTAAGCAAAGCTCAGGCTCCCATCTAGTCTGAAAAGGGCAAGTTAATGAAAGAATCCCCCACCCTAGCAATTCACAGGATGCATGAAAAGAAACCTAAACCCCCCACATTCTCAATGCTAATTAAGCAATAATGATCAAGGCACAGAGTATTTCCTGGGGATTAATAACTAACTGGGAGGAGATGATGACCCCAGACAGTCATTAATCCTCAGGAAATGCCCTGCATCGAAGTTGTTATTGCTAGTTCAGACTAAATATGTGAGAAAAGAGATTTTTAAGAGTCTATCTTGCTGGAGCTTTTTCAGCATGTTTTCTCTTTGGTTGTGATTATGAGCCCCCTGGAGTAGGACCTCGCTGGTCCATCAGTCAGCCAGATTGCACAAAATATTCCTCTAGACTCCACTATGTTCAGAAATAAAAATCAAATCGGCTAATTAGACAGACCTTTCTGCAGATGTATCTTGCTTTTCTCTAGACACGCAAAACCTGGTCCTGAACAGCATTAAGATGTGTCGGCTCCCAATGAACTCCATGAGGGCTGTTTCAGAGCTGAGCCTCTGTACCCCAAATTTTGGAGTAAATTCTGCCATTCTTCTATTCTGAGCAGCACGCAGCCCCAGGAGCTCATCACTTCTGACTACAGGGCTGTATTAAGTACATACTTAACATTAGGCAAACATGCACACTCAACTGCCTTGAATAACTTAATAGATGATGATTAGTGACCAGGATTTGTTTGCCCTTGAGATCTCATCCTTAGCTATTCGACTCCCAGCAACTCACAGCCAATAACAATACAAGTGTTGAAATTCAAGCATACATAACGTTTCCAGGAACTGAAATTGCATTTAATGGCAACAGTCACAACCAGACAGGCATCGCTGTGCTGTACAGTTCACAGAGGTGTAGTGTAGGACCCAGGCCGTGCCATTACATTGAGGCAGTCTTTACATCTCTCTCATCTTGTGTTAGTGCACACTGGGATCTTCAAAGCAAAAATTTGTAACCCAATTTTATAAAACAGAAATGACCAGATCATCTTAATAGTATGACTAGCTATTGCAAGCTGTTGCTAGTAATGAAGACCCCAAGACACATACACATGCACACACAAATACATATTCAAAAGAAAAGGAAAGCTTCTGCTATCACATCAGAAGTCCCCCATATACTGATATTTTCAGGACTGATTAAAGAATTTAGCATCTGCAAACAAAAAATGGAAGTTCAGGCTAAATGTGTGAAACATAGACATTATTATTATCATTTGTAGTCTTTAATTTCTACTGAAAACTGAGCTATTAATGGATTTATTTATTTTTAGTATATATATACACCATTAAATATGTCCTTCAGCTTAGGAAGAGAAACTCATCATAGAGGAAAAAAAGCGTCATCTACATTAGTCTTCCCAGCTAGGTTTAAAATAAAAATAAATAAATAAATAAATAAATAAATAGATAAATAGATAAATAGATAAATAAATAAATAAATCAGGCAGCAGTTTAAATAACAAAAGAAGAGCTATCTTTTCTAAAATCTTTACTGGTTAACATTAATAAGGTTAATAGTGGCACAAGGACACAGTTACACAGCACATATTAAGAACTGTTTCAGTTCTAAGCATCATTCTTTCAGTTTTTGTCACTTCTGTGAATTTTTTGTTTGTTTGTTTGTTTGTTTTGTTTTGTTGGTGGTGATGGGCTTGTGTTCTTTTTTGTTTTGCTTTCTTTTCTAAAAGGATGAAAAAGAAAGATCTGATAACAATAAGCCCTGCCTGGGTCTAGCTCCTAAATTAGTTCAAGACCAAGGAAAAAATACAGTATCTAACAGATTTAAGTTAAAGAAAAATACTTAAAAGAAGATAGTTAAAATTCAGATCTGGGAAAAAATGAAAGTGACTTTTTTTTCCCAGTTTCACTCATCCCCCTCACTATTGCCTCTCTAATCAGAGGAAGAAAAAACAATTCATAAATCAATGCAATATTCATACTAGAGAAGTCTCATAACCTAACATACAGCTACATGAATTAGCAAACTCCACTGTGTATGGAGTTCTCCCTAGATGCTTTCACAGGATCCCTGCTTTATCATCCACATAAATCTCTCCACTTTGTAGAAATACCAGCCTGAGTGTTAATAACACTGTGTCAGCATTTTGGTAAGATTTATATCAGAAAACTACACTGAAAATTGTCTGGTCATTATACATTCCTTCAGAATCGATGAAAGACTATAAATCTTCTTGAAATACATTTGCACTCATATGACTCAAACATACTCCCTAAATGCATCCTAACATTCATTAGAGGATATTTAAGGATGGCGTTGCAGAGAGAAAAAAAAAAAAAAAGTCACTGTATTAAAATTGTTGGGAATTTTTGTTTGTTTTTAAAGGTGTATATAAAAAGTATATTCCAAGAGCTGGGTTGGAAGATCTATTTGCCAGATGAAAATTAATAACTGCTCTAAAGCAGGACCAACCCTACTTGCTCCTCCATACCATGAGAGCAGTCACTTGGTCTAAAGTTTCATGCTGGCCTATTTCTTATTAGCTGCAGTAAGCTGGCATCAAGGGGCTATCATCTGTCAAAATATCAGTAGGAGAAACAATTGACAAAGCCACCACTTGAGAATGTTGAGTAAACTGGGTAAAAAGCAGTGAAAGAAGTTAATGTGCAACCTGGCACACAGTACCAGCCCAAGCCGTGAGAACCACTTACGTGATAATTGGTCCCTCACAATATCTTCTGCTCTGTAAAACATTGTCTTGGGCTTGTCTTTCAGCACAGGAACTGATCTCTTTGAGATGCAATGAAACAAACACCCACCTGAAAGCCCCCTCCAGCTGACAGGGGAGGAACTCAGGTGGGAAAGCTTGCAGTTTCTGAACAGGTACAAACAGTTTCAGGTAACTCCAGACTCACCCAGGGTCAGTAGAAAAAAGCAAACCGTTTTTTGAAAGAAGAAGCACATTTATATGCAGCCATTTATTCAATTCAGACAGAAATGAGTAGCCTCTGGGATTCAAAGAATCTCCCTCTCCATTTTTATCCTCCTTGTTGTCCAGCCTTAAAAAATCCCTATTGTTCTGACTGAGAATTACCAGGGGAAGAAATGTAAAACCAGGAATCAGAACAGGAACAGAGTAAATTAACAAAGCTGGCCTACCTACAGTGCAGGAACCCAGGCAGCAGAAGTATTAGAATAGATGTATATGAAATATCCTGTAACACAGGTGTTTCATGGTGTCCAAGTTTCTCTCAGCTTTTTCTGACATATATATATATATGTGTGTGTGTGTGTGTGTGTGTATGGTTATATCTGTATGTATGCATATATTGTTATTAAGGTTGGAAGAGTAGGGGGCAGAGCAACCAAAATCAAAGGCAGGGAAGTACAGCCACACGTTGGTATGTGTGTGCTGGCGCACAAATACACACACATGCACCAGAAAGGGCATCATTTTGAAAGAGCGCTGCTGTGCAGCAGTGAGAGTGCAGGTCATCATCACAAATCTATCCTTAAAGAACAGATGATGCAAAGGCTTCAAGTGGAAGGTTGAATTTCACCCTATAAGGCAAATTATTTTACTTTCTAAAGTTGGTTCACTTTGCGCTTATAAAGTGACCTAGGAGACTGTTCTAAAATGGGATCTTCTTGAGAGAAAGGGTCTGATTTGTAGCTACTGGAAAATATGAAATCTGTGTATGTTTTGGCACATCTTGAGATTCTCAAGAGTCGAGAAACAGGCCTCTTTGTTTTTTAATGATTCAGAGAGTGGCAGCCAGTCCTTAAAAAGTGGGAGAACTCAATGTTTGTAGAGCAAATATAATTTCCTTTATGACAGAAAAGTTCCCATAGCAGTATCTGTTATTTCTTGTGTTGTTTTAAAAAATAGTGATCCATGTTCAGACTTGTTGCTAGAGCAACAAACGTGGGCAAGTGCTGTTCTCAAGAGAGATGCTCAACAGCAGGCCAGGTGTTCTTTTGTATGGATCTGGATCTTGTCATATTAAAAACCGTGGATGAATCACGACAAATTTCCTTCAGATTTCACTAAAGTTTATGACAGCCATAGTTTCCTACTCAGTTTGTACTAAATCAATCCCTTTTCCATCAAAAGCACCATCCTTAAGTAGTCAAATACTGACAGGACTCTGGATGTCAACGGAAAAGTAAAAGCACAATGTGAAAATGTGAATGTTTGGTATCCAAGATTAATAATAACTAGTGTGGGATTTCCTTTGATGAGATCACCCGGTGTCTCAAAAAAAAAAAAAAAAAAAAAAAAAAAAAAAAAGACAGCCAGAACAACTAAATGGAAATAGAAGAGATAAAGAGAGAGCACAGTGATGAGACTAAAACTAGCTCCCCTGTGAATAAGGCTGGTATATCCTGCTCAATCCAAGCTAGAGCTGTGCAGAGAACATCATGCAGTCCCTTATAGCTGGACTCTGCTGTCACTGGGGGGCTGAGAAGGCTTCTGTCTGGGGACCCAGGTCTATGTGCAGATAGAAATGGCTCCCTGGGGAGAGTGCGCTGAAGCTCAGCACAGATTCCAGATCTGGAAACTCCCTTCTACACCATCTTTAGGCATGCATTTCCTTAGATGAATAAAAGATGCCTTAGAAAAGAAAGGCAACTCTGGGAATACATAATACATAACCGACAGTACAGTCCCTGATAATTTCTGGATTTCTCCAGTACCACATCCACACATGTGCTAGCAAAAATTATCTTCAGGGACTGCTCCCAAAAGTAGCAGATACCAGACTTGCTTTGGTCACCTCAACAGTTTTGCAACAATATCCTAATAGGCCTGGAAAAAAACACTCAGAGTTAATTCTGTTGCCAGACCCCTGAGCACTCCACAGGGCTGAGATTAATTCCAGTCCAAAATGCTGTAAAGTATGAACATAACCAGTCTGATCACACCTAGTGTGAACCTTTTGGCCTTGGGCACAGTGAGAGGGCTGATTTTGCTGCTGTTTGTCCTTGGCTGCCACACTGGGGATTTCCCTTGTTCTGCCTTTCTTCCACGCTCCCCCCTTTAACCGACCCAAGAAAGGCTCACAGGAAAGCCAGGCAACTTTCAATTTAAAGGATGTTAACTCCGCAGGGCGGAACATTGCTACAGCAAAACCATGCTGGTCCTCATGGCCTGACTGATCTCACCCCACTGCTTCCTGGACAGCACAACTCCACTGACTTACTCCTGACTCGCCATGGCCTAAGAGAAAAAATGAACCCTCTTTTCCTTGCTGGAGGAATATTGTTAATAAACTGAACCCAGAGGAATTCAACACTGCTTTAGGCTTTGCCTGTAGGTCAAGGGAGGCCAAGATGGTCTAAAAGGTGCAAGTCCATAATCATCAATAAGGAAACCATAACTTTCTGCACTCTTTCCTAAGCTGCTAGGAGCAGATGGCGTGCTCAGCAGATGGAGTGGTGCAGAGATGCACATCTGGAATGCAGGTGCTCCACCAGATATTTGGTTGCATTCCAGCAGCTGGATTGCTCTGTAGGCATCCTCCTCTGTTTATTGCCTAGAAAGAGGTTTGTCCCTAATTGGCATTAACAATAACAACAATATCTCCTCCTCCCTAACAAGCCAAAGGCTGGAGTCAGTCATACATGTCCCTCTGCTTCCCTTTACTCTAATTTTCTTGTGAGTAGACCACCCTCTTCTTCATCTGTTTGGCAGACCACTGCACTGAGGTGGATGTCAGGGCCACCACCAGCTGCAAGCCCTTTATTGCTTTTCAGTTCTTCAGCTGAGCATTTATTATTATTATAATTCCTCAGCAGCTGGGGACGAAAAGAGGTGATCAGCAGCAACTAAACCTTCAGGTTATTCAGTTTTACTCAGTTTAGCTTCCAGGGACTGACCATGTTGCCTTGTACTATTGAAGGGTCACATTTCTGCAACAGAGGAGGGGATTAAGGAGAAGACTCTTCACACAAGATAACTTTAAATACAGCCCCACTGAATGAACGCATCTCTTTGGAGGTAGGCCCAGTTCCTTCATCTAACCATACACTTAGCCTGTCTAAGCTGTGCTAAGCTGCCCTAGTACCCTGCCAGCAAAGATATACAAGCTTCTTTTCTGCAAGGCATAAGAGTATGCATGCTCTGCTGGCCACTCCAGCCACTGCCTAAACACATTTTTCCCTGAAAGCAGGCCACGGTACTGAAAACAAAGAACAAGAGAAAAGAGAATTGAATAGTTTAACAGGAAGGGTCATAGATGAGTTTAGCTGGTTGCTAATGCATGCCCTAGCATATATTTTTTCCCCACACCGTTAAATTTTCATTCCCTAAGGTATTAGAAACTTTAGATATTTAAAACTCAGTTTCCTATTTTAACACCATATACAAGTTACAAAAAGACATTGTGTCAGTCATGAGGGAAAGGTAGTTAGGGTGCCCAAGTTCTGCAGCGTGACAGAGACAGATCATACTCAATTTATCTTTCTTCCAAAAAATAATTGTTGCTATGGCAGTAAATGCTTTGAATGAGAAAACAAACAAACAAACAAACAAACCAGCCTGTGAATGCAACATGTATAAAGAGTCAGAAAGCAGGGCCCAAACTATTCCTTTTAAAGTTAGAAACCTAAGCTTAAGCTTCTCAGTCAGCATTTAGCTTCTCAAATACCCAGGCAATTTCACTTTTAAGCACATTGCTCATCCAGCAGCAGCTAGTACTGGCATCAACAAGAGGTTTGCCACTCTTTGACTCTCTTACCAACATGGAGGTTGTGGTGAGATGGCAGAGGGGAAAAAGGAAGTTAACTCATCTTTTGCTAGTTCAAAATGATCCTTTGGGGAAATTACAATCAGATCTGTGTTGTAAGATCATAGTTGATCATTTCCATCTATAGCAAGTGACCTCAATAACTGCACTGTCATCACACCCAATGGAAAAAAAAAAAAGAAAAAAAAAGTGACAGAAGCAAACAATTTGCTCAGAGATATGAACAAAGGAACCATCTGTCTCCTGTGACTAATAGTACTGAGGGTCAAAAGCAGTTTACTTCACCGCATAGCATTAACGATGGGATGCTTTGACCACACTGTCCCTTGACCTATTCTATTAGTGGAAAGCTTAAGACTTTCATATACTCCAAGGCCTCTCTTTTCCTTGACCTGGACTGAAAACACATACCATACCACAAATGTATGCTATTTCAGGCACTTAGATATGAGTTTTACAATTCCAGACTGTGATCAATTACTGACTATTTGAGATTTATAACAAGTGCTTTTTCCACAGAACTGAAATCTGATGGTGACTTCTACTAGAAACTCAGCTAAACTTGAAGAACTGATGTTTAGAGAAGAAGCCCAAATAGATCCATATTTCAATACTTACTGAACCCAGAACTGGCAAATTTGCACCAGATTTGATCAAACAAACCCTATTAAGGACTGAAACAATTACAAAGGGACTTGCGCACGTGAAAATGTTACACAAATATAAAGGTAGGATATGAATCTCTGGTTACACTGGTTTAAATGCTAACATGTAAACATTCATTCCAGCCTCTTCAGATTTTATTTTATTTTATTTTATTTTATTTTATTTTATTTTATTTTATTTTATTTTATTTTATTTTATTTTATTTTATTTTATTTTATTTTTTGGCACTGTGAATATAATTTAAATTAATCCAATTGGATTAATTTAAGGAAGAGGAAACATGGATCAATGGCTAGTGCATTAATTTAGAAAGTTCGTTGTCTACACAGTCAAGAGAACACAACAGTGATTTCCTTAGCATACGTACATCTATTCACATAAGACCACTTGACCTATGTAATTATGTTCCTAGCTTCATCACAATAGTGAAGTGCTTGAAGTTGGATGGGATGAACATGGACCTAGAGTCATAAATGTACAACTACAGTTCCCCAACTTCTTTACAGACTGCTGAAAGGGACTTTATTGTAGAAGTAAAATCTATTTTACTTCAGCTCCATGCAAAGGACCATATAACTAAGCCTGTAATGTGCAACACAACACCACATGGAAGTGTTCAAGCTAGCTTGAAAAAATGTCAACAGAGCCAAAAGTTATATATATTTATATCAGGTGATATTTCTAACACAGTAAATAGTCTTGATGAGACACAGATCCAAAGCATCACGTTAATGTGAATTTTATTCTTCTAAAAGAAATACATATGCAGGGTATTTGCACTGAACTGTGAAGGTAACACCAGCTCACTGGGAACTTGTCTCTAACGGCATAACAATGTAGCCATGCTCTTAGCAAGGATCCCAAAGCTTTCATTATTCAACCAAGTCATATTTCAATGTAGCTCACAGTGAGAGTGGCATGAAGAAAATACTTAATATAGTAAGCCAGACTCAAAAATTAGGCCTGAAATCCACCTAGCAAAAGTGCAGAAAGATGGAGGAAGGATTATTTCCGTTTTAGAAAAAATGTATCTCATACATTTTGCAGAAATGAACAAGATAGAGTGGCTACAGCTCTTCCAATGAGAAGGGAGAGCCTGCATTCCAGAATGGTCCATTAACATTCTTCAGTTATCCATTTCAGAAACACAGGATTCCAATTGAAGATTCCTGTAATCAATAAATATTTTTAACGTCAAGAGATCTCCTATTGTGAATTTCAATAAACTTTTTAAAATTTAATAACGAATTAAACCTCAAGTGACCACAATGAAATGAAGTACTCTTTTTCCCAGTTAAAAAGCATAAAAAGACACAAAGAGATCATTTGGGGTTGAGATGCAGTGCAGGACATGAGTTTTCATATTCTGTGTTTCCATTGTGTAGGTAAACTTGAGTCTAAACAGCAGTTCATAATCACGTGGAAAATCAGGAATTGAACCCAAATATTTCGTCTTCCTGCTCTGTATTTTTCTTACCCAGTTACCTTAATGATTAAATAAAAGTCACTCCAAATGAACAAGCTCAGGAATATTCTCAGGAATAATGTGTATTTTCTTCTTGTATCCAACCCCATCTTTTTAAAACATCATAAAGAATTTAAGAGAATGCTCTGCAAAGGAGCAAGTGAATTGCTCATTTTTTTCTGATTGGCATTTGTAACTCCTCTTGCTAATTCTGAACACAAACAATTATCTGCACAAAGATACTGAAACATCCTTTTTCTGCAACTGCAATGGTTTTACATGCCCCCGCTATTATATCTCAGCAGTTCTAGAACCAAACCCATCACACTGCAAATATGGCACAACTTGACAGGCAATGCAGATGTATTCCAAGTGTTTGGGATACGACTCTCAAAGTCACACGCAGCTGACTTTCTTGGCTAACTCTCACTCTCTTGGAGTTTTAGTTTCAATGGCTGCAACGGTCTTCAGCACATGTAGGTAATGGACCATGTAAATATCAAGCATTTTTGTAAGAACAGATCTGGATGTCCTCAATTATAATGCTTTCATCCATGCATTCCTGGTGATTTCCTTGAAACCAAATATATTGTTTTTCACAGGTATTTCCAAATCTGGTCCATAATGGGGAATGAATAGTAGAGGCAGTAAAAGTTTTCAGCTGGAAAAATTTCCCATAAAAAGTCAAGGCTTCCTTGAAAATGAAATTTTTCATAGCACTCAAGAGTTACATTTATCAGAGTTGAAGGTCCAGAATTTTCTATTAACTTCGCAAACACTCACTTCAGTGTGATTCTATCCAGGCTTTTAAAAATGTCACAAACACAGTGTGGACATTCATAGTAAGAATTAAAACTGACGGGAAAGGCTATATTTTCTATCCCATTAATAATGTAAGAATTTCCTTTTCTTTTTTTTTTTTTTTCTCCTGCCTTAGTATGATCACATTTTCTAACCCACTACAGAGTTAGACAGAATTCAGAATATTTAAAGGATGATAATTACTGCCTTTACTATACTTCTCAGAAATGAAGCAGATAGGGATTCTGAATAGGTCCAAGACTTTGTATCTGAAAAACTTTCTGATTCCAAAATATGGCTGCAGAAAGGCGAGTTGTGGTAGAGGGGGGAGGAGAGGGATGGAAAGGGTCCGTCTCAAGAGGTTTCCAGACAGCTTAGAGAAGGAGTATTTTGATGGTAAACTCTCTTGCCAAACTTTAATTTTATTTTATTTTTTTTTAATACATAGGCTTTTTTTTTTCCCCCCTGAAATTTCTTAGTACAATATTATTCAGTAAGCACATATATTTCTCTCTGCCCAGAGATGCTGGGTTTTCAATTTTTTCTCCCATACAAGTGGAGATCAAGGACATTTACGTATTTCAATGCAGGCCTCGAACAAAGATTTCTTCAGTGCTTCATTTAAAACTTCCTAACGTTCAGCTCTTGTCAGTTTGCAGGTGGATGGGTTGCCCAGCTGTCATTCTGTACAGTGGTTTTGTACAACAACTGGAGTCAGGTTTTTCTTGCCTTATATTTGCCATGAATTTTCACGGATGTCATTTGCCAAGGTTTAAGACACAGCTATTCATTGAATAAAGTCCTAGTGTGTCTGTCCATAAGCATCTGTGCGGACGAAGCCAAGCCTTCTCTGGGTGCATTCCCAAAACTTAATCAGGCTAGATACAAGTGTGTAGCATTTTACTGCTTGGCTTATGAATTCTAAAATATCCAGGTTCTTTACCTCATTCTGGCAGTGGAAAGCTGGGAGGAGGGATTTTAACTGAACATATATTACAAAAACACTATGTTTAAGCCTCCTTTATATTGGAATGGACAACTGATCTGAAATTCGTCAGAGCTGTAATGAATAAAAGGTTCACTGCAGGACTCATTGCACCATATCTCTGCATTTGGTTGGGAGCTTCAACTTTATTATGTTATAATATCTTTAGAGTGCACACTCCACACTAGGATCAAACCTGACTTGCTGCTCTTTCTTTGCTTTCCTTTTTAATACTGAAATGAATGTAATGCACTTTTGCTGTCCTTGTTGTTTTGGGTTGGCTTTGTTTGATCAGTTCTAGTAATAAGGAAAACATCAATTCTCATTTAAAACAAAACAAACCAAAACTTTCTTTTAATAATGTTTCTGTTTAATAGTATGATCTCAGAGTAGAGTTTATTGCTGCTTTTTTCCTTTTTTGCAAGACTTCTCTTAGTAAATGTATATCATTGTTCTTTAATTTGATATTTGCTAATCCTGAACAAGTAAGAAACATATACTTCATCATACTTGTTAGGACACAGAAGTATTAATAAACATAACTTTTCACATTCAGCGTTCTGTGCTGGGTTCTAGTTTACTCTAAAAGGTTTAACACTAGGTAATTCAAAACTTCTAAGGCCAGAAAGGCCAACCATAATTATTAACAGGTACTCAGGAGACTACTAGGAATTACAAGTTAATTCCTCTCATGTGTCTTGAATTCTAGAGAGGATTCCACGCTTTAAGATGAAGCTGAGCTCTTCTTTAATAAGTTTCACAAATTGATGATATGTCTTGAGTTTCACAGTTGTATTCAAACCACGTGCTCCCAAAGCTTCATCCTACTGGCCTCTTGCCTCTTCCTTCCTATTTGCCATCCTGCACTTTGTACGCACATTCCCATACAGCACATATTACTAATTATCCTAGGCCCCTGGTCAGCTGGAATCCATGTAGGCTCCTGGCTATAGTTCAATTTTAGATGCCAACATCTAAGAAATAAAATGAACAAAGTTAAAGGCTTGAAGCCATACAATTCTGAGCTTGCCACATCCTTCTGGTCAGATCCCCTGCACAGACTCTGCAAATTTACTTTTGACACATCTCTCTGTAGATTGTGATTGAGCAGCTGCTGGATCTCTGGAAGACTTCCAGCAGTGATCATGCTACCTGCTTCATGGGAAGAACCTAGCAGCATGCAATTGCAAGAGACTCAATGGTTGATACAAACTTCTTCCCAAATCTATTTACCATTTTCTATTTAAGTTCAGAAACAAGGAATTAGCCATTACTGTTGTGCCAGAGGCCCTCATCAGCTTGAAGACGTACACTGTACTTGGTACCGCACAGAATCATATAAAAATATGATGCCTATTCAGTCTAAATTACTTCTGTGTGTACAGTTTAACTAAGAGATACCAATATCAGGTACAATATCTGAAAGTGTGTTCCTGAATCTGGATTAATTTCCACATGTTTTTTTGGCACTACTGAATTTGGAAGTAGAATTCAGCTGATTAGTCTATGTAGATTAAACTGCCTTCCTTCCTAGTCAGTAGGAAAAGTTATGCAGCTGTTTCAAGGGCAGCTGTATAAATTCAACTAAATCACAGGAAAAGCTTTTTATTCATTATAATACAGCTTGAGGCAAAATAAGGCTGAAGTTATTAAACTGTAAGTAAAACTAGCCACAGTAAAATATATTGAAGTCAAGATTAAAAGCACATACACAGTATGAGCTCTTAGTGTGGATGGTTAAGAGAGAAAAAAATTATTCCTTGGTGAGAAATTGAAATTCCTGAAATCTCTGTTCTTGTGACCATACTGGGTTCTGGGATTTGAAAACTGATGCTGAATGCTTGTCAGCATCATTCAAAGGAGAGAGAATCAATCCAGAAATTTTTACCTATAAAAACAAAAACAATAATGTGTTCTTTCAACCATGACCTTGATAACATTTTTAAAAGCTTCAGACTACGCTCTATGTCAAACTGTAGTTTTTCATCGCAGGGCTGAACTGTTTGGAAAATGCAACACGGCCAGGATAAACCTTTATCTTCATTTGCCCATTGTTACTTGTATTTTTGTAGCCTTTTGGTAGCAAGAGGTCACATTTCCATGAAGATAAATTCCCTATTAGACCCAACTGTGGTCTGAGGTCATTGCATATCTGTGCCAGGACAGACTTAAAAGTGATGGTGAATAGGAAGTTTTTGTGTTGTATTGTCCTGGTTTACTGCAGCTGGAGCCAGACGGTGTTAGGACCAATATCAGCATGAGCTAAAGCAAGCATATCTTTCTAGTTGCTCATCACACAACAAAGAGTAAATAAACACTGTCCTCCATCCAGACTGAGCTGTCAGCCCAATTAGGCATGAGAATGTCCTATCACACCACATTTCCTATATCTTCACCTTCAATTTCTACCGCTCATATGCCTGGGGTGATTTCAGATAGATGTGGCTGTATTTAAACACAGCTACGCTGCTGGCAGGGGTCAGGTCTGCTGTGTCAACACTAATCCTTCCTGTCTACTATCAGCTAGTTTGACATTTGATTTGTGTCAAGTTTCTGTGTCCACTGGAAGCCAAATATCACAGTTTTGAGATAACACTTTGCCCCACTTTCCTCTAACCATTGAAAAATTCTGTATTTTCCCTACTTAAGCTCTGAATCGAGGGGATCTGAAGTTACCAAGGCAAAATTGCATATGCCTGGGAAATTATACTAGAACAGACATCCTTTCACTTCATAAATCCATGCCACTCAGCTGAAGCTATAAAAGAATTAAACAGAATGCCCTTTTGTTCAAAATCCAAACTACAAGAATTAGAAGCCTGATATTTTGAGCATCTCACTGAAATGTGCTCTTTGCTCCATCCAGTGCAACAGAGTAGGTCTAATATAGCACCACATTTTATATACATCTTAAAATTTGACACAAAAAAGGCCAGCCACTCAAAGCACAGAATATCTTAATGTTCACATCAGACTTGTTCTAAACGAAGCCAAAGGCTTCTCTCACCCCCTCAAACTCTGCCGAATAGTTTGTTATGACTGTGATAAAGATCAGTATCTACTGAAAGATAAGCCAGGACCACCACCAATTTGGGCCTTCAAAGCATGCTGAACTGCATTATACCACAGTGTGAAAGGATATGCCTGTCATGAAGGTGCCAGCTCTTGTCACAAGGCTGTTCCTCCTATTTTAGCACTAGTCGAGGGTTTTCCCATGAGCCCTAAATAGCCGTAGGTTAGGTTTCTGGCTGTATGCTGTACTGCATGTGATGTATATGGTCCACAGTTCCGGCATGCACAGTGATGAGCTACATCACGTATGTGGGATCAAACACAGACCAACACATCTAGATAATTCTGAGCTGCTATCTCTCTGCATACTGACTTTCCAAATCAAGATTTAAATTTTCTTGTGCATGAACATTTCATTCTTCAGGTTCACAGACACAGGTAAGTGGAGGGAAAACTTGTCTAACACAAACAACCCCTAAATGGGGGCTCATTGCTTGTCTCATTGGCATGTTTACTGTACACATCAGGTCTGTGTGAGAAAACATAGAATAACATCCCTGAAAATTAAGCCATTTCTTTAAAAAAAAAAAAAAAAAAAAAAAAAAAAAGTAAGGTACATTTAATTCCATATATTTATACCAGCCTAGGCAGTCACCTAAGCCAAGAGTATTTTTACAGTAGAATAACCCTCTTCTGTTTTGGCATTTTATGCTGTTTGACACTTTCAAAATCAAAACCAAAACTTTTACCTCCAGGAAAAGACTTTTAAAAGTTCATATTCATGTTAAATAAATAAATAAATAAATAAATAAATGTACATTATCAAGAACATCAATTTGAAAGTATTTTAGTCTTAGCTCCAGAATATGAGCAAAAATAACACTGCAAAATAGGTGTGTATGTGATAATAGTTACTATGGATAATTATACACGATATGCAATTCAAAGTTTAAATACATTTTAACATTTAGTATTTTTTTTTCTTAAGTAAACACCTAAAATAGGAAGCTTTTATTTGAATAATAATATCAACACCTCTTTTTCTAAATTTTCATTTCTCACTCTTCCTTGTTATGTGGAAAATTATTACTACTCCTATCTGCTGACAAATAGGTGGATAAGGACAGAAAAAATGTCCACATCTCTATCTAGGATACAGAATCAAAAGTCAATAGCTGAGGGCAGGCAAGAGGCTCGATCTTCTGCGAGTAGCTGGAACAGAGGGAGGACTAGAGAGAACCTCAGGTCTGCCATACATCCTTGATGCACAGGAGATCTGTGTCACATAAGGGACAGGAACATTCTTCTCTCTCCTTTGAAAGCAAGAAGAGAAAGGAGGAGATGAAGCAGGGCTTTGCCTGTTTCCTGGATTTCCCCTGGGGCAGGATGACTATACATTACTGCTTGCAGCAGGGCACAGGCTAATCACTGCTGTGCTTACACTGAACACAGAATGGACTTGTCCCTATTCTGAGTGGTTTACAGACAGCGCTCCTTGACTCTTTTATAAGCAATTCAGAATTTCTTGGGGTTTTCCAGCTGATTTTAGATCACTAGTTCAACTAAGTCACAACATGGCCTAGCCAGCATCTTTTCCCAGACAGGAACTGGAACACATGGCTTGTGGTTGCGGTAAATTAATAAGGGGGTGAAAAAAAATAAACAGAAGGGACTTTTCCCATGTGTTTTACATGCAAATCTGTCCACCATCCAGTTCATCTGTAGCACACCATTCTCTTGCCAGCCATTCCTGTGTTCACTTGCTATATAACTCTATGCTTCCCTCCACCACAAACTGTACTTTTAATGAGTTCTCTGAATTTCAGAAGGCCAGATACTGATGATGTATGCCGGTGTCATTCTGCCGTGGATTTTTAAATCAGCTCCAGAGCTGCTTCTATATGTATTTAGATGTATGATGAATTCCTTACATGTACTGTATATAGCCTTAAGCCATAATTATTGCATCTATTTGTATAGAAATATTTCTACATTCTCCTGCTATCAACATTTACACAGCTATGTAATAAAAATGGTCAGGGAAATATCTTTACAGCAGAAAAAATGACTGAATTTCATTACTTCACTTAAGCACATCACAGGCTAGACCAAAAAAAAAAATCTAGCCCTGTGAAAATACAAAAATACAGCACTATAAATTCTTAAAATGCATCATTTTTCAAAGGAGAAAGATTCCTAATTCCCACTAAAATCCAGGATTTCCTGAAACAAGCTTTGAAAAAAAAAAAAAAAGAAAAAAAAAAAAAAGTGTGTTGTATTTTTAATCTGCATCCTCATCACCATCATTCGTCAGTACAAATACTTTTTTTTTTTTTTTTTTTTTTTTTTTTTTGTGGTATGGCTGTGAGTTTCTTCATAATTATCAGTGGAATATCCCTGGAAACCACTTTCAGTTCATTTCCTCAGGCCTGAGGAGTGCAAGCAGAACTGACAAATCTTAGAAACACACTTAGAAGAAGTGCAGCTCCTCTTCCTTGTTGTTTAGCAACGCTTGGGTCAGTTTGTGGTTCACATAGTCCGAGAAATCATTCAAAATTACAGTGATCAAGAGTCGCATTGCAGCAGAGGAAACCTACAAGGCTGACTAGTTTTCCCACAGTCCATGAATCCAAAACTCAACACTTGCTGCAGTCTTTGCTTCAGAGTTTCTACAGCTGAGCAACATGTGTAACCAGCCAAACTGTTGCGTATGGAAGGAGGTGGCCCTACCTCTTCCTCAGTCTGATGTTAAGGGAAGCTAACCACTGACTGCCCAAAGTTCACTAGAATACACTGGGGAAGTTATTTAACTTGTAAACAAAGGGTCTTGCAGTGGCCCTTTACAATCGCTCCAGCGATTGCTGGCCTCTTCGTTGTTCAGGCCTGCGTGTTCTCAGATACCTCTAAGAAAACTATGAGGTCAGGAACTGGGACTCAGTCCAAAAATCCACTGAATCCTATGGAAACCATCCCACTCAGTCACTGCAGTTAGCATTGGAAACCAAATCTTCCTCTGTATGCACCTGAAGTAGATCCACAGTGAAGTAGTTAATCTCCATCTCTATATGTTAAAACCATAGGTGTCCACTTATTCACATGCCACACATTTACCGTAACATCACAAGATCCACTCTTCATCCAAGACATGACTTAAGCAGATAATAATTGTTGGCAGTAAAAACATATATTATGGTCATGCCCCTAATTCATGTTTGTTGTGCCAAGTGGTACATATAATTAATTTGTGATGTGTAATTTGTCCCATATCCATTATCATTCCTCCTTCTCCACTGTTCTTCAATGCTAGCCACTACACCATGGCTAAAAATAACATTTGTTGACAGGTTTATAATGCACAAAGGCTGGTCCAAATCTACACAAGCCATTTACCCTACAGACTGTACCCAGACTTCTCTAATTACTAGAAAATCATTAACGAACTACAAAATATCATTTGAAGGGAAACTAATGAAAGAACTTGCTATTGATAAACTGTAACTTAATCAATTGCTGCATACCCTTACTGTGCTCCACCAGGTTTTCATGTACAACCTTTTGCTTGTATTTTATCAGCAACCTACCCTGTGCAGCCATTTAGTAGTCATATTTGAGACCAAATGCAGTCCCTGCACACCAACACACACTTACTATGGGCACTAAAGGAAAAAAAAAAAAAAAAAAAAAAAAAAAAAAGGTAAAACAATAGCTTAAAAAAGAAAAAATGGAGAGGAGGGGTCCTGAGCATATCTGAAGCCTGCTTTATGTATGTGGTATCACAGTGACCAGGTGAATTGGATCTCCTTATCTATAAATGCACTGTGAAACACATGTATGAATAACTTCCTAAAATATATTAAAAAATAAAAAGGAGGGAAGGGAGTTTCCTTTAAGAAAAGATCATTTTGTATATTTCAACACTGGATTTTACTCCGATTCACATGTGCACTTTAAATGTTCTCTTTTTGGTTTTGTACTTTTCATAGTAGCAGGAAGCAAAAAGCTGAGCAAGAAAATATCCACATGTTCAGTTAAATAAATGATCTGAGAAGGTTATTACCTTAAATTTCAAATTGAGATATTTTTTAAAACTTTAATTGAGAGGCTGTTCTGATTTTCCTCTTTTGCCTTCCCAAATTTTAACTAAAGGCAGCAATAAAATTGTGCTAACAAATAATGAGATACGAATCTTCCACATGGGCACAAAATAAAGTACTTACAGGTGCATGCATACCTTCATTTTTCTCATGAAGGAGGTTGATAAATTGCCACAGGCTCCAAATTCACTAATTTATAGTAATGGAAAGCTATACAATATGTTCTTGAAGTGCAGTTTGTAGTGGTTGATAAAGCTTTAGTCTGGCTGAACACGTACAGTAGATAGATTAAGTGTCTGGCTTATCTGTCTGGTCCTGAGTGTTCATCAGTCAACCTAGCTAACAAGCTAAAACTCAGGATCGTGGTCAGCAAGTTCATGCTCATCTGAAAATATGGGGCCTGCAGTGAGCTCTTTCACACACGGAGAGCATGCTGAATCTGTATTAAACAGCTTGCTTACCCCTTGTAATGCTCTCCAGATAGAACAGAACAGAACTGTGGACTTGAGAAGCAAACTCTCCCCTTGCATTTACTTCCCCCTTCATTACTTTTTAGCATCACCTTAAGTAACAACTGCTGAAGCCCATTATCGAAACCCTTTTATGGTGCCAGAAATCTCAATAGCTCATAAAGTTGTATTATGAACCACAGTAAATTTTGCATAAATCAAAAGTGATTTAATGTTTTTTAATCAAAAGACTGGTGTTTTCTGTGTGGCTTGTTGCCTTCCAGCTCAGTATACAAAAGCAGCTTCAAAGTAAAGACCCAGCTCATAAAGGTGAAGTGAGGTAAAATGGGGGTGTAGGAGATCTAGGTACCAATCCTAGCTAGGTTTAAAGCAGTATAATGCCACAGCTCTCACCTGAAATCCCAGCTACCATAACTAAGGAAGAAGGGAGTAGAATCAGTGGCTTCACCACTAATAACACTGATGTAATTTCACTAATTTAAAGGATGTGACTACTAACATTTTCATAAGTCAAAAAAAGTGATTGGATTGCAGAATGAAGAAAATGTAGAGAATGCACTATGGACCACATGAAGAGTTCAGCACAAGATGAACCCATTCTGAAAGATCAGCTCCTGCTCCCCCCCCCCCGCTTACTATTCACAACTGGAAGAAAAAAAAAGGAGAGGGGGGATCAGTGAACTCCAAACCCCTTTGCTGTTAATCCGTGCTGAGTTTCAAAAAGCCTGTGGAAGGACAAGACCTGAAAAGGTATTCACAATAAAAGAGGCAATGGACACAAAAGTATATGCTGCTAATTAAAAACTTAAAATTATATCACAATGACTTTAAATGAGAACGATCTCAGTCTAATCACATAATACTTTCCTTTGTGCTCTAGGTCACGCCGTCACTCAGATGCAGCATTCAGGAAGCACATTTCATTAGACTAAATAAAGCTTCAATCATGTGTAAAATTTCCAACTTGAATAGGCATCCATCATATCATTCATCAGTCTAGATGTATTTAATGGGTGTAATTTCTTCCTCATATTTCTGCGTGTTGATTGTTTCATTTTCATGATAGAAATCTATCAAGATTGCTTCTTTTTCTATGCTTTTGGTCAAGATAAACAACACATTCTAAGATGTACCCCAAACGCAATCCTTTTTGCTTGTCAAAAATTGGGTGATTGAGATAAATTTAAACTGAGACAGAAAGAAACAACAACACAAAACAAAACACACACCCTCCCAGGAATCAGATGATAATCCCCATACTTGCATGTCTTGCAATAAATTAATTATGCTTAACCAAAAACAAATTGAACAGCCTTGTTCAAACACAACAGCCCCCTGCGGATTCTGACACTGTTTCCACAGTTGAATGCAAAAAGATTATTTTAAACTTGAGGCTTTAAAGCTAAATACAACCCTTAATAGCCCATCCCCATCCCTCCCTTCCTTCTCCCCATTTTGAATAGATATCTATATGTAATGAAGTACTATGACAAAACCTTCAATCTTTTTTTTTTTTTTTCTTTTTATGAATAAAATGAATCATTAATTTGAAGATTTGCAAAGTCATCAGGAAAAGACTGTGACATACAGAGTAGCTTGCCAGCATTATATGTCTTCTAGCTTAGTTTTAAAATACAAAATACTCTTAGTTTTATGATTTGGATGCAGAATTACCCATCTTATCAGAGACAAAATTATCACATCATACGCACAGTTCTAGGCTATGCACAGAGTTAGGACCAAGTTAGCAGAGTTTTCTGTCTAGGATAGTTTCTGCCCCCATCCCTCTTTATTCCTTTGTCTGCCTCCACGGAGGACAGAAATACAAAACTTCCCATTGGAACCGGACTAGATAGCCACTAAGCCCTCACTCCTTTGACTAGCCTAAACTTTTCCCAGTTCTACTCCTTTTATCTTCCCTTCTCTTTATGTGCGTTTCATCCATCTGTTGTTTTCTCTCGTGACCTGGGCCCCAAACCTGTAATGAGATCTGTTCTGGTGTACTAGGCTCAGCAGCATCAAACAACAACATCCATTTTAGAGACCCACGAGTCTAACTGGGCCCCCCAAACCTTGCAGACTCATTCTTATTAGCAGCACAGCCAAGTTAAAAGCCAAATGAAAATACAAAGAACCTTACACTTACCTTTTCTGATCTGTAAATGCGCTTCAGAATCCTGGATTAAGCAAGCAGATGGGATAAGGGATTTATCCATCAAATATCGCAGCTGAAATCATAGCAGTCTTCCTGCTAGCTGTAGAGACCTGAAATATAAAACAATAAAAATAACAATATTTATTTTTACTAACAATTTCCAGCACAGATTAGCTATTTTGTATATCTTTATTATTTTTGAGGGTTGGGACAGCATAGGAGGAGAATGACTTTCAGAGCCACTGAAGACAGTCTAAAGGGACCTCAATTCTTTACTTGTGGTGGAGATAAAAAGCTGACGCATCTAGTAGGGAAAAAAAAAAAAAAAAAAAGTGCACCTCAGGTAGTTTGGTTGCAACAGAAAGCAAAAGAAATTACACCAAGAACACTTACAACCTGAAGGAAAAAACTTACTAACTAAAACTAGCTCTAAAGGGCCACCTTTCTGGCCAAGGTAATTAGCTACAGTTCAGATAGTTTTTGTGATAATACAGCTACTCATACACAAGACTTTTTTTTTTTTTTTTTTTTTTTTTTTTTTTTTTCCAAGCCAATGGCTAGACTTTGGTGGCTTTAGTCAATGCTAAATTGGAGAACTTTGTACAATACCCACAAGAGAAAGCGAAGGAAGAAAAGCCAGAATCCTTCTCCAGGGACCATAGGGAGCCTGGAACCAATTTTCAGCTCTACCAAAAGGTTCCTGTGTGACCTCCTGCCAACTGTTAATTTTCTCTGGCCAAGAAGCTCAAATATATTTTAAACACCTAATGAACTTTATAGACCAGTGCCTCTGAGCCTTAATTCCCATAAATAAAATGCAATAATACCTGGGAATCTTTTCAGCAGAAGAATTTTTAAATGGTCATAGTAACTGCTTTTCCTCTCTTGCGACAAAGTGAGAGTAAGTATGAAACTTTCCTCATATAGCATATGACATCAGTGCAGAGAAGAGTAAGAACTCTTATCAGAGCAGCACAACATTTGAGAGGATTCACTGAAAATCCACATGCAACAACATATCTCAAAGTTTCATAGCACACATGCTTTAGGTTCTGTATAGAAAAAAAAAAAAGAAAAACAGATAAAAAAGCACCCCTTAAAGGGAAGTCCCCACCCATCTCTATAATAGGGCCACTCCTCAGATTCATATGCTCATGATGGAGCACTGAAAATAAAGATCAGCTATAGCCTGGCAGGTACATAGGATTTCTTGAACAGGGTATCTCGGCAGAATACTCCCTTTATATTCTAAATTATCACACATTATTTCCACATCTTTAGCATCCATAAAAGCACCAGGGAATTCTCACCCAAAGAGCCCTGCTCTGTAATAAACCCATGGCAGAGGATTTGGGAGTCAGGACTGGGACACAATCTTGGCATTACATGGACATCCCAGAAGCAGCATGAAGGACTAGAGAACTTCTCTCTCAAGAATTGCTCAAAAAGAGCTGCTTTCCTCCATAACTTGTATTAATATTTTTAATCATATTACCATTTGGGTTAGATAGCATCCTACAGGCCACAGTCATCTCTGAGGTCTTGCTGTCTTTGGACAGGGAGATTTAGGAATTCCATATTGTGCTATAGATATCCAGTTTGGACCTATCAAATGGATACTAATGTATTTCTGGGACAATCTTTGCTGAGTATAGCCCTTTCCCAAAGGCTAACAGGAATGCTGTCATTTACTTCAGCAGGCACAAGATCAAATCCATCATCATCGCAGATGCATTTCCCAACATGTTCTACTTGATAAAAATATTTCAGCTCTCAAAGGGAGTCAGCAATGAGAATTTTAGTGGAGTTCATAAACAGCCCCAACATGAGAGAGCTCAGCTTCAGACCCTGCCTCAAATTCTCAGCTCATCTGTTTCTCTCATTATGTCGAGCAGCTACAAAACAGTTTTGCTTGTCATGACTGAAAAGGGTTAATACAAGCTGGAAGTTATTTACTGGTTAATAGCAGTGGAAAAATTGCAGAGCAGCTTGGTCCAGTATCTAATAATAAAAAATTGTTTCTTGTAAAGAGATTTAAGGGCAGAGACTCTCCAAGTTCTTCACGTTTTTTACATTTTTTCTTCAAGAAATAGAACAAAATGCCAGTAATCTCGTCATTTGGGGATAAAGTTTTCCATGGCTTTCTGGTGACCTTAACAATAAAGAAACCAATGATTGGTAATCACAAGCAAAAACATAAGCTGGCCCTACCTGTCACCAGTTCATCAGTGCTGTGGTATTTCAAGTTTCTGACTAGCATATTTAGTAAGAAATAATTTAGTCTATTTTAACTCTGCAAAGACATTGGTGAGAATAGTGGCATACTGTTAGATTAACTTCATTTCTATGAGATCCTGATGGTCATCTCCAAAATTAAGTCAAAAAATTATGAAGAGATGCCTATAAGACTCTGATACAGGAAAAAAAAATCACTCAGAATTCAAGCAAGTCAATAGCTGCAAGAAGTGTCATTGAACCCATTGATCCTACTTTTAAGCATCTGAGAAAATCTTACTTTTTTTTTTTTTTTTGTTTTGGTTGTAAAAAGTGAGCACCTTCAATTCTTTTGAGTTCAAGAGCACTAAGACACCACTGAAAATCAGGTGACATTGCTTAGGAAGCCTATTTTAGAAACCCATTTCTGCTTCAGCTACTACATCTATATAGAAAGCCTACACTCAGCAGTTCAGACAGAGAGAGTCATTACATTCAGTGCACATTAGATGCAGTATTAAATCAAATCGTTTTTTGTTTTGTTTTGTATCCCATTTCCCATTGATATCAAGTGCTTGGGCCTTTAACTTTTACAGCAATTATGATCTAGGTCAAAGAAAGATGTAAGGGTGGGAAAAAGGCCTAGCTCAGAAGGCCACATTTCTAGAAGTACTATTACCTAGCAGCCAATTGCACCACTGCTTGAGATCACTGATCTTTATTATTGTCTGATTAAAATATCTATGGCTTGACCCAGTGGGCAGCAAGCTAAGGTAAGGGCAGGCATCCCATAACTCCATTGCTCAGGTGTTCCTGGACAGTAGGAGAAACAGAAAAAGCAGTTTGATGTGACAGGTACAGCACTACTGCCGAGAACATCATATGGAAGTAATGACTGAATGGATTTCTCCAGCTGAAATGTCTCTTGATGTACATTTGCATGGTGCCTTTGTTTCACCAAGACCTCAGAACGTAACTGCCATGACAATGGGTGATGAGGCTGCAAGTCTTTGACGAAACACAGTTCAGGTCCAAGTGGCAGTACAGTTCTCACTGCCTACAAACTTCATTCTGCTCTTAAAATTTCATGACAGAGACAACATGTCTGCAACCATTTATACTCAAATAGTTGACAAAAAATGGTGTGGAGCTGCCAGAGTTTGACATTTCCAAAACATCAGACTACATAATTAACAAATGGTAGGTTTCTCTTTTTTCCTCTCTTGCTTTGACTGTTTTTATTTCTCTTGCTATCAGATAGTTTGGAGGAAGCTAGCTTATGAAAAAGATCTAGGGTAGGCCCTTCTCTAAAAAATTCCCACTGGTCTGACTTCAAGGCTAATAAAAATGCTTTATTGTTTCTTCTGTTGATCCTCCTAACTGGTCAGCAAACCCCCTGGGCACAGTTAGTGCAACAAATTCAAGTTTGAGTGCCTGGTGTCTCATACATAGCTCTGGTTATGAAAAAGTTTCCTGTTACAAAAGAACAGTCCCACTGAATAGCTGTATATTTGTTTTAGTTATTATTACTTTTTAATTCCTTACCTGTTCTTGTCTGTTTTTGCAGGGAAAGCTCACAATGGTGATGCAGATTTTCCACAGTACAATTTCTACATAAGTGTCCAAAATAAAAATTGTACAATGAATGTAAGAAAATACAGAGCTGGATCCCACCTCTGTTTCCCACCCCTGCCTGCACTTTGAACATCACCTCTCTGCACAGCTCAGGCACAGATCTAAGCTTGACTGTAATCTACATAGTCTGTATAGAATTATTAATCTAAAATGCAGTACATCACAATGCAGTAAATGAAGACTAAAGCATAACATGTTTTTAAAAAATCCTTGAATGTATGTGGGCTTTTAACAGTTTCTGCTAATTTAAAAACAGCTGAAAAATATGTATTTGTGTGACATCAGTGCAAACATTAAGATTCTGAGGGCACAAGCATATCCTAAAGCACAAGCAGGCAGTGCACCGTTAAATCCTCATAAAGCAGGCATTTCCACAAACAGGACAATAAGAAGCATAGAACAAAGGGAGGATTCCCTGTCTCTTGCAGTGAGAAGTATTTTAATCCACAGGTAACCTTTCTAACTTCCCTCTGACTTCACAGTATGGAAACGCTTGTGTTTTTGATACAAGTTCACCAAGTCCAGTGAAAGTGCTTTCACTAGCTTCAGAGGGGTTCAGAACACATTCAGCATCCACAGGGATGGCAGAATGGCAAAAAAACACACAAAGGTACTATTCAAACCTAAGGAAAAATTCATTGTGATTCATTCCATCAAAGCAAATAAATAAATAAATAAATAATCAAACACATCATTCTAAAAGAAATTTTACCTCATCCGATTTTTAAGTATCAATACAGACTACAAAAATATTATGGAGATGTGGGAACACAAGCAGTAACAATCTTTCTTTTGGGACTCTGAACAAACTACTGGCCTGACTGAAGGTAATGGAAGCTTTTTATTGATTTCTATGAAGTCAGAACTTCAACCCCTGAGAAGAAACTGCAACCCCAATTTAAAAGCAAAATCTGTCAAGAAAACTGGCACAAAACCATAACTAAACAAAGTACACAAGGGATTTCAAATGAGATTAGAAGCATTGTTTTGACCCTGTGGCTTTCAGAGGGGTGTGAGAAAAACACAGCAACATAGCACAAGAAGCCTTTGCAAACCAGGCAGCTGAGACAGACAGTTTAAAGGAATTGGAAAAGAAAGTCTAAACGGAAATGGAGTGAAAGGAAAATACAGCTCCATCTAGGGTGAAAGGAATGAGGACCAATAATCATTGGGATTCAGCTTTGTTTCTGTGGTAGGTGCTCTAAGCCCATGTTGGAGGAGCAGACAGAAAGGTCATGGAAGTCAGAATTATTATATGAGAAAGGAAGTGAGGAACAATGGGCTTAGAGAAGTCATGACAACTGAAGGATTGGTGGTCTTCAGTGCGAAAGAATGGGTGGCCTTTATTGATGGGCTCTTTCTATACAGATGAATTACTGTGTGCAATATCTGTACAGACCAGAAGTGCACTGGTGACAGACTTGTTGAGTTATTTGCTGTGGATAAACTATCTAAGGATTCTTTCCTGATTTTGATTTTGAGCAAGTCTAATTACTGCTGTAATATGTATTACAAACCCCAGCCCAACAAAGCACATGCATATGGTTCTTAACTGCAGCCACATGAGAAGACTCTCCAGCCCCAGTGGGACTACATACGTACTTGGGCTGAGCAGAAGGTTGTTTCGCAGAGAACAAGATCCACTTGACTAAACACATGAGCAAAGAAGGCATGTGAAAAACAAGCAGACAGCAGAGTTTCACAAACATAACCTGGGTGTCTACCGTCTGTTCTTCTGTAGCGCTGTGACTGCCCTGTGACTTTGTTTCCCTTCTCACTCCATCCTTTTTCTATTTCATTTCCAGCTCTTTAGCACAATACAGTCTCCATCCTGCATCTGTATTTCACCAACCACAAAAGAGCCTTGATGTGCTATAATCATTAATTAATTGGCGGTTCCCAAATTGCGCATTACTCTTTGTGGTTTATAACTGATCACTGAATACCTGCTCCCTTTATGACTGATTATTTTGAATCAGGAAAAGTATACCAAAACAAGTAGCAAGCAGTGAGTAAAGAAGAGGGAATAGGTGTTAGGGGATTTTTTTTTTCCTTGTACTAATCATGTGGTTCATGTGAAGACACTCCTCCCGTGGGAGTGGGAGCAAATCCTCCTGCGCCCATTTTCACAAGAACGGCTGAGGCAGGCAGGCAAAAAAAGGCTGAAACATTTCTGAGAAATTCAGAAGTGCAGTTGCATTAAATGTTAGCATGCATATGAAAACTGGCCATAGGTGGGAAAACGCACTAAGTTCAAGCTTCTCTGCAGAACAAAGCCATTCATTGCAACATGAAAAAAAAAGAAAGCACATGAGAACTGGGAGATTTCTGTTAGAGGAGACATTTTGTAGGACAAAACTGTGGGAATCTGTGGGTGTGGAGTATGCTGAGGTTTGAACTTGGGAACTGTGAATGTAATCTCAACATCCAAAACTAGTAATGTGCAGAAGGAGCCAACACCACAGACCACCTAATCTCTGACAAGTCCGAGCTATAGGCTGCAGCAGCTACAACCCTCCACATGCCACGAAATCTCACAGTTCTCAGTCTGGCTTGGGTGCAGCCTTGTGGTGATTGTGTCTCCCATTATCCACAAGGACCAATTCTGTTAATTTCTATACTTTCTGTGACTCTGAATACATGATTAGCAATAAGAAGTAGACAAGTGCTTTTTTCCCTGCCTTGCCTCCTTTATTTTTTTTTTTTTTCTTTGGTCAGGAAATGCCAGCCCTTGTGAGTCTCTCAGAGAAAATGAATGGGAAATTTGCAAATTCCTGTAAACACCCACAAACTTTCTCATGATCTCTTGTTACTTTCCAATGGACAGTCCTTTGCAACTCCAAGAAGCCTGGGCTGCTGAATACTGCAACCATTGTGCCAGCCTCAGAAACGGGTGCTTGTTTCACAAGGCACATGCCCACACCACCTGGAGCTGGGCAAGCACACAACACTTCAGCCTAACAGAGAAATTCTGACTTTAAAAAAAAAAAAATCACACACAAGGACTGACTTGTTGAACATTAGCTTTTACAGGGTAATCCTTGCAATGACGATAAAGCACAGACTGCTCCAGGCTTGTACTGCTAGTCACTGAGGGGGTCCTGCTGGAGGTTTTCTGGAGTATCGAGCTTAGACTTCTTTAATAGTCAAGTCTCCATCAGGTCCTAAAAATAACTTCACTAAGCCCTCTCATATTTGGCACCAAAGGAACCTAAATCATACTGTTGTGGAAGAGCATCGTGACAGAGTTTCACCCAGTGACTCAAGCTGCAGTCCCGCAGCTCCCAGCTCAGCCAAGTGTCTCCTTGAGAAAGGCACCACATCTTGACTGGAATACAGAAGAACGGGTGAAACCACAGTGGGGAACCTAGCAGTGGATTTCATTTGCGAGTCTCCAAGAGTTATTGGAAAGGAGTGTCTGGCAGATTATCGTGCCTGGAACTGTTCGAGGGAAACAGGTATAAAAAAATCAACACCGATGCAATGAAATCAGTCCTTCTGGGCTATATGAACAGTGCAAGCTCCCACAACCCCTCAGCCAGATGACCCTGAGATGCCCTTACAGACTCATCTGCAGTGCAGCAGCAGCCAGAACAAGGAGGAAATCGGGGACCTTATTAGAGACCAGCCAAAGCAAAACAAACCAAAGACTTGGTTGCCACTGCCAAAATCTGCTTTCACAAGTCATGAATCCTGGCCATGCAGCTGCCTCACTTGCCCCTCATTTGCCCACATCCGTTGAGTTTACAAATGAACCTATTAGAGGGCATAATTTTCTATTTTATTTGCCAGGGCAAAAGATGCTAACAAAAGGAGGCTGTAAGTGAATGAATATACCAATACTCCTTTTGTTTTTTTTACTGGCATGTCATTGTATTTAAAAATAGAACTTGAATTTTAAAATAAACAAAGGATAAAACGGAGGTTTTTGTGTAAACAAATGATTGTACATGTGGTGGTTTGATACAGAATTCTGTGATCAAGAAAATTCTCATTCAGCTTGTCCAATCAGCCAGAACAAACTTGTGCTCAGTAGACTTTAATTATAATTGCATCTAATTGATTCTTTTTCCTCCCCCCATATTTTTTTTTAATCTGTGGTATTGTGGTCCTGCATCATCAGTAGTTCTTGACACAAGAATGCACGTTAGGGACTTAAGGGTAGGAAATGGAAAGAACCATGTGAGTAACCATCTCATACCCACTACACTGTTTACTTACTATTTATTTCCATTAGAGACATGTTCAGAGGCAGCAGCAAGCTTATCCTTGAATGGGAACAGCCATCTCGCTCCTGCCATTGAGGGGAGCCCCGGTCCAAGCAGGGAACCATTTTTTGCAAAAAATCTCATGCTGAAATGTGGGCACCAGTCAGAAGCCCATTTCCTTTTCTCAGGCATGTCTTCATGACTCGTTTAAAGCAGCACAGAGTCCCAGTGAAAACTGAAGATTATAACCAGGTTGCTTCAATCAGCTTTCAAAGTACTACTCTCCTCTTAGCACAGTGGCTAAAGATGCTCAGCAACAGCTACATTAATTTGAATCCTAAGCCACCTTTTTCAAAGGATTTTGGCGTAACATCACATTAAAACAATGGAATGTAGGCTCTCAGCTCACTTAGTCATGTTTGAAAATGAACAGAGGATTAACAAGGATCATGCTACAAATACACTTATGCTCTTGGGATATATTTAAGGCTTGCTATCTGCATATACTCTGTCAGCCTTTGCATGCATTAAGACACTCAAAATTACACACCCTGATGGTGTTTCTGTCGTGCCATGCTAACTGGCCGCTGATCAGTTAGCACTGCCTTTTTTAGCAGAGTTTTCTAAAAGCCCATGAAAAACAATAGACACTGAGAAACAGATTTTGGCTTCATCAAATGACACTAAAAAAAAAAAAAACAACAAAAAAAAACGGGACTCTCAACAAAGATGTCAGTGACTCAACAGCTCTCGGTAACCACTGCAAAATAAACAGTAGGCAGTAATTACTACGCAGGGGTTGAGCATCTGCTAAGAGGAGCCATATTTTTCATTGAACTATGATTGCAACAAAGTCCTCCCTCCCCAGCAGAAAAATGGCTGAAGGGCAATTCCTCAAGCATGGAGTGTGTTGATATACAGCAGTCTCCCCTAGCACACCAGTGTGCTCTGCTATATAAATAACAGAAGTTTTCTGTTTTGAAAGAGGATGCTTTACAATAAAAGATATTTTTAAAAGCTGACCGTTTTCCAGTTACTTGTGTGGTATTGTGGCCCCTACAGCACTGTGCTGGCAAACTGCTTGGAGGGCACATCTACATGTGGGTTTGGCCTGCAGGCTGCAGTGGAGATGCAGCCCAGCACCAGAGCAAAACCATAAGTCCGCAGGCGGAAAACTCCTCTCAGCAGGAATTATTAGCTGGGACACAGCTGTAAATGTGTGCAGCCAGCCTGCTTATCTGTGCAAGCAAGCTCATGACTGGGGAAGATGTGTCTGTGCCATGCGCTGCACTGCTTCCTGCTTGCTCTGTGCTTATTTCGAGCAAAACCAACTCAAATGTTGGACTGATGTGCTTCTATGTCAGTCCTGCCCCTCATCTCTGAAGTATACACTCGTTCCCAGGAAAACGTGCTCTGTTTGGTAACCCAAACTCCTAAAAAGAGGCTTCTTTTGATGGTAATACTATGGTAAACTAGAGGAGCATTTGCTCTCTGCCATAATCTCTGATACTAGAGCCAGTTTTCTAAACAGAGCTGAGCTTTGGGAATTGGCTATTCCTGGCTGGCCCAGATTCCTCGTAGCAAGAATGCTTGCAATCCGTGCGACTCTGTCCCAGGACAGTATGGCTCTGTAAACAGAAGACTTTACAGTGGGATTAGACTGAAATTTCACGTCATCCTCTCACAAAGAGAGCAGCCTCTGCAGCTTGGACTCTCTGCTCTTACCTGGTGTGGGACATAACGCTGCCTTGGAAATACAGCTGGAACAAACACCACTCTTCTGCTTCTTTGAGTGATATGTGAAAGAATGCAAATCTAAACCAGATTTTTATTAAACAGCACATATTCTTACTTTTATAATGTATTGTGTACAAGTATATAGCACACTGGACACATCCCCATGCTAAGCCAAGCCTGGAAAGCCACCCAAGTTTCCACATACCTATCTGAGGATCTAGAGGAGTCCAGACTGACTTGCAGAAATGCTGGGAGCTCCCAGCGGAACAAAAAGGCAGAGTCAATAACGGCCAAGCTGTATAAGCAACTATTGAAAACCACGTATCTGCAGTGTCTGACATTCAAGTATCTGCTGTCTGGTGCCAAAATTTAAGCATTTGTCATTACAAACTTAATGACAGGATTGCAGCATTTACACAATTGGATAATCGTTACATAAACAATTTTAGCACTAAAATTTAAAATCAATAGTTTCTAGTCTTCCCTAGAATTCTTTAATCTATATGCAATTTAAATGATTAAATTGTGTTTTCTAGCATAAATATTAATATTATTGAAGTTCTCTCCTCCCACACCTCTGAGTAATGGTTTTATAACCCATTTCTAGGGAGAAACATCAAATTCTGCTCTGAAATTTCAATATAGAACAAAACCAGTATTTAGTGAAGAAGGTTTTTCAGAATTGCTATAAAAATTCATTTGCAGTATATTCTAGAAAAAATGTGAACATAAAAAATATAGATGATGGGGGGAACTGGTGCAAATTTTAACACCACTCTATCAGTAGTGACACAAGTCATTTCTATTGTGGAAGGATCCTCAATTCCTCTCAGATGCTGATAAATCAGTGGCTAGAGAAATTAATTCCTGACCCAAAGTCCCTTAGAGAAACAGGCTTTAGAGAGTGACTTAATAAAAACTCCCACCCCAAGCTGTCTGGCAGCTGAAAGAGCAGAGAAGAGAGACTCTGGGGGGCAGTTAAGCAGTCAATTCCACTGAAGTTGCGAGGATGTTGATCCCTTGCATCCCCTTTATAACACTGAAAAAAAAAAGCCTCTTTGTATCTATTAAAACATTATGAAGGAAAATAAGTCTTTTGGATGATATGCGGCTTGCATGGAACAAGATACTGTATAAACATACAGGAAGGAGGCAGTCCCTTCCCTGCAAAGTTTACAAGCTAAATGAAAACAGCAGAGCTTGATATAGCACAAGGAAACAATAAGGCAAGATTGGCCATTGTGAAGAACAGAGCCACAGTAAATCAGCTGCCTCTCATCTCTTCTGTAGGCACTCCAGCAAAGAGCTCAGCAAATTGCCAGACCATGAAACCTCCACATTTCACCTGAGAGAAGCAAATCACAGCTTGCCAAAAACAAGCCAGCCTTTAACCTTTTCAGTCTTTTAACCTTTACATAAACTGTGCTTGTTTTCCCGTACAAACAATGGCCTTATTGTTTAAGTTAAAATACAGTACATGACCTGCGATGTTAGGAAATGAATGAATTGTTGTGTTGTCAACAGTAACTTTTTTCCACGCCTCCCTATATCTAGGAATTTCTTTCCATGTCTCTAGCTTTAAGGAAAACATAACGCTTGGGAGAAGGCCACTGATGCCCTCCTAAGTTCATAAATTACACAAGTGAAAATTTTGTGTCTTGTATTTTCTTGGATTCAGAAAAAAACTAATATAGGCCAGCTTTTTCAAAGAATTCACCTTCAGTTTAAGCAGGTAACTGATATTAATTTTCAAGAGTTTCTATTGCCCAGAAACTCTCATTTCAGACACATAGTGGGCACTTAAAACAAACAAACAAACAAAACAACAACAACAAAAAGTTATGTATTAAAACGTCAAAATAAAAGCAGAGCTCTTCTGAACATCTGGCCAGACTGTGGCTACATGACTCAAGATGACTGAATGAGAAAATACACGGTAAGTAAGCAAGTAACAAAAGATTATGCAGAAAAATTCAGACAATCATTCAACACTAGATGTGAAGTCCATCTTCAAATGTCCATTGTTTGCTACCAGTTCATCCAAAAATGGAAAATATCCTACACGTTCATGGCAACAATGAACATGAAACAGAATTTGTACATATTCAGAATATCCCCCTTCTCAAGGACAAGAGACAACACCATAGCAATTTAGGAATAAACACTTTCAAAAAGAGATCCTTAGACTCCAAATTGTGGTTTTGTTTGTTTTTAAAGAAATTTGTGAACAATATGATGAAATATCTTTTTAAGCAATTACACACAGGTCTGGTGGTGTGGTTTTTTTGTTGGTGTTGGTGGTTTTTTTTGTCTTTTTTTTGGGGGGGGGGGGCGGGGGGGTTGTTTTTAAGAATGGAACGTTTCCATCAGCATAGGAAGGAAAATGTTCTCACTTTTGTGAGACCCACTGGACATTGAATGGAGCTATGAACAAATGTTTATGTAAAGGAAATAGGTCGGACCTAAATGAGAGGACAGGTCTAGGTGGTAAATAGAATTGTCTGGGCCAAGGTAGTAACTGTGTGACAAAGCTGATTTCAGACCTCATTGCTCATTTTAGCTAACAACATCATAGCCTGAGGCAGCCTTCATTTCATGAGATGTAGTCTCAAGAGAATATAAATTCAGGAGAAGAATCTTTTTTGACTGGTTTAATCAGGAGTCTCCCTTCAGCCGCTACTTACAAGAGCACCAAAAAAATGACCAAAAATACTCATTGATTGCTCATTTCTAAGAGATGCTTATATTCATGACAGCAATCTGAAGGAGATATCAATTCAATGATATAATGTGTATTTTAATCACAAGGTAAGGAATTACCGTAAAGCTCTGAAATTTTAACTTAACACCCCTATCATTCTGCTTTTAGAAAATTAGCATGACTATATCACAAATTGGATAGAAACAAGAATAACCTTAAGAGAATATCACCAAGGAAGAAAAAGGTAGAACTGCCAAATAAGGACCCCTTTCTCTGAACTAACAAGAATGACATTTCCGTGTTTTTCATCAAAGAATGAAAGAAAAGGAAGGAGAAAAAAGAAATCGTTCCACATAATGCAACAGCTCCTCAGTTAATGTAAACTGGCGCCAGTTTATTGAAGTCAATGGAGCTACAGTGATATGTACCAGCTGAGGATGGGGCTCTGAATTTGTCGGCATTTGGCACGATGCCAGTCTCTGTCTGCATACAGACTAGTATTGTGTATGTAAACACTGTCTGACCCTCTAAAAATCATAATTTTTAAAAAATGCTTTATAGTTCTGATGAATTTGTCATGTAAAACAAATCCTGGGCTTCCTGTGTTTAGTGCCTCCATCTGAGCAGCAGATACTTGCAATCTTGTTTGTGCGCTGGTTTTGTTCCCCAAATTCCACCAAGGATGGCGTGTTCAAAATACAGATCAGAACAGAGCCCAAAAGAACAGCTGCTTCCTCTGTCCTAAATACAGAAAATTTTAAATTTCATACTGACACAGTTGCATGAAAGTTAGATTGTGCTGTTAGTAAGTAAAGGATGGCATTTAAGCTGCATCCTACTGAGAACCACCAGGGCTTTCAGACACCTCCTCAGTCTCCTGAATCACTATTTCTTGATTCATCCTCACAGAGTAGACTAATACCACAGTGTTGTCCTAGACCAGCCCAAAGACCTTCCTTCACAATGATCTACTTACCAGAAAGAATAAGAGAAGACTTTGTCTGTGTCTTGCCTGCTTCTGTCCCCTGTCATGGGAAGCAGTGAGGCAGGACCAAGATCTACTTAACCCCTTTACACTTGCATTGATAGTCTGGGTTTCTACACATTTTCCTGTGGTATGTTACATTATACAGATTACCTACCAAACCACTTCAAGGAAGACTTTTATTCTTCACCAATGTAATAAAAGCTCAATGTAATTTGTGCAAATAAGTAGAAGCATATCTTCCTACCTTTTGGATCCTCCAGGGATATCAGCCTTGGGGGCTGATTGCTTCTAGAGCATCCATTTTATTCTATATGTGGGGATCACCATACTAAAGGAATAAATGCTTTTGGATTCATGCATTTAACCTATAAACAGTCTTTACACAAGCCAGACCAAGCTAAAAGAAACAAAATTATTCAGCTGGTAAATCTAGAACAGATTACAGATGTTTATATTTGTAGGAACACAAACAAATGAAAGAAAAAGCACAACTACCTAGCAATCATTTTGGCTCTAAAGACAGAGTATTTATCCTTTTGTTTTTCATCCTGTATGGTTCAATAGACAAGCTGGTCCATTTAAAGAATCATTTTAGCTGAATGTTATAGCAGAGGTTGATCTTTGAAATTATCTTCACACTTGAAGAAATTCATTACAGGTGCTCATTTGAGACTAGGCTTCAGGTATGAACATGATCAGTCAGACTTTTTGACAATGGAAATACCATTTCTATACAGTGGACTAAATACCTTTAATGAAACTTCTAAATTAACAATCTCTATAAATGTCAGAAAAAGGTGTTAGGCAGCAATAAGAGCGTAGACAGATTCCCAGTTGGGTTACTTTTTCTGCAGCTCCTTTGAGCAGCTTAATTTAGTCTGAAGTTCAAAAAGAAAAAAAAAAAAAAAAAAAAAAAACAAACACAAAACTTTAGATTTGCTTTTTTCAATATACTCAAAGAGCAGAGATTTCCATGGTGGTCTCAGGAGAAACAAATCTGAACAAGATAGACAAATCTAATTCCATGTCATGTTCTCCCACTCATTTAAACTAAGTCATTGGGATTTTCATGCACCCAGCCTTGCTCAAGACTAAACCTTAAGTTTGACATGCACTCAGTGATCCAAGACTTTCTTTTAAAATCATGGTACCTAGAGAATGACTTTTTAGTCCTTATCTGTGTGCCAGATTTAACAAACACATCTGTAACAAACTGCTAGCACAACCATATAAAATATTTGAGTAGACACTGTGCCCACTTAAATATACTTGGTTGTTTATCCAATAAAATGTAGTTATGAAAACAACAAATTCACCTGATTTATGAAGTATTTACATCTCATTTTAGGACCAAAACCAAATATAATTAATAACTATAAAAACAAGTGGAAGGAAACCACCATACTTTCATTTGTTGACAATGGTTTTGGTTAATGTAGTATGTGAAGAGTGCTTTTTTTTTTCTTTCCTTTTCTTTTTTTTTTTTTTCTTCCCCCCCCCCCCCCTTTCCCCTTTTTGGTATCACAGATAGGGGTGGGAGAAACAGTTAACAATAACCAACAAGAGATTTCACACAGAACTCAAACTAACCAAAACCCAAGCCTGTTTTGATTGGAAATGAGGAACAGGAAGTGGGCATTTAAATTCAGATCTAAATTAGGTTTAGTTGGTGGTTTGGGGTTTTGTTTCATGACCAAATCAGGGTTAGGGTTCTCGTACAAATCTGATGATGATGAAATCTTCTAAACTTGAATCATTTAACCTGAAATCTCGTAACCTGTTGTCGTGAGATTTTGGTCCCCAAAACTGGAAATCTTTTTATAGTTATGTCTGGTTGACTGCACTAGTGTTTTCTTTGTTTCTTTTGTGATAGAGTCTTGAAATTTCTTTTCATCAATCACGGTTTTCCATGAAGCATAGGAAGATCTACATATTCAAAACTTGACATTTGCAACTGATATTTAAAATGCTTTCATTGAACTTTAACCATTATGGCCCATACTGAAAAGAAATACTTTGAGTATGTTTTAGTATATAGCAGAGTTCAAGATACCAAGGAACATGAGGAAGGCCAGGAGCAGACTACAGACCCTGAACTTTAGGAGAGCAGGTGTGGGTAGCTGGTAGGTGGCATTCTGTGGGCAACAGCTCTGAACAGTGAAGACTCTTTAAGGACAAGCTCTCAGCACAAGAGAGCTCTACCCCATGCTGTGGGAAACAAGTACACGTATCAGTAAACCGTCCCTAAACTGGGAAATTATGACAGAATTCTGGTGCAAAAAGGCATACACAACAGGGAGAAACAGGTGTAGGCTACAAAGGAGAAATGCAGAAACATTGCTTGGGCATGTAAGGCTGGGGTTAGGAAAGTCCAAGCTCAACTAGAATCAAAACTGGCAAGGCATGTTAAGAAATAGAAATGCTTCTAGCACTGTATCATTAGCAAAAGGAGGAGGAGGAAAGATTTTAAGGAAAAAAAGTGGAACTGACTGCCAAATGGGGTGGATGACTGAGCAACAGCACATACAAATAAGGCTTTAGTACAAAATGCCTTCTATGCCTCAGGTTCCACCATCAGGTCCCTGGTGGCTGAAAAATGGGGAATTTCATCCATCTACATAAAGTTTAACTAATGGGAGATGGCCTTAAATCCCTGATACAGAAGATCTTTTACTGGAACACTTTATTGCACTGCACTTCCCATTTCATTTTTATCATCCATGCTACAGACATCTCTTGAATGCTCCGATCCATGACAGTGGAGACACCAATTTAAAAAGGGTATAAAACGTACAACCAAGACCACTGAATTGACACAGCCTCACAATCTACACTACTGAACCAGTTCTATAAAAGGAAGCAGTTATGCTGGCAATTATTGTCTTTGGGTTCAAACAAACAGATGAAAAGATGTGTTCAATGCACAATTTACTACTTTACTAATGAAAAAACTCTCCCTTTGCAACAGATCCAGTTCTTTTTTCTTCCCTGTATATGTACATATACATACATAAATATATATATGTATACATATATTTATATATATACACACACACACACTCCCTCTCCATATAAGGTCTTGGTAAATATGAACTGGATTTAACTCGGAAGGGAAAGAGACAGTTCAGTTTTAATAGGCAAAGCACACATTATCAGACAAAGCAAAAGAGGAAAAAAATAAATCCCAAACTAAGACCATGTAAGGTATATATCAACCAGTTCTGAAAAAGGTTCCCACTGGAATTATTCCAGACTAAAACAATGAGTCATCCCCTAAGGAATCCTGTCCTCACATGAAATATATAAATCATTGTCCATTTTGGAAGGATTACGCCAACAGCACATATTATTAAAATCTTATTCCTTTTTTAAAAGTGTTAAGACAAAATCTAGTATTTTGTCCTTTATTCCCTGATTTGCAATGTGAACAAGAATCTGACCACAGCACCCTCAGGACAGAGTCACAAGGACATTCAGTTCCAGTGTAGTCAATGTATGTTCCCATATGCCTCTGCAAATCTGGGCAATGGCAAACAGGATCACAGCTTTCAGAGGTTTCCTTTTTATTTTTTTATTTTTTTTATCTTCTTCCCCCATGAGACATAAAAGCTCTGTGAGGTGTCTGTGGTAGAAAACGGAAGAACATAATGTTCTAATGCAATGTGCTAAAATCTCAACACTTGCAATATATGCAAGAGTGTGGTATGAGGTGAGTGGTGTCGTTCATAGTACTCCTCAAATTAGCATACTGTATTTGTTTTTTAGGCCTATTGTGGAAATTACTCAAGTGCCTGCCACGTTCTGGAGAGTGCAAAAAATGATGTGATATCAAAGGAAAAAATAGGTCTGTAAACTCTTATCAGAAGGCATAAGGTTAATGGTATGAAAGTGGCAACAGACAAAACCAGCCCGTTACGTGACATTCCCAAAGAACAGGTTTTGCTTTCTATAAAATGTTTTCTATTAGAAATTCATTATGACAAATGCACTTTTGAAAGCATAATTTCAAAGACAGACCTCTCAAATTACATGGAAACTTCATACAGATGGATCAATTTTTATTCTCACACATCATTTGGTTTTCACAAACACCTGAATGCTTCACTCACAGTTGAAGTCTAACTGAAATTCATATTTTATAAAGAGATGAAAAGGGCTGTTCCTTCTTAAGCAAGCTTGTCTAAGAGGACAAGACATGCAAGAGATAAGAGAAGACAAAATATAGATAGGTACTCAAAAACCAGAGAGGAATAACATAACAAAGATTACCAAAGAACTCAGTGCCCAGCCAACAACCACATCCAGCAATGTATCCACAAAGAGCTATTTTCCTTTCGATCAACAGATAGGAAGAGTGTTGACAAATCAAATACTCTGTCATTCTCAGGAAAAAAATAGTTACAGAACTGCTTTGCAGCAGGTGTCCTCGCCTCCTGCTGGGAGGGCACAGGACAACTGTCCTCAGTGACATCTGAATATTTCCTGCCACTTTCCCAAGGGGAGAGTACATCTCTACACGGTGAATAAAGAATAATACTCTTTAGCAATAGAGAAATAAATACGGGATAGTCATCTTCTAAAGGGAAGTCGCTAACTTAAGTTCTTAATTAAGACATCATAGGCATTTCTTTTCTTTGTATCTTTTTTCTCTGAATGGACTTCCTTCATGGTCTTTGCCAAGAGATCATGCTGCAACTCTACAAAAGCTGTATAGCACTTCATTTTGCACCCCATAGAGACAGTGACCATTAGTCACAGTCAGAACCACATTTACACCACTTCCCAGGCATCTATAATATGAAAGAAGAAAACTGGTTAATGCTGACAATGCCACTTAGTCACTATTACTTCATTCCAGCCCACTCTTAAGCAGTTACATCACTCTTCTGAAATGTACGGCTTAGATGCTGTGAGGTCAGCATTTTAAAAGTGATCACCTACCCTATTTCATATCAAGCAGATGTACACAATTCTTTCTTTTTGGTCAAGTCCGTAATATTAAACACATGCTACAAAGTCGCAATGCAAAAGAGGATTTTTTTTTTTTTTTTTTAATGAGTACATACAAATGGAAGGTTGAAATCCATGCAAAAAGTCGCACAGAAATGTAGTTTTATGTCATGGTTACCTTGAAATCCATGCAAAAAGTTGCACAGAAATGTAGTTTTATGTCATGGTTACCTAAACAAACACTGTAGGTGCAATATACTGGAACAGATAAATAATGTTTTTGTCAAGCTTATCAAGCTTGATGAAGCTTTTGTCAAGCTTTTTTAATTGTTCCAAATCTAGCTTTAATTCTAGAGGTATGTTGAAGAATATAACATGAATAACATCATTTGATGTTTGCATTATGATTCTTTCCTGACAATGAATAAACACAGTAAAACTCACCAATACAGAAATTAAGACTGCCTGAACTTTCATCAAGGAACTTATTTCAGACTTCTGTTATGGACTTGAATGGAAGCAGCACCAGCAGCACATTTCATAAAGTAATTTAAGTTTCCAATGCTGGAAGGGGAAAATAATCTTCTTACATAATGTTCACATACATGCCTTGACCAAGTATTTACTTTTCACAACTATCATGAAGTTCAGCGTATTCAGAAGAAAAAGGCAGAATAGAACTATTTTTTTTTTAAACTTAACTATGAGTTGTTCTCAGATATCCATACTTTTAGAACAAGCATAACAAAATTAGTTGTTTTTAAAGTATTTCAACATTCTTTTTGGCACTAAATAATAACTACAAACAACAACAACAAAAAATTGAAAGAGAACAGCCCATGCTGTCATCCTGCTCTTTGTTACTGTTGTTTGTAAATACAGTAGGAGTTAACCTGTGAGTTTAAAATGTACCTTTTGTTGTGCTTATAAAGCTAAGTACTGGGATATCATTTAGTGTTTGGAATAAAATAAAAATCAGACTGGCTCATCAGTTTGACTGGGTAATCATGGCAGGTCCCTTGGCAAAGTCATTAAAGACATGATCCCTGACCACTGAAATCAAGGAACAGACTCCCACTAATGCCTATAGGTTGTGTCTGAGGCCCTTAAAATCCTTGTGTCTCTTGTTTTTCATCCATAAGGTGGAGATAACATTTTACTACCCAAGAGAAATATTGTGAGGATAAGTTCATTAATCTGTGCTCAGTTAATGGAGTTATGGGAGGCATGCATTTATCTATGTGCACAAATTCCTCAAAATACAGTGAAATGGAAAGATCCCCATAACTGAAATCTATAAGGAAATTATCATTATACACTGCTGCTAATATGCAAAAACAGGCACAGTTTGTCCTAAGATTAGGAATACATGAGTCACATGGATATCAAGGGTGCATATTTATGTTCCACTTCACATCAAATCATGATTGGCACAAACAAAATTCATTTTCCTTCCTTTTCTTCTTTTTTAAATTATTTCATTTTTAATCCCTCCTTTCCTCTCCTCCCATTCCCCCATCAAGAAGCTGGCAAGAGATGTGGAGCATCTGGGTTAGAGATGACAGCTGTCGGGTAAGACAGCATCAAGCTCTTTACTGGCTTCTACTTTGGTCTTTTGGGAATGAACCAAATGAGGCTTCATACAAATCACCCCATCGTTTGCCCTTGAATAAACTTCAGAACTGATCATGAGCCAAGACTTTTTCTGGGCAACCAGAAGGGGTTCCTCATAGCCTACCGCCAGAGCTGGTTGGAAAACAACACCTATGCCCTGTGGGAAATTCCAGGGCTCCAAAATGTGTTTTGTGCTCTTGACTTGGAACAAACAAAACCCTTTACAGTATGGAGATTTCCTCAGAAAAGTTATCCTGGAAACATTACATATGAAGTGTTCCTTCAAATTATAGCATGATACAGACAAATAATATTAAATGAGATATGGATATTAAATTTCATCAATACCATTCCATTATTGAGTATTGTAACATAAAAGTCAAAACCAATTGGAAAAAAAAAAAGACAAACAAAAAAGAAAAAAAAAATATATATGTGGAAAAAGTCAGAATGTGTCACTAAAGTTAAATGAGATTAGGCAGAGCACCATGTGATTGTAACTGCTGACTGCTGCTTGCAATAATGGAGATAGCTTGGTATCTCTCTTCGACACTTCTGGGAGTGCAGAAAATAATCAAGCCATTTTATTCTTCCATGATATTTAGCGCATTCTTGCACAGGTATTAATCTAGAATGCACTATTGGAAATCTTTTTGGCTAAAATGATCTACACAAGTGAAGGACTGGCCCTCCACCTTTAAGCTACCTCCCCTGTAACACCAAGTACTTTATACAGTAGGTTTTCCATTCCATAAATGCTATCTTATCAGTTTGTTGATACTGTAGATAAAAAGCTGTAAATATGCATTTCCCATTACAGTAATAAAACATCCCACGCATGAGTTTAAGCCCCATACCTTAGTCCTTTGTTGGGGAAAGGACGCAGACAATGAGTTCTCTATGAAAGAGGCCTGCGTAACGCTAACATGGTCAAACCTTGTGCAACCACAGAAATATCAAAGGCAGGCAAGGAGCAACTGGAACATTAGAGAAGGAACCCTTTCCACAGACATTTGACTAATCGGATGATGTATCCATAGCACTATGTGTACCGGAGTGATGAACTTGCCTCTACAAGCAGTAACCTTTTGCCTGTCAACAGGGTTTACCTGGAGGGAAGCAGCACCGTCAGTTTTGCACAGCAGGGCTGCCCACCAGCCACAATTGGGTTATGAATGCCTGGGTTATTAGGTTATAACATACAAGATTAATGTGTGAGTGTGCATATGAGAGAGACCAAGACAGATTTCATCTACACAAGTGACCTGAAATGTGATTGTAGGGGGGGGGAAGGAAAGGAGAAAACTGGTCCACATTGCCTTAAATGCACGACAGCAGTACTTCTGGCATGCTCCTGATACATCGACAGACAAAACAGCCACACAAGGTAAGCAGCAGCTGCAGAAAGCCAATAATTGGGACATTCATCAACAGGAATCTCTGTATGAGAAATGGCTAGGAGTAAACATGCAAATTAAAACAAATCAAGGTGTGAAGTGCTCCTTTGGGCATGTGGACTCATGTTTGCAGGCTGAGATGTAAACAGACAATCTCTGCAGGCCAGATTCAAGGCTCTCTGTAGTTCCTGGAAAAATTCTGCTGAACTCAAACAAATTTGGATGAAATCCTAAGTGAACACAAACATTTCTTCTTCTGGTTGCACAAGACCACTCCTGCAATTTTGCTGTTGGTCCCTGTTGGGAACCGAGGGCTGCATTCATAGGTGCTCTCAGAGACAGATGAGCTCCCGTTTGCTTGTTCTTCTCTGTGGCTCTCCCTCCCTAAGCAACTGACCCCTCCTTCTGATGGCTACAACCTGATCAGGGCCTATTTCCCTTTCTCCTACAGCACTGTTCATTATTCATGCTGACACACAAGTGGTCTTGATTTCTCAGGATATAGTGTATCATCCCATTAGACAATTACTTTTTAGCTTTTCCGTATCTCAAGCTGCTTCTCTAACAATTTCTTAGGAGCTAGGGATTATTTGCTGGCAACCATGAATACGTCAAACCCTCCAGATGTTTATTATTACTACTACTTTCCAGGGGTATCGGCCAACAGTTCAGTTTGTGGGCTCACATCAGATAACACAGCTTATAGGCCTGAATTTAGCATTGGTCACCCTTTGATCCACAAGTCATTTTGCTTTCTGCTAGGCTGCAAGATGTTTCAGTGTTAGTCTGTGAAATTCATTCTACTACTTTGCTGGTATTGAAATACTGGGTTGCCAGCTAAAATAAATTACAGCCTGTTAAAGGATGATTATGAACTTGGCCTTGTTACTGGCTGAAACCATTGTGGCAGCATGTATGATTGGCAAGTAATACAAATATTTCAAATGGCATAAACTGTATCCCCCATTCAATGCCCAAGACTGCATCCGTGTTGGGAAAGGTGAGCCTTCCAACAGGACAGGGAGGTCGACAGTGTTCTTTTAACAATTTCATTCTTCTCTTCTTGGAGCTCAACCTTTTTGCTGGCAACAGTTCCAGGAATATATCCTTCAAATAACTAGAATAAATCATTTGAGGCCCCCCACGCTTCCAGAAAAAAAAAAGAAAAAAACTGCACATACAAATCCTATTAAAAACCAACCTTGACCTGAATGCCAAAGAACAGAAAGGAGTTCTGCCCCTCTTCTGAGCAACATCCCACAGAGGGAAAGCGCCCCAGGAGGGAGCGCTGAACTGGCAAACCCTGCTGCCGAGGATGTGTGCCAGGTACTGGGTGGAGATAATGCAGGGGATGAATGGACAGTCTCCTGGGGGATTTCTACCAGCTGCCTGCGACTCAGAACTGATCTAACCTGTGCCATGGGTGGGGCAGGGCGTCAGGAAACCATAATCGCCTCCCAGCTGTTCCTTCCTTCCTCCACCCATGCTCATTGCTACGGAAGCCAAGCACAGGGAAGGGTTTTGGCAGGATAACAGTAATGTGCCAATGGCAGAACATGTGTTTAGCTCATATAATTCTTCTGTAGATGCAAGGATCGACATGTCTGTGCTACTCATCTAACTCCTCATAAAGGAGAAGTCAAATGCTGGCTTATATAAAACAAGCTAGCAGAGGTAAGAAGGAAACAAGTGGTTCACTTGCAATATTTTTATGGATGAAACTCAGTTCTGTTTTGTTTTTGCTGTGGGAAAGTTCCTGCTGCAATAACAACTTTCATTTTTATGGATCCCTCATGCTTAACAAATTGACAGACTATTTATTTAAGCATCACTTCACCCACCACGGAAATGGGGCAGTCTCATGAGTAAAACATGGTGCCTATTTTGCAGCATTGCTCAGCAACTTAGGAAGGATGCACAAGTTTCTAATCACTTTGTACCAATAAATGGCTAGTCTTCCAGAGGTGTCTAGAGCACCTGAAAAAAAATCACCTCAGGCTCTCACAAACATCCTAAGTCAGACACCTATTTCCTGCTGATCTCCAGCAGTGTGCAGTCAGATTTGACAATCGTAATAAAGTTCAGGTAGTTAACAGCCTTGGAAGCTCAACCTAAGAAGAATTTCACTCACTACAGGCAGTGATTGTCTCTATGCCACAGCCTGGCTGGCACATCACCACCATTCATCTTCTTGAAAAGGGGGCCAGAAAATATTTTTCCCCAAGAGAATAATTTATTCTTTTAGCTTACCAAACAGCTAAAAAAATATTTTACTAAAATAGAGTCAAATTTGCATTAAATCTTGTCAAAGGAAAAAAAAAAAAAGATTACTTAATTGGTATTCTTGCAAGATATTTGTGTTCTCTGAAATCTCCACAACATTGTTCAGATCCATTGCTATTAAGCTTTCAGACTTTTTAGATGCATGGCAAGATAGCATGGCTGTAAAATTATAGGTAAAACCGTCAATTTGCAAAGCATGTTCGTTTTTGTAATGTTCTGAGAAAGTCTGCACTCAAGTTTAACTTTCAGAGATTAATTCAGAGCTTAAAAAACTGTCCTTATTAGAGGCCATGATTCATGTGGTACTGAAGTACTGATCTGTATTTAAACAACTAAAATCGGGATTGTTGGCAGAATGTTTTACGTATGGATCACCAGTCATTGGAATTTCTCTTTTCTCTTGTCCACAACAGCCAGGTCTATCACCTTCCGACTTATTTTCAAAACTGTTGTCCATAAACCTCTGGTAAATGGTTGTTGATTGGGACTATAATGTTATAAAACTATTTGAGAGGTAAGGAGTTTAGAGCCTATACACCATCTACCTTAGTGAAATGAATTACTTTAAGCTGCGTTAGTGCTCCTGACCTTAAAGGTCTCAAAACTAAGGCTCAAAATCCTTCAGTTAAATATTCATGAACTTCTTGTTATTCCTTATCTGTATTTTAACCCTTTAGATGTAATGTTTTTCCCCCAAATCAAGATTCTTTGGTGAAAGTAGTACATGCTAGATTAAGGAAACAGACTTCAAGAACTACAACATTTGATAAAAGGAGAGAAGTCTTAACTATTTTTCTACTCCTACCTTTTTTTTTATTCCTTTTTAAATTGTTTATGATCTAGTTCCAGGAGGTGTAGAATATCCTGATATAAGCTAAATACCCATCCTGGCATATTTAACATACAAGATAAAACACCTAGTTATAACGAAACCGGAGTATGCTTTCCCTTATGTGCACCTTGCTTTGAAGAGTCTCAGAGTAGAGAGCAGAGTCGCATAACATTCCAGCAGGAATTCTCTGCAGACTCGCTCACAGGCTGGCTGAAATGTTTTTATTGCCAAAGTGATGTCAAGCATGGGTAAGAAACCCAAAAAGCTTTAACCTATCCAAGTCTGAATACTTACGCTGAAACAGCTCTGAGATATTTACTATAAGACACTTTTCCCAATGAAAACCCGAGATGAACACTTCAGTTTCCAAGAGAGAAGGAGGGAACAAATCACACCCTTCAAGTCTGTAATGGAAAGAGAATCGTGGTATGCAGCTTTCCCCTCTCCTACACCACTGAGTAACAACGGACCCAAGATACTTTTACTGAGATGGGAGGGAGACATCCCAGGACAAGTCTTGTATTCGTTACTTGGAGAAAGAGAAGGTTTCAGCCAAAATAAAATGAAAGTTTTCCAACAGCCAAAATCAAGTTTATGAAATCCAGTGCACTGTTATTCTGTGTTCCGTTAGCAGAGAAGAAAACTGGTGTTGGAAAATAACAGACTCGGTTTTCCAAAGCTTTCTCTGCAGGGAAGGGTCCCGGGTCACAGAGAAGGCTGAAGACAGCTGGCTTTCTGGAAAAGTGTAGCTGAACAGGAGGAAAAAGTTCTAAAATCCCAAGAAGGACTGAGCTGGTGGGTTATGCAGGCTGTACTAATGCTAAATTGCATGGAGTATACCACAGCTCTCATTTACAGTCTTCACTGGGGAAAGGGAGCCTGTTGTAAATGTGAGGCATGGACTCCCCACTCGGTTGGCTTCACAAGAAGAGTCATTCAATAGGCTTTTGAAGCTCTTAAAATGAAGACACACACAAGTCAATTCTGAAAATGACATCATGGGGTTTAAAAATATAAAGTTCAGAGATATTTAGCTTCATTGTTTTTGCTAGAAATGGGGCTGAATTCAAACTATATGAGATTAGAATAGTCAGCACATAAATGTCTTTATCAAAAGAAACTTTAAAATAAATTGAATTCCTGCTGCGCTAACTATACTCATGCCAGTAATAATGTTTCTATAATACATGAAAAGCAAAACGAGAAGTTCAGAAAAGCTCCCAACAGCAACATGAGGTACAACAAATGCAGGACAGGGACAAAACATGTGACACATATGACAAGGTATAACGCTTTCAGTGCTATTTCAATAGGAAAACCTATTCCACATATGCAAGTCTGCCACTTGGGAGTAATGTGGTTACTCTTACTGCACCACAATAAAACTTGATAGCATCCCTCACTGTTTGCATCCTATAAACATCACTTCCTGATAATCCATCAAATTCTTCAATTTAGTGTACAAAATGCTTCCCTGCATCTCAGCATGCACATGAATATAGGATGAGTCTTACTATTAGCATTACATTTCATCTATAATGCTCTAACATTCTTAAATACAATTTCAAAAACTCTTAACCTACACTTTATCTGTTTACTTGGTTGTACAATGAGCACATGAAATTGTCTGCAAGGCACTGTATTTTGCCAAGCAAAAGCAAGCACAGTTGTAGTGTTATTAAACAGCATGATGTCTATCTCCATGGCTAACACCATGAACTGAGCCAGGAACCTTAAACTGTGAATCACTATCGCCTGAGCTAAATCCAGGTCTGTAAGCTCGTGATTTTATTGGACATTGCCTGCTCTGCTGACCTCTGCAAGAATTAGACGTGTCCTCTCTCCAGTGAATTCAACCTTAAGTGTTATCTTGTGCAGCTTGAAATCCTATCTCCTAGATGGCTTTTTTTTTTTTTTTCAGAGCCTTTTACGAAATAGATTAGGTTCATCACCTCCATATGACACAGAGATGAAGCGATTTATCTGAGAACAAGAGCAGGCCAAAACACTGGTTGAACCCAAGTATCCTGGGAAGGGTATGGACAGCTCAAATGCATAAATATGACTACAGCCTTATAAAATGTTGCAATTGATACAAATTCCTGGGCTAGAATGGAGTATCCAAAAATTCACTCACTGTTAATGTCAGTAAACACATAGAAGCTAGCACCTTAAAAGAATTCAGGATCTGACACTATACAAATAGACCAAAGACAAGAAGGGGGTAAGGTTTTTTGTTTGTTTGTTTATTTTGTCTTGTTTTGGGGGGAGGATTGCATCTTCAAAGAGTTTCAAATCAGAATGAAGTCAATTAAAACGATTACCAGCTACAGCTTCATGCAGAGCCCAACTACTAGCTCACTAAAAATATGGCATCATTTAGTGACCTAAGTAAGGCTGTGGTCTCAACATAGTACATTAAAAAATACACAGTTCACAAGCATCATCCATTGTTTGATGCCCTGAGGAAACAGTCAAAGCACTGAATAGTTAGAGAATTGAAGTACTGACCACCACCATTACTATTCTCATCACTGTTACTAACATAATGCTGTTCTTTCAGATCAGCTGTGAAGCACAAGTGGAAGGCAGCTGGAGAAGCTCATATCCCCCTGTGTCTGTGCTGCACCCCATCTTGGGACAGGAAGAGCTTCCCCTTCATGCATTTGGCTTAGCATCATGGCTTGATGCTAAATGACAAGTGCCAAAATTTTTTGACTATGCTGTACACACCCTCTTAGGATTTACATTTTTTCTAGCTGCATATAAATATTGGATGCAAAGGAACTGCTTCCTAAGAAATAAAAGTGAAGATCAGTGTGCACAAGTTCAACTTAAACAAGCTCCCGTAGCAGCTGTAATTGTGGTCTCGTTTAAAATTTCATCAAATAACCATTTAAATGAAAAAAGAGAAAGGGAGAAGAGTGATAACAGCTACATCCATATATTTTCTTCTTAAATTTGGTTATCTTGGCACTTTAAATCACTCTAAACAACCGTGTTCACTTTTTTTTTTTTTTTCTAACAATTCTGAGCCCTATTCAAGTAATATATTATGGCTTGCTGAAAGTAGACACTTGAACAAGATAATTAGGAGTTTTGCTTCTGGAGTGAGGATTTCATCCCAGATTCTTAACGTTATGCACTCACAGAAAGTCAAGCATGCATATGCCACCTTCATGCCACTCCATCAATATAAAGAAAAAAAAATGGGTCTGTTTGCATTTTCTCCTACCTTTATGCTATAGAACAGTTCAGCGTGTTCTCAGAATGACTGACAATCAGACTTTAAAGCTACTTATTTATGTGGCTTTATTTCTATTTGAGTCTCATTACTTACTCTTTGCACATAATGCCTCTCCATTTCCAGGCTATTTTACATGTATCTTGCCAGACTGAACACTGAAATCATCATCAAAGATCAGTTTTACTCCATCACAACCTTCTCTTTATGAGTACAGCTGTCTTCTGAGCAACACATCTTTGTGCCATTCAGAGTAGAAAGAAAGACACCAGGTGTGACTGCACCCTGGTGACCAGACCAAGGGAACCCTTTCGGATTGCCCATCTGTAGGTGTTTGGGTCCCAACCCAAGTCACCTCCCAGGCTCCTTGCTGCATTATAAGGAAACACAACTCTGCTGCTAAAGCTAGCCCCCCTCTAGGTCAACAAGTGTGGAAGTGCTTTCAAAGCATTTCAAGGTTTATACAGTTACAGCTTCTCTGTTTATATCTTCTCATTTGAACAAGAAGAATCACTTAAGAGGAAAAAAAAAAAAAAAAAAGAAGTATGTACCTCTCATTTTCTGCCAAACATTTGGCAGAAACATGAATTTTATGCACTATAAGAGCAGCAGGTAAGTTGTTTCAGTTGTGTCTCCCTCTTTTCTCTCCTTCACTTGTTCATGGCGTAGTTAGTAAAAAATGTAATGTTAGTGCCTGTTGGAAGGCAAAGGATCTGTGCAATATTACAGCCTTGTAACACACATCTGAAGGGCTGGAGTTGCAGCATAAAAGAGGCACACGCAAACTTCACTGGCAAAGCATGCATTTTAAATAAAGCTTCAGTACTCAAAAACAGACAGTCTCCGTTCTCATTCTGAGTAATGTCTGCCTTCTATTCAGTAGAACAGCCCACGATGAAAGTAACAAAGACATGCCAGATGAAAAACATCACACTACAAGATCCCTGTATGCTGGAGAAAATCCTGTAATTGCTTACTGAGATATTTCCCTCTGAAACTATGTGAGGAATAAAGAAGGGAAGCTTCATGTTAAAAAAGGGGGGAGGGGGAGAAAATGAGAACAATTTATGTCCAGATCATTCCTTTTAAAGTTTTAGTCTGATCAAAATCTGATTTCCGTGGTTTTTGCTACGGAGATTGTACAGGGCTTCCCCAGCTCAGCTCCTGTAAAAATCAGTTCATATTCATATTGGAAAAAGAGCTAGCTTGGCACTGATTCTGCTAAAGGAGGACTAAGGGCCTCACCAGCACCTTCCAGCTAGGAGAAAAGCTTATCCATGTGAAGGGGTTGGAAGATGGCCTGCAGTGATGCTGCCACATGAACCCCGTTCTGTGTTCAAAATAGGCAGAGACACTGGTTAGCAAAGTAGTTACACAGCACACTGATTAAACAACAAGGGCAGTGAATATACTGCATTTTATATCATAATATTAATTCTTATGCGTCTCAATTAGAAAACTGATTGAGTTATGTGAGGTCTCTGGAAAGACTTGCCTTGATTTCATTTGGCTTCACATCATCTTGTTTTACAGGTGTTCCTTTATTTCTGCTTACATGCCTCACAAATAGTTAATCATCCTAAACCACTCAGATCAAGACATTTTTCTTTTTCAGAGAAACTCTTCATCAATAAAGTAAAGGGCTTGAGACTATTAAGATGGTATCTTGAAAATCAAAATACATAGAGGTTGCAAATTATTCATGAAAACTATTCAGGAAACATGTACCAAATTCACATTCATATAAATTCTGTTGATGAATTATCTGAAGAAATTGCATAGAAGTTAATACTAGAAAATATATTTGTAGCAAACAATATTGAAACTGTTAGTTAGCAGCATCAGCTATATAACTTTGACATAAAAAGAAAGATGAAAAGGAGATAAAAGTAAAGCACAGTATTTTACTACAGAGTAATAAGCTGTCTAGAGGTTCTCCAGTGACTAAGTCTCCAGCCAAAGGTCGGATGTGTTTCTCAAGCAGCCATTTTAGCTCAAGCTGAAATTACAGCCCGGTCCCAACTCATCATAAATTCAGTCTCTGTGTTGTGTGTTGAGTCTCTGAATAGTCTTGACTGTTCCCCTGGCCTTTAAACCTGTGAATCTTTGAATAACATCATCTTTGAACAACAAACACAGGCTATTGCTCTAAACCGGCAGCATTCATTAATCTCACATTTCATGTGGACACAGCCAAACAAAAACAAAACAAAAACCTGCAGTACTTTGTTCTTTCAGGCCTTCGCTGAGGAGCTAGCATCACAAACATTTCAGCCTTTGGGAAAAAAACATTTACAGATGGTTCCCGTAGGGAGAACTGGTCTAAGGGAGTGTTTGCAAGTGTTTGTTCTTAACCCCAGGTTTGTTGCAAACCTGTCAAACAAAATGCGGCTAATGGCATCAATTATTATTGTAATACAATAGTTAAGAAGATAAAAAGAATTAAAACCTATTTTAGGAATGCCAAGCTTCTTTACTTCTAGAACTGATACAGCTATTGGTACACAAACTGGTAATACAAACTCTGAAAGCAAAGCCCTGAGGGAATCATGGCTCACTGACAAGACTGCCGAAGGCCCATTTTATCCAAGGATATATATGAATGAATTCCTATTTTTCACTGTTTCTTCTCGGGCAGAAACATCGAGATGAGTCCAAGATCAGGGCACTGCTGCAAAAGACACTGGGCTGGTGCATGCTAAGTAGTCCAGCAAATAAAAGCTTACAGCATGCATGGAGAGGGCCGATCAAAGGAAAGAAAGTTGGGAAGAGATTTCCAGATCACAGAGCATGCAAAGTGGGAAGATGAGAAGTGAGATGAGTGAACCACACTGTCTCCCCTGAAGACAAGTGATGTTATCCGACTGTTTGTCACTGAAGTCACCTATAAGGGGACTCACCTCCAAGCGTTATCTGCAAGCAGAAAGCTCTGCTAGCTGGATATAATTGGACCAGGCAAAATCTCGGGTAAAGAGAAATGATTACATAAGAAACTACCTACTGGAAGCATCTGAAAAGCCTTCCTTCCACAAAATCAGCTTGGCACACTCATTATGGGCTGAGGATTTATTAGTACTATTGGGGCAGCAATTAGGTTCCCATTACAGAACAGCATCCGTACAAGACACTGCTGTCCAAAAGCCTGACTCAGGAACATAATGTTAAGCCATACATTTCCATTTTAGCATGATGATTCACTGTTAATCCAAAATGCCTTCAGAACTAGGCATGAGATGTGATACAATTCATTCACCTTTCAGGCAGAAGAGAACAGGCTGAAGCAAGTTTATTTGAGGGAAGGCCTTTACAATGGGATTTTCAGTCTGGTTTCTAAAGGAATGGGGCTTAGATAATTGACTCTGAGCTTTCCTTCTCCCCAGTAAGTTTTGAACTTTTTGCTCAATTTCTATTGTATTTAATACAGGGCTCAGACAGACTGTTCCTATAAAATCTGGTAAAATATGTAGCTAGGTAGAAGAAATACCCAAATTAGTGGTTCCCATTGAGAAGCTGCAAAGCAACACCACATCAAAGGCTGTGTATGCATAACACAGAACCCTCAGAAACTTCATTAGCAGTCCTGTAACAAGCAGAGCTATACAAGAGTAGGTGCACAGAGCATAGACCAAAGGCTACATCTAGAGATTTGTGCAAGAGCACAAAACTGTACCCCTTCTTTGGTGAAAACATGGATATGACCTGTTCCAAAGAGTTTTCAGTTGAAAGGTGGCTACATCACACAGTGATCTGAGGATCCAACTGCTGTTATCAAGCAATCAGCAATTTTTAAAAACATAAGCTAAATAGCAACTATTTAAGCAATAAACAATAGATAGCAACTCTTACATTAGGTCCTTGTACATTCTGAGAACTTCAACTAACAATTGTTTGTAGCAGTGGTACAATAATTTTGAACAGCAGAATCCATCGAAGTGTGAGTACGGATTTGATGTCAAACAAGTCTACTGATATTCTGAAACACAATACTGAACCTCACCCAACTTTGAAGCAAGCTAAAACTAAATTTCAATTACATTTTCCTTGATTTACTATTTCATCTAAAATAATATAACATCATAGTTTTACTTTGTGTATTTTGATTCATTTAAAACAGAGTAAAACAATAGTGCTGAAACTTCCCCAGAAATTGAGTTTAGCATGAATCCTTATCCATCAGAACTGCTGCGTTAACACAATGTATTCAAGCACATTTATACAGCCCCAAGGAAGATATGTACCTCACCCAAAGCCTGACAGCAAGTTGATACCCTTTGACTTCAGGGAGCTTCGGATTAGGACTCAAATGATTAGTGACCTGGGGCAAAAATAGCAAACTATTTAATATCACTTCTTTGGGCATTCAAATTATCATATTAAAATCCATTTTATCATTGGCAAAGTCAATCACGTTGTAAATGCAAACAGATGTTTTAACGTGTCTCTGGCATTTGGCTTCAGGCAGAGTAAATTGAACATTTTCAATTTCATACAGTTTAGTTTCTGTGAAGTTAAAGTAAACCAAATGATCTCTCCCACAGCTTTTTTACTCACTGTCACCGCACTGATGTTTACTTTGTCACACGTGATAAAAGGCTGGCTTGTGTGATGACACCAAACCTGAGTAAATTGAAAAATGAAGGGGAAAAGGGAGGAGGGAGAAGATTCACTTTTAACTCACCCACTTTGCAAGTTGAGCTTTTTAAGATTTGCCCACCCATAAAACAAGACATATGATTGTTATACTTGGAGCTTGACTGTCAAAAACACAGTCAATATGTTATGCGGTATTGGGCTGCTTCTACTTTGTATGATAACACTGTTATGCTAAGTCATTTTAAAATGCACTTTGATATACTATACACATGAGCTAATGCACATATGTATTTATGCACTGCATGCTTTGGAATGAAAAGGACAGGAGGCGGTGTGGGAAAAACAGGCTGAAGGAAAAAAAAGGGGAAAGAAAAGGGGACTCTGCAATTCCCATAACTCAACAGAGTATATTGTTCAGTTAACACATAGGCCAGTGCCTCTCAGGCCCCATCACTGGTTGACAGAATTAGATTCTGATTCATGCTCTGTAACTCGCTCCAGTGCCAGCCAGGGATGAGATCGTTCCATGGGAACATTTCAGCTGGTCCCCTCCTTATCAGCTCCGAAACAGCTGCCAGACTTTAAGGTCGCTTGATAGAGAATTTAATTCTCAAGATTGGACATTAATTTCTAAATTCTCTCTTATCCATGCACTGTGATTTCAGACTGTATTCAATGCAGCCCAGCACGGGGCAAGCCTTTCCCATCCACACCCCTCCTTCCTGTCTGCAAACTTCCTTCCTATAGATTTACCCAGACATCTTCTAGCTAAATTAACTCCCTGTACTTCTTTGACCAAGCACTAGCAGATGGGAAACCTGATTTTGACCTCATACTGGCTACCAGGCAGAGGAATTTTAGAAGTTACACTGCACATATAAAAACTGAGTTTATTCATCTGCCTTTGCCACAACATAAAAGGCCATTTAGTGTCACACTGCACCTAACTACTGCAGTGGTTCTTTACATTAATTACTACCCACCCAATCAATTTGTTGTCAGGCAGAACTAACTAATGGCTGTAAAATGGCTTGAATTCCCTGGACACATCGTGCAATTTTTGAACAAATAGTACCTTGGTTTATAATCCTCTGCTCTTTCATATTCATGTATTTTTAAATTACTCTTTAATATGGTCAAGAGCACTGCAGAATAAATACATGAAAACAATCAACCAATAATTGAAACTTCTGGCAAGCACAAGTGGAATTAAGTTACACTGGAAAATTTTAAGTATTAGAGTTTAATACGACCAGATCTCCTGGTTTGCTTAGGACAGTTCCAGGTTCCACAATTGTTTCCTGGATGGATGTAGACTGTGTATGTAGTAAACTCTGTGTGCTAGAGAGATCCAGAATCCTCTCCTTCCCTCGATATATTGGTCTGATATTAAGTTATGAATCTAAAAGGGGCTCCTGTCCAGAGGGTAGGCAATAGCATGGGTATTTCTCTGCTTTCCAAACTGCCTAGTTACAGGCAGTCCAACTGATTAGGTTAAGCAGACAGAACAAATAAATTTATTCATAATCTTCAATCCTGAAACCAAAATGACAGCTTTGTTCCAAATCATTTAAACCGAAACCAAACACGACACAGTGGTTCATGTAAACACACAGTTACAGGAACTCAGACTGGACCAGTGATCTATCTGGCATGATCACACCATGACCAAACACAAGCACTTCAGAGGAAGGTGCAAGATATTCCAGAGGAGACAAACACTGAAAAAATGTTGAGATGGAGCCATTCCTACTTATACTGTCCCAAAAAACATTTGGCTTGTGCCCTGACTTTGTACACACATGATTTTCTTTTATCCCTGCTTTTGTAATCGTGAACACTGATTAGTCTCAGAAATGGTATCCAACTAAATCTAGGGCCTCCAAAATGTATAGCAGGAACCACAAATTTATTATGTACTGTATCAAAGTAACTTTTCTTCAGCTTGCTGCATTTCACAGCACTATTGCCTCCCTCCTGCCTCTTCCATGCCCTGCAACCTGACTCTTACTCCACATAAGAGAACATCAATAGCTATTACTTCTTTTGTCATTTCAACATGAATAATGAAAAACAGACAACAACAGGCAAACAAAAGTAACAGAGAGAAATCAGGATGAAGGTCAATGTAAAAGATCGACTTTTTGTGCAATTTTATCTTGCAGTTACTGAATTTGATGATAAATTCCAGACCATGGTAATAAGGAGTATCCTGAAAAGTTTATAACATAATCTTAGGCTAAAAGACCTACGCATGCCCAAGAGTTGAAAGACCTTAAATAATTATTTGGACAGAAATGACTGCTGTGAAGAAATAATGACCTGCAAGTTGGCTGATGCTGATGTGTTCAGGCCTCCCCTTCTATGGGCTGTCATACAAGGTTAAACCCTCTGCACAAGCCAGCTTTCCAGACTGTATGGTCACATTTCCAAGGAGCAAATGCTGATCCTACTGTTTGACAGCTCAAAATTTCCAATGGAGAGGGAATCTACCTATTGGTGCTTTTGTGACCTTCTTAATTTTTTCCCCAATTTGTAGACTATTTTTCTTACCTCCCAGCCCCAGACGCTAATGAAGATTTCTTTGCTTGGTTTCATTTGGTTTCTATCAGGAAAGCCTACGGAATTGATTAGACGATCAATATCAAAGCATATTCTTGTTTTATTGGAGAAGATTGATGTATTTAAAGTGCAAATTATGTTTTCAAACAAGGGCTATTGCACTTAGGAAGAATGACTTACATCTGTATCTTACAATGTTTTCCATTCCCTTAAGAAAGTTTTGCACTTTAATTATTTGCTTACTGTTACTTCTGTACTACCAACGGGCTACGCCCTTAAGCCCATTTTAACAATTTGATGCTATTAACAGCAGCAAAACTAAATACGCTTAGGAAAGGTTGTGTCACAAATCATCTTGTTTTAGAAGCTCACTCCCTGAGGCCATCACTCCTTTTTTTTTTTTTTTTTTTTTCCCCTCTCTTTTCATTTAGGAAGACATGGAAAGATTGCATTTTTATTTTTAATTATTTGATTCACTTGGTTATTTGAAACTTAGAGGCAAGTAATTAAATAGAAGTTAACCAGCTCTCAAAGACTTCCTTTAAAAGTAAGACTGAAAAATATGACTACAATTTAGAAAAAATAACAATTTTGTCTTTGTTTCTAACTTTCAGTTGGTTACCACAGACCTGATTCCCATTTATATTTTACATCACTGGCAAAACAAAGGGAAAATAAAATAAGCACAAACTACAATTGCATTCACATTAAGGAACCCAAAGGAGCCAAATTCCACTCAGACAAATAGAGCAAAGCCAATTCCTCCTGTAAGGACATGGGCATTCAGTCTGTGCAGGAGTTGATAGGGGTACGTTTCACAGTAACGTGTACCAGCTACTTTATCAATGTCACAGAGTCTGAAAGCATCGAAAGAATAGTCACAGGAGAGGATGTGAGAACAGCTGCTGATAGACTAGTATACCTGAAGAGCTGAAGCAAAACTGTGAAACAATTTATCCCAAAGCTTACTCTACAATTCCTTGAATCTTTATCCTTTTATGATGTCTTCCCTGTTCTTCCAATACATTACTGGCCTGTGTCACCTCTGCATAGCTGAAGATTACATTAAGTCATAGATGGAAACTTTGGGCCAGAACTTGATTTGGCATAGTAGGCATATCCTCGGATGCAGAATAATCAAACTTCATTTTTACATTAATCTAGTCGAATGAGGTAGATTTGATGGGTCAAGTTTTATCTAGAAAAGTCTGTTTTGTCAGACTTGTTCCATTTCCTTGTCTTCAACATCTGCATGAGGAATAGCACAGCCTGCTATTCCTCTCCCACAGATTGACAACAAGGACTTTTCTTTCCTTCAGACTGTCACTTTGATTCTCTCTACCATGCAGCTACAGTAAGTTTGTACTACGGGTTTGGTAACAGTAGTACACAATAGCTATAGATTTAGTATTTCTGCCTAACACAAACCACAGAAATATCTTGTGTCTGTGATGCAGGGGGCCACACTGGTATGGATCTCTCCAATCTGTATTTGTTCCCAGGAGCTGGTGCTGTAAAAATGCAAAGAGTTTTTCTTTCCACAAATAGATGTTGCAGACGTATTTGCTTAAACCCTTGAGGTTGATAATCAGTTATAGTTCTTCCCAGCCCAGCAACTGCTTGGGAACTGCCAAATATTGGAAATGGAGAGAGTCCGTGAACCAGCTCACAAAGATCATATGTGCTGCTATGACGAGACACGAGTATTGAATCTCCCATAGAGAGATGTCTGCTACTGATCTTTCTCAATTAACAACTGTGTAGCATGGGGGAATTAGGGCCTAAAAAACTTGGCACACTGTTGTTGGGAAAACCCTAGTATTTGCTTAAATTTGCTGCTTACTGAACTGTAAAAAGCTTGCTGACAACTGGAGGAAGATGAGTATATGTAGGTAGCAGGGTTAGGCCAGCTATACTAGAAAAAAATTATACAGAGTTTTTTTACAACTAAGAGAAGAGATATTAGGGGAATGACACTTATTTCCCAAGAAAAGACAATGGGTGAATTGCATTTAAAAGGGTGGACCTCAGACAACTCAATTTTCAATTACTCTGCAGAGTTTAGCTGAGAAAGAACTTCCCAGAGAAAGCCTGACAGAAAGGGGATTTCAAATCTTATGTCCTTCAAGAAGCAGCTTTTCAGGCCAACAAACAAACATGGCAGCTAGCCATCATGGGTGAAGCCAAGGAACGCATGGCTTTTTTTTTTAAAAAAAAAAAAAAGTGTTGTTGAGTGTCATGACAAAAATCCATGAGAAAATGTCTCTCAGTTCCCAGGAAGCCTGAAGGGGGGAAGGGGGGAGCGACGATGATGACACTTTTTGATACTAAAGACATCCAGACCCCCAAAACCACCCTAGGACACTAGGGGTCCAAGCAAAGAGAAAAGTCTTCCCAGGAACTCCAAGAAAGGCATCATATCTTTTGAAATGGGGAGGGGAGAAAATAAGTCTTATTCTTTTCTCTTTCTTAAATCAATGTGTAGTCCCACAACATGTATTTAAGTTACTTAGCTTGTGGAAGTCCACCAGTGATGAACAGCTTAATAAAGTCCATAGCTGTCCTCAAAGAAAGGGCCATGGCCCCCATTGCAGAAAAGTGACACTGCTTAGCAAAAGGGAAGAGAGGAAGTTGCTGCCAGACGTCCTCATTCGCAGTGTCACCCTCCACCCTGACCAATCTCATGCCTGAGCTGAAACAGGCAAAATATCTCTAATCAAGAGACAATTGCTAAGACAATCACTGTCATGTTTGTGCCACCTCTCCCAGCAGTTCTGCTTAGTGATATCCTAAGCAAAGGCCAGGCTCTATTTTTGCCTAAGACTGACAGACATAGGAAAAAAAAAAAAAAAAAAAAAAGCAGAGAGCCACAACCTGCAATTGGATTAGTTTGCCAGGAGGAAGCAGGAAGTTACCCCACTCAGTGTCTCAGTCTTTTTAAGTAGTGCCAAATTTTCCTATGTTGACTGCACAGAGAATGAGAATGAGTTAGGTTCATTTTGCTTTAAAACTTCTGGATAGAGCACAAAAAGTCATGCTAAAACACACTGTGTGGTGGCCAGGCTTTTAGAGAATAGTGGTGTCTACAAGGAAGAAATCTCAACAGAAATGGAGCATTCGATCCAAAAGGTTTATTGCATTTTGGATGGGTCAGGAAAGATTGCACAAAGACTAACATTGCCCAAGTTTCCTCAGAAATGTGCACATCCTTCCAGGGAGAAAAAAGTGTTTTCCATTTTTCTGGAAACCATTTGCATTTTGTCTTCTCTACTAAATTTCACAGGAAACATGAAGCCTTTTGGAGTGGAAAACACTGTTCTAACAGTTTCTAATAATGTATTTACTTGTAATTTTCAAATAAAATATAAGCAAAATCAATTGTTAGTGGCAGATTCACATTGTGAGAAGGACTTATACATGTATTCAACTAAAACCTGGAAATCTACAACATACTGCAAATAAATGTCTATTGTCATTCAGGATAGATTACCAAACCATGAAATTACAGAAAAACAGTACAAAACTAAGGACTTAGACCTCCAATACACTGAACTGTTTCTGTTAAGAGCCCACCCCAGCTCAGGACAAAACTGCAGACTTCTAAGGGATTGGTAATTCACACCCACGCACCTACAGGTCATATGATCTGAATGTCTTGATTGTCATGCTTAATAATCACCTATCACACGTGATAATATTGTCACAGGATGGTAGATAGTGTTTGCTGCTCTGTTTCTGAGTCCTAGGTACCCAAAATCAAGTGGCATTTAGTAAGAGAAGACAATATTGGAGATGGTCACATTGGGCTACATCTTCTGATGCACATTCTCTCCTGTTTCCGCAGCTGATTCACCCAAAGAAACCTTGAGAAAATCAGTTGTGTTAGCCGTCAGCTGGAAGACACTCATGAGTGGATTATTGCCTGTCTGCTTCCGTTTTCCTCCTAATATGCTTTGTTGTGCAGTTAGAGGAACTGAATGCCTCGTCCTATGCCGGAAATGGCTGAATGTCAAACAGTGGCTGATAAAATACAGACAATGTTCACAGCCAAACTCTGTCCCTGGTTTTGTGGGTGTAGTTTCCACTCGATATAAGCTTCATACATTCATAGGCAGAAAGTGGCTCTTCTGTCTGGTGAAGGAGTGCAGTATTTTAGTTCACAATCTGAAGGAACAGCAAACGTGAACATCTGTGTGATCAGAGCTCATCTCTGTACACGTCATGGAAAATGCCATCCTCAGACCTGATCAGAACGCGCTAAGTCTATGGGCTTGGCAGTTCCCAGTAATCCAAAAACCTCAGTAATTTACATGTTGGCATTATGCCTCCAAAATACAAGCCCACCAAAAATAATCTGACATAATATTGTAGACGCCAATCTCCTGAGGACTTTTGGCAAAAATATACCCACAGCTGGATCCTAATTACTTAACAAAGAATTGCATCTCTGATTTTTTAACCATATGTCAACTGCCGTGTTACCTCTCTCAGTTCAGAATCATTTTTACCATGACAAAGTGGATGTCAATTGCTCCTAGTCACCCTTCATTCTTACTTCACTATTACAGTTTCTGCTGAAGTTCAGAACATTCTTATTTTCAGTCTTTGCCCTGATTTTTTTAACACCATATTACATACAGTAAATTGTATCAATGAATAATTTAAAAAACTATATTAACATCAAGACACTTCTTCAATTTATGCTTTTTGATAGAGATGTGTTCAAGAGCAGCTGCTCTCAAAATGTTGGTACATTTCAAAATTACAGTGCATTTTCCTTTAAATAAGTATTTGCTAATTCTTATGCTCCATAAGGAAGTCACTAGGTGAAATGCTATGGCCTGTAGGTCTGGCACCATAGCCACAACGGTCCTTTCTGACCTCAAAATCTATCCAAATGCTTTGACTTACAGTGCATAAAAAGCTTTTCTTTTTTTTCCCCACATCATTTTTATGGCATTACTCAGGCATTTGTGAGCAGAATGTAAAGCAGGTCCAGCATGTCATGGATTTTGAAACCGCTGTATTTGCATGAAAGAAACAGATGGAGAGTTACATTGCCAAGAGCTTACCCACATTTTAAGAAATTAATGTGAACAACAATATAAAACCCCTCCAATTTTCTTTTAAGGATTGACAAGTTTTATAAGGTATTTTTCGACTAGTGACAGAAAGAAGATTTTTTGGCCATTCATGCAGTAAGGAAATCTTCCCCAAAAGACTGTCCTGAAATGTTTTCCATTCATGAGGTATGTGAAAAAAAAATATAAAAATGATTATTTATTGCATATAGGAGATGACATTCTTTGTTGATACTGTATCATCCAAATGTTATTTCAGGTACTTGGTACACATTCAGTATACATTTAAGCTATCTATTTCAGAAATCTATTCTCTTATTTCCTAAGGCTCCTCTTCATGTCTGCTGTTTCTACTTTCTGCTTCTCCTGTACTGGACATGAACTTCTACACGTGGACCATCTCTTTGTGGTCTGCAGTTGTGCATTGCTGAGCCAAGCCACGTGCCAGTTCATGGTGGGGAACAATCACAGAAGCCATGAATTTTTGCTTACAGTTAATGCCATGGCTCTCTACTTACATTACGCCAGGACAGAGTATCATGATTTACTGATCTTCTTGCAGACAGGCCCTTAGCACCAAGCTGACAGATTTGGGAGCATTCAGATCTCTCCTATTGAATTGTATTTCTACAGGTCATCACAAGGCACTGAGGGTGACTCTACAGCAGCAAAATTTTAGGACCTAACCCTGTGCTTGTCAAAGATGATTCTTTTCATCATACAGGGAAACTGGACTGTGCTAGGAGGCATAAAACAAAGTTCAGTCAAAAAAAGGTGCTGTCAACTTCAGTAATTCCTAATTAACACTTACTCTAAGTTAACCAGACTGCTTCTTCCTAATAATTCTATTTGTTGTAAAGAGGTCAGACACTGCAAATGCTTAAGGAATTTGTCAGGGAAAAAAATCTGGAAGTGTATTAAACATTTTCCAATATGAACTCTATAGAAATGTGGTATAAAAAATACCAGTAATACAGGATTACAAAAACTGAGATAAAAGACCGGATGAATTTATTTAGATCAGCTATAATCACTATTAATGCCTTCCTAGTACCACGTAAAATATGCACAAAGTGTCTCCTTCAGCATCAAGATGGAACATGAACTAGCCTGGATAGAAGGTCTGATCTAATAAAACAAATGAAAAAATGTCACGAAGCATTAAAATTTGAAGGAAAGGATGCATCATTTAGAATATTTAAGTGGAGCGATCCAGATGATTTCAGCCTTAGGGCCAAAAGAATCTGAACCAAAATCACACCCATATAAGTATTCAAGCTCATGCAGTAGATCTCTATCCAAGAAACAGGATCAAATATTCTCTACTATTTTTCTGTCTGGCTTTAGAAACACTTTCTGGAAATGTCAAACCAATGCATTTTACACTTGAGATAAGAAAACAATCAGAAAACATGCAGCACAAAATGTTTCAGGACTCTATTTAGCCTCCTTCAGTATAATAAAACATTATTTAAAGGCTTGACCTGAACTTACCGTAAATATGTTGTTGAGGCAGTCAGTCAAGCAAACAAGTCAGCTATTATATTATTCTTGCAATAGAAGCAGTTGTATCATGCAAATGCCACGTTGGAGGGGTATGACAAGCCAACCCTTCTTACACAAATTCTACTATGTATGCTGTTTCTACACTACATCTAGTCACAATTTATAAGCACAATATTCATATTATCAATGCTAGTCTGAGGCATCCCTCATTCCTAAAGCTAATGCAGATATCAATACAAAGATATGAGCTGATTTTTGCCCATGCAGTGATCTATTTTGTGTCACTGAGAGTTAAAGAGACTTCCCTGAGAGAAACTAACCCTGAAGTTGGAAGCACTAGATCCAAGGGGAGGAACCTGAAGACACTTAAAGGGCTTTGACCTGGTCCTTACATGCATGAGAATATCAAACATCATGAAGAAAAACAGGTATGAATGACTTCTTTGACTGGTCTATTTATTGTTGCAGGACACAAAGGTACACACACCAATTCATACACTGACCTATTTCATACATCTACCCTACTGCTTATTCTCAACTCAAAGTTTTAACCTTCTATTTAAGGAAGGAATGATGTAGAGTTGTCACAAAGATTACTATGGCCACAGATGGCAAATGATGATAACAGTGGTACAGAGACTGTTTTGCCATTAGCATGAAACATTTTGACAGTCTCAGTATTTATAAAGCTGCATCCCACTACTTGCAACCATAGGCTCCTGGGCCAAGGGGCAGAATTTGGTAAGTGGGGTAGGATCAAATGCAGCATTCACCAGCATATAGAACTATGTAACAACAAGTAGGGGCCCAGAGCACTATGCAGTGATGACAGAAACAGAATAATCGAGTCCTTCTCAAACACTAAAAGAAACTCCTAGAAAGTTTCTGCCTTCTACAAGGAAGTAAGCTGAGAAGAAAGTAAATATAAAAATTAAATTCCAAATGGAATATGTATTTTGCAGGTGCTACTTCTACCTAACTTTCTCAGCCTAGAAAGGGTTCAAGGAAAGACCCTCTGGATTAAGATGTACAAAGGCATTTGTAAATGTTAAAAAAAAAACATTTTTAGAAAAAAAAAAAAAAAAAGCTAGTTAAAAAATTGTTAAAGTTAACAAAGTCTCTTGGAGAGGTAATCCAGCTTTCCTGATGCTAAAGAGAAAAAGCTAAATATTTCAAACATCTCTAGGATTTTAGTTAACTTGTAAAGGAAAAACAAAAAGGGGTTAATTCTCACAGCTTCTGAATGAGAAACATAATAAAGGAAATGTAATGAATTTAGCAGGCTGGAGTTGCTGCATCCTTCACTCTAGACATCAAACAGCTCTACCACGTTGCGTCAAGCAAAAGAAACAGGAAGGGAAAGATCACACAGCTTCAGTTCCTTGGCTCCAATAAGGCCAAAGCACTGCTTCTGAAGAGGATGGAAATCCTATATTCTTCCTGTGGGGCAGGAAGTACCTGTAAACATCGCAGAAATATTCTGCTTTATCATACTGTAAACAAGAATACATCATATCCACTGCTTCAGGCCATGTAGGGGAAAGAAATGGGCAACCTTGGATTCAACCAAGGAGAGGAGATGGCAAGGGAACTGAGTCATAGCTTAAAAAAAAATAAATAAAAATTTAAAAGTACTTTTGGGAAGGGACAGGAACTGAGGTTTTTAGTGAGGGCAATTCCGAAGGAAGGAAGGACACCTACTACCTATTCCAATAATACTTTGCAGTTATGTAACTGCGGTGGCGGCTGTCCAAGGATCTGAAAATACTGTAGGGTTTCCAGTCAACCTGCTTGCAAATTCCACTGTGATTATAAAGCATGGTTCCTCGTTTTTTACAAATGCGCCACTTCAAGCACAGAAAGCCAAGTGTTTGGGTCCAGCCAAACCCCCTAGCCTAGAGCCAGTTTAACATTTCCTCCTTGAGGACAATGCTCATCAACAATAAGACCTCCCATTAGTGGAAGAGGTCATTCCCAAACGAGAATCAGCTGCTGAGCAGTAGAGTGTGTACAGTTGACATGCATAACCATGCCTACCCCAGTGGACATTGTAGGCCAAACGTATAGTCCATATTCATTTCAGTAACAAGATTTCTCATGAGGGAATATACAACATACACGGCTACCCTAAAGCTTCTGTTCAGAAACCCGTGTCCAAGAGCCAAATGTTTAGATCTGCTTGTTGTCCTTTACTGAAGGAAGATCCTGGGAAGCAGTCTAACTCATCATAATTCTTCTTTTCTCAGTCCTACTGTTATTCTAGGATTAGATATAATTTATTATACTCTTATGTAAGAATTATATTTTAGGCAGACTGTACCTCTCAAAGCTGGCCACCTATCTGTATGAGAGACACTCAGTGAATCCAAAGCCTGCCACCGACTATGTAAAAGCAGATGACAGGAAAGTGGAAGAATTGAGGGCAACTTTCCAAATGTCTAGTTCTCTGGCTGAACTCCATACCCTTATACTGAGCATTCAGTATAATACCTGTTCCCAAAATGGCCTTGGGAAACTTATTTAATCGTCTTCAATTTCCGCTTCTGTAAGACAAGAAATATTCCTGTTCTGTGACAAGCAGGATAGGATTTAATGAGTGACTGAACAGCATGCCTGTAAGTTACTGTCAAGTGGTATTTCACCATATGCACTTTCTTTTAATATAAAAAAGATATCCTATGCACGGTCACATTTCTGCTTTTATGCTACATAGAGCCCATTGCCAAAAAAAAAAATAAAAAAAATATGTGCTAAATATAAAAGTCAAAGATCTTGACAACACTGATGAATGACAACACTGAACCCTAGCACTGAGTTGTAGAGATGCAAGGAAAGAAGGAAGGATGTGTGGAGTTTGGTGCCAGTGCTATTTTGGGGACAGTAACCTAAAGGCAATCAGGGTATGAACTTCTGATCACACAAGTCTCAAGCATAACCTGTATAACATTATACCTGTAGCACTATACTACAACAAAGCCCAAAGCACAACAACCTCCAAATATATGTACGGTCTCAATGCAGATTTTCAGTCTTTTGGTGTATAAGGAATCTGACCATTAACATAAATTCTCAGTCAGTATCTTTAGAAACATACCTGTCCAAATAGATACCTGACAGAGCAGCTTTTAGGTTAAACTTCAGCTGACTAATAGACTTTTGCAAAAACACCACTGCTCTTCCACAGAAAAAGAGAGAGGAAAGAATAAATGTTGATGCCAGGAGCCTAAGAGAGGTGTTTCCTTTATTGAATGGTGTTCTGCAGAAGGAGGAAATGCAGTGCTATTATTACGCCAATAATGAAACATCTCTACAGCTTTGTGGAAAAGGCATGGAAAAGGAGTAGTATATTGCATGAAAAACATTGATGGAAATCCTCAGTAAAATTAAAACCTGAGCAATATGTTTGAGATGTTCTACCAATAAGCCATATGAAGCCTGCAGACATTTCAGGTGTACATTCAGTGGAGATGTCAAAAACTTGAAGGGGCTCCAAGTTAAGAGTAAATTAAAAGCATCTTTGGACAGATTAAAAAGAAAAGCCGAAATAATTGAAGCTATATCTTTGCTGCAGAATAATCCAAAGTAATAGCGCCTAGAGGCATGCAGCCCTATGCACAAACATACCCGGCTGATTACTGTGTTTTGATGGGGGCAGTTTTCTACCTACCTTCCTCCCTAGAATATCAGAAAGCACATCCCTTTGCTCTTGCAGAGCATCAGGATGGTCTGGTCTTAGGTGTTTTGTCCCCAGTGATGGAGGGAAGACTAGCCCTTCTTTAATTAGCCACAGTGGTTGGGCCAGAGGAAGGTAGTGGAGCACTACAACATAAATGCTTTATCTTGTACCACTATCCACAGAGTGGAGGGAGACCCAGGGACAGTAGAACCCAGTTTAAATGCCCCTCCTGCCCCCAGATACACCAGCAGCTAGTACCAGGACTGATCTTGGTTGTGCATGAGAATGCTGAGGGAAAAAAAACACACAACAACAAAAACTTATCTAACTACACTGAATTCAAAAGCAAATGCTGAAAATCTAGCTTATTTCAACCACCACTCACATACCCACATTATGCCAAGTGTATGGATGAGACAATGAACTACAGTCCTTAGAAAAGAAAACCAAGCTCATATTTAATCAGAGACACATGACATGTTAATGGATAACTTCAGATTAATTGAAACCATTACTAACAAGAAACTAGGAGTTTAGAAGGTAATACCATAGAAATGGTTTAGGACTGGTTGTGCTGATTAGGCAAAGACCTTAAGTAATATTGTGTGTATTGAATATTCTGTTCTTTGGATAAATTGTTTGACAGACACTTCAGAAAATTTAGCTGAGCTCTGCAGACAGAAAATCAGCATGGAGACTGTGCCACTACAGATCTGCCATGGTTCAGAATACATGGAAATAATGTTCTGTTTGTAATCTGTTGCACAAGAAGAAGCTGAAACACATACCCCAAAGTAAGAAAACAGTTAAAGATACCAATTTCTTTTCATGTTTTTATACATCTGAAGTAGCAATCTGCATCAAATGGCCTGTAAAATTTAGTGGGAGGAGGTTCTTTCTAACAGAATTAGCTACATAAGCAGATGAAGTCCCATACTACAAGGAAAAGAAAAAAAATCCCATCTTTCAAAGTAAAGTTTTTAATTACATATTTCTTTGTCTGTATAATAAGAGAATCTTACAAGAGAGGAATAGTGTTCCTATTTATATCCATATGTTCCTTATAACTTAGCTATGTTAGACAAATCGTCTACCATGTCTATTTTGTCAGACAAATCAACACATATGCCTGCCCATGCACATGCAGCGATGTAGTATCCCAAAGTTTCCTACCAAGTCCCTGGATGCCTATACCCAGACCTATAGGGAGACATGTAAAGAGCCTACGGCTCATCACATACGGCTAATGCACATCGTGAGTGAAAGAGCAGTTTGGGTGTGTGGGTGTGCTTAAAATGGACAACTTGCCCACCTGCCTTACTACTGTGTCTTCTGAGAAAAGCTGCAATCTGACCAAAAAATACTAAAAATGAGATCCACTTATAAACCAATCCAACCAAAAGGACTGAGCAAAAAAATCCACCTTGAGAGAGCCATTTGCAGTATATACATTTCTTTATGTTCTTTAGAGGAGATAGAGATTTCCAGGAAGTACTAGACTTGCCACCAAAATGTTACATTTTTAGCCAACTGATGGATTTATCACTATTGTTATTTGGGATATACTTTATGCAAAGTTCTTGGAAAGAAGCACAGGACCTTCCTGGACACCATTTTGTGGGTACACCACACCTCCCATATCAGGTGCTAATAAAAACCTGACCTAGTTGCAATGGTCTGAAACAGATGATCGAGAGAAATGTTCAGGTCCTTCTACCTCTATCATCAAGGAAAAAGGGACGAAAGATCAAAAGGGAGGGAGAGGGATTTGTCTCCCTGCCAATGCCTTTTGGCAGCTCTATAAAGTTGGGATGCCCAGACACCATATAACTGCTCTTTAATTACTCCGCATGCTATCCAGCCCAAACTGCCTTTGCTAGTGTCTGGGGAGTAGCAGTATTCGCAATTGTTACTAGGCTGCTTGGAAACTCGTTCTAAACTCTTTGTCAGAAAATTGGGTTTTCAACAAGCTTTTTTTTTTTTTTTTTTTTTTTTTTTTTCCCTTTTTCATGTGTTGCAGGAGTCCGATTTCCTCCCAGAGAAATTATTAATCCTTTGTTTGAAACTTTTTGCTATTGTTAGCTTTCTGGTTTTGCTTAGTGGCTTTCTCCAAACTTTTGGGGGTTTTGGCACTTCTCACCTGAAAATGCATTTAGTTGCTGCAAACTGAAGAAACAGTTTTGATTTTTTTTCCAATTAAAATTGTTCTTTTAATTTGATATTTTACCTTCTAACAGAGAAATCAAAATATTTTCTGAGCAGATCAGCCATAATGCAGTGGTCTTTTGCAGATGTCTAGTACAACTGGAAGCCTGCCTGCCCTACCAAAGAAAAATAAATAAAAATCTAGTTACAATTCAAAGCCAAGCTACACTCAAGAAACTTGCACTCCAATCTGTAAGTAGCCACATATATTTATAAATAGCTTTACATGTGAAATGACACACATGCATACATCAGCACAGATTGGTGCTGAGCTCCAAGGTATGGCTCCTCCTGGAAACAGGCACATGCTGACTTTGTCTGTGTGGCCAGAACTGATGCCTGTGCAGACCCTGGGTAGTTCAACTTCATCATTCAATAGTGCTGTTTAAACAGCTGGGCAATTAAAAGGTCTTCTTGAGTTGGGAGGAGAGAAACTAGTTTTCCTCCAAACCTGCAGCAGCTCTTTCCTTGACACTTTCCTTAGTCTACATGAGACAGCAGATCTATATCCATGCAATAATCGATTGCACTTTTTTTACACTGTTTCCTGGATCCTCCCAGCATGACTTGGTGCAGAACAGATGAATAAGCCTAGAAAAACCCTTCAGCAGTCATCTCTGTGCAGCGGTGGTGATGTAGGCTTCAGTACCTCCAAACAAAGCCCCACTGAAACCACTGGGACTGTTCATGGGAATAATGTCTCCATGGAAGGCGTGCTGAGTTATAACCCACAACCCATTGGGCAGCCAGCAGGTAAATACAAACAATTCAACAGAATTAGCAAAGGCAAATTCTAGCTTCTCTAGCAACAATCACACCTCCTGGATTGATGAAAAATCCTGAAGCCTTGGCAAAAACACATGTACCATTACTGACAGTAACATAACAAGAGGAAAATCAGTATTAACTGGCTCACCTTAGATTCATGTGCAAATTCATACTGATTAAATTGAACTGCTTACAGAAAGGTTACGAATGGTGTCAGCTTTATAGCATTAAAGGCAGAGCATGTCTCCTGTATGTTTTTTATTCCAAATGCCTTTATGGTGATTTAAGACATTGGATCTACAGTTCAATTTTCCCCCATGTTAAATCCAAGACAACACTGATATTCCTAGGTATTCATTTGTTCCCGTGGGACCCTAGTACCTGATCTCTTTGTGTATTCCTCTTTGCAGTCCAAAACCACAAAAATAGTTTGGCAGCTGAAATGAATGACTGTGCTTTTAAGTTAGGAAGGTACTTCAGCACAAGCCCACCTTTAAGTGCATGAGTACCCCATGAATTCCATTAAGTTGCTCATTGGTTTAGCAGTTTCTTTGTTTCAAGCAAGACTTGCATAGTTTTGTGTAACATCTTAAACATACACAAACACATTCAGTATCTACTTAATTAGCCTTTTTTCAGGACTTGTGCAAAGCTGATCTGAAGCTCTGCCTAGTCAATTCTCTAAACTTGTATAGCCATTTCCACTGTTTGTTTGTTTTTTTAAATTTATGTCACTTGCAGTGGCATACACAACTGTTAAATCCACATATATATTGTCCATTTTCCATAGCACATACAACTTGCAAAACTAACAGTTTAGCCCAGACTGTTAAAAATTAGTGCAGAAAATAAATCCAGCATACTTTAGGCTGTACCCTAAAGTCTACTCTAGTGTCTCCAGCTTTGATTCAAAGCAGACAAATTTTCTAACAAAGCCTGTCACCTGTCACCTCATCCAGTGGGAAGGTGAGGAGGGACTTTGGAAGTGAAGGCAATCATGACAAAGCTGTCTGTAAGGTATTTAGAGCATTCCCTCATTATTTCATTAAAAAATGAGGCTATAAAACATGAAACTAATTTAAACAAAGCCTGTAAGCCTTCATGCTTTGGAGATGTAAAGGACATCCATGGAAATGAAAGTGTTGTCCTTCATACTGTTTGTTTTTTCAGTGGAGAAAAAGACAACTAATGAAGTAATTGTTGTGAAAGTTTTAAAGAAAAACTATGCAGTGTTTTCTTTTAAAGGTAAAGACTAATATTGAGTAAAGAATGGCTATGTTCTGTATGTGTAGTATCAAAATTATACCAAAAACCTGGTTTGTAAGAAGTCTAGCATTGCCAAAGTCATTCAATACTGTATCCATATGTATTTCTAGGAATTTTTTTCTGTAGTCAGTCCAAATTCCAAGCATTAAGAAGGAAAAGTTTCTAAGAAGTCAAAGGACCGGGGGGAAATCTCACATTTAATTTACACACTACGCTCTGTTTGGTAAATAGCAGCTATTGTTTAGAGTAGAATGCAGTCACCATTCATTATATTTTGACTCTGCATTCTTCATTGGGAATTCAGGAAGTGGTTCAGACTAAAATATTCCCTTATGTTATTTGACCTGTAAAAACTTGGCTATGGGCCAGGTCCTGCAGTATTCCAACAGACAACACTCCCATTGACTGCGGGATTGGGCCTTAAAGTTGACTGCCCTACGGCAGTGTGCTGCTGGCTCCAGGCAGGGCCAACCATTCGGTGCATGGGAGGGTTTCACAGGGTGGTCGTGTGCATGACAAACTGAAAACCCAGCCGTTTGATCTGAATCATTACTCCTCTAAAGAGAGGAACATCGGGCATTTTCTGAGCACAGCTTGTACAAATACCTTAGAGACAGAAATAGGCACTCTAAAATCTTGTGATTATTTTTTATTTTATTTTTCCTTCCTGTTGCTTCTTGATATATAAAGGCATGAAGTTGAAAAAGTGACTAGTAGTTTCTCAATGAGCCTCTTGGCAAGGTGTGTTCAGAACATGATTCTCCAAGTTACTGGTTCATTTCATTCTTGTTGATCTGAGGTAGGTGCAGGAATCCAGGTGCCCTGTGTGTCTGGGTTTCAGCATCTTAGAGGTTTAAGCCCTAAAGCAGGTTGAAAATCAATACGACCTCCCAGATCTAAGGAGATAGATCTGCTTAAGATTTCACTTCACCCTTAAGACTTGATTTTAAATTCATGTTAAATTTAAGGGAACTTAGTTTAAATCTAACCAAGACAGGAAATGCTTAGTTTGGCACATGTGGTAAGATTACTCAGCATTAGCTCACTGGTTACATTTCCACAGGCATTAAGACACTTCTATTTTAGACTTCATATTTTTGGATAGTAAGTTAATGCATGAAGGTTTCTGCACCACTATTCCACACAATGGACCTCCAGTTTTTGTGTAGCCTTTCTTTGGCAACATCACTTGCTCGGGTCAGGAAAGACCTTTGCCTCTCTTCCAGGATGAGGTATGCCCTCAGACCATGTCTCCAAGCACATTCCTTTCCCTGGAAAATTGAACTCCCTTCTTTGGTATCAACAGCAAGTTTGGCAAGAAGCAGGCTAGGTTTTGGTTTTCTTATATTAAATTTTGAATGATCTTGTGGAATTCTGTAAATATTTTATTACATATTTTATAGGTGGAGCATTTTATATCTAGCAGTCTTTTTGGAAGCACAGCCATTTAGTTGGTTTCTCTTGCCCCACGGTTCAGCTGTAACTGCTTCCATCTGTCTAAACCTATGTGCAGTTCACTAATTGTCGACCCCTTAGTTAGGCCTTGCATTTTCTATAGGTTTATTGTTAATCATTAGATTCAGGAAAAATAAACTTCTTTGACATTACCAATAAGGGTTTCCAAGAACGGACAGAAAAATTCTTTATACTTTAATTGCTCTTACCATTTTTAAAAACATTCCTTCAGCAATTTAGTAGGAAATACTTATTGATAGGACCACTTAAATGAAATGTATATCAAAAGAACCCTGGAAAATTGGATTAAACTATTACTACTGTAAACAATTATTTAAAGGAAGATTAAGTTTTCAGCAAAATACTGTTGAAAATACTGTTTGAAAATACTCTTCACTAGAAGACTTTCACTCTTTCTGTGAAAAGTGAAAAATTATATGCCTGCAAGTTCCATTCATATTTATCTCAGTACGTTTCTCACGGTCATGCATTCACAAAATAAACCATATCCTTTCAGTAACAAACTAATTTCTATCATCCTCTGATGACCTCTCTTCCATGATTTTTCAAAAATCTGATTCTCCATTGTAAAAGCTTCAGAGCAGAGTCAAGAAAACTAGCTTAAGGATCTTATAGACAGTGGCAGCAACTACAAAAGCTTCACACAATTTATAAAGTAAATTCATTTGAAACATTTCAACCAACAAGATAAATGATTTTTTTTTCTCTTTTCTTTCTCAGCAAAATTGCAACTGACAGGATGATATCAGCTGTTGACGTTCATGGTTGTTTTTTTGTTTGTTTGTTTTGTTTTATTTTTTGTTTGTTTTTAAATCTGCTTTAGTGAGAGATTCCATCAACAAATCAAAATTCTGCCAAGGTTGAATCGTTTTTACTTCATGGCCCCTCAATTATGATCTACTTTTAGCATTAAATATAATATAATAAAAGAAGAAAACATGGTCCGGGTAAGTACTCCAACAGTGTAGAAATGGGGAAAGTCTTGTACCCACAAAACGGGGAAGGGCACAGGGGACTAATGGCACAATGAACTACTAGAAGAGAGTGCAAGAAACAAGTTGGAAAATAATAGACTTCAAAAGAAAATAAAACAAAGGTTGAGCTTGAAAATGGAAGAAGTGACAAATGTCTACACTTTTTCCATCGGTTAATAGACAGGCAGTATTACATCATGAGAGTAACTGAATTCATGCACAAAACCCAACTGAAGCAAATGGCCCTTCATATGTAATGAATATGTAATGAATATGTAATGAATACAGAACTATTACATTAATATATAATGAATATAGAACTGATCCAGAGAAAGATTTGAGAAGTACTGCTGAGCCTGAGATTGTGCACGGTAAGACTGTGCTCAAAGTAAACCTCTGTAGACAAGACAAAACATGAGGGTTTTTATTTTGGATTTTCTTCCCCCCTCTCACCTGGTTTATATTTTATACAGCAATTGCATAAAGAATCAAGTTGTGCAGCAATATATGAACGTTATCCTTATCAGTTAATGTATAGGTGTTATTCCGTACTCACAGAAAGAAGCCACTGCAAAACTCATCTTGGCCTAGGTCCTTTTAACTAGCCCTCTACATGATGAAATCAGAGGTATTAAACCACCATAACATTTGTACAGTGAGAGAAATACAACCACATGGTTTTCATGTGTACAGACAATGTTATATACGCATAAACATGCACTCACACTCAAAGCTCAAAATAACAGAAAGCTTACTGCTTCTAAAAAAAGTGCCTTTCACTCCTCTGTTTTGCAATTTCAATTAACGATTTGCAGTTGTAATTGGAAGTCTTATGTCTAAAAGAACTAAAGAAAAGTTCAGTGTAACTCTAAATAGATGTTTGATGCCTAACTGATGACTAATTTAAAATTTTTAATCTATACTGAGAAACTTTTTTCACATAAACTGCATCTCCAGACTCATTAGAGACCTGGGAACAGAATAAAAGGACTGTGACAGGTACAGCTGAGTACGTAACTGTAAATTCATCCCTTCTTCATGGGAATTATGATCATTATGTTTGCAAATGTATTCCTTTTTCAATGGAAAAAAAATCTGTTCTCGTGAGAGAAAAATTCTGCTTCTATGAGATAATTACAGTTCTGGCCTTTCTCTTTTATGGAATTCCCTTTAAAAGCTGCTGATTATACCATGAAGAACAGCAGCTGGTGAGTATCTTATTTGATTAACAATTCAAGCAAAATTTGCATAAAAACTTAGCATACAAGATCACCATCTCCAGAGAAGGATGGAACCTTGGCTGCTGTGCGTCTCGGCAGCGCAATTGATTTCCGTGCAAACTCCTGCTCTGACACGCCTGTGTATTATATAGGGCCCAAATTCCCAAACCGATTTAATGGACATTACTACTAAATTCTGTCTGCAAACAAAATAATTACACAGATCCATTTACATAGTTTAATTACGTGAATTCAGTTTTTATTTGTTTTAAAACATTTTTAGTTGGCAGTTTTCCTATGCTTGCTATACAAATTCACCAGTAATATTTGCAAAAGGATAGGGAAAAATAATGCAAAAACTAGAGAGTAAAGCCTGGGTTTTACCTTGACACTATTTGTTGCAAGATACATAAGAGGGTTTGTTTATTATTATTATAACATCCTGAAGTTCTGATGTTATAGTGGAAAGACTTCCAAAGCTACCAGAATATGTATATACTAATCCAAAGAAAAGAGTTGGAAGAAAAAATAATGTAGACTTTGGTTTCTGCATAAAAGTGATTCAAGTAATTGATTCTGGCATCAAACCAGAGTAAGGCAAACAACCCATCTTGGGTCAGATCTGCTCCCCTGACTGGCTCACCCCAAAGTGGTGTTATTTACCCTAAAGCTGTGTTTCTACCTATAGAAAAGTGAAAAATGCAGTCTTGGGCTTACATGGGCAGACATGTGCCAACAACGGATTCAATTCAAATCAACAGAGCCATGAAGGATCAGGCCCTCAAGCTGTTTCTTCTCAAAGATACCATGTGCTCAATTCATATCTGAAACATTGTCTTTAACTCATTTCATCCATATTTTTTCCTCTTTACTGTATCAGCTTTCATGTGTCTTGCCATGTTACCTCCTTGTGTTTATTACAGGCCCTGGCAACCTTACCAATTCTGCTTTCCCTCCGCAGTTGCAATTGGGATCAATTTGCCAGGGCCTGTTGAACAAAGAGTCCCTTTAAAGGCCTTGTGTAAGGGCTGTTGTCACTGAATCACCAGCAATGGGCTTGATCTTAGTCCTCTGAACTGCAGTGAGAGCAGGATTGGGCCCCAAATGAGATAGTGTCTCTGACTTTTGAATCAGACTGCACTGTTAAAGCTCCCAGTGCTAAAATACAGCCCATTTCTTTGTGCACGAGCCTCAGGACTTCTCAATAGCGGCAGGCAAGAAAATTCCAATAATGCCAGAGGGATCTTTACTCGCCTCAAGTAGAAGGGAATCCATGGGAATGTTGAGCAGCTCTCTCTCTTGTTCCCTGTAATTATTTTTTTTAATGCTAGAAGCATAATTGAAGGGAAAAAGCAGATGACATCAGCTACCAAGAAGGAAAATATCAAGAAGAAATGACACACACTGGAACAGAGAGATACTTCACTGCGTCAGGCGCTAAGCTGGGATCAGAGGACAGCACTTGCTTCCAAGGATGAACGTAGGTTTCTCATATGACCTTAAGCAAATCCTATCCATCCTGTAACTTTTCCCTACTTCACAGGAAGGCTCTACAATAAAACTGAATACCAGCTCAGAGGCATTCACAGACTACAGGTTGTGCAAATATCTAGTTTCAAAGCAAAAACAATGCAAGACAAAAAATGTAGTCAATGACAAACGAGTAGTCAGGAATAATTGTTCCTTTAGAAACAAAAAAAGCACATATACTGCTTTGCCTGGAGATGCAAGGCTCACCTGCATGCTACTTTGAAAGCTCCTCTCTGCAGGAAACTGCACTTAAGTTATCACAAACATATCTCTATGTTGTCACAAGAAATCTCCGTTTTCCTTTATTCTGAGGGGATACATTAAAATCAAATGCAACCTCGTTTAAGTGGATTAGGAAAAGTGAGTCATGTGGGACCGTGTGCACCTACTGTGGGGATTTCCCTCCTCTGTTAAAGACACCTGACAGCCTTAATTTAAGCATAAACCCAAAAATAAATTATAGTCTCCCTTCCTTTTCCCCCTAACCCACAAAGGCTAGATGAAGAAAAAAAAAAACAAACAACAAAGTGCTTCCCATCACAAGTGGCTCATGTAGAGACCTGAAGCACCTGGCTGCAGCCACCATGAGAGGCACAGACCCCTCCCTGGCCGCACTCTCAGTCAGGTCATCACCACTGGCCCCAGATTCAGTGGCTGAGGAAGCTTTTGTTGCCATCCTGGGGACTGGAGTTGAATCTTGCTTTCGCATGTGACAGGGCAAATCAGCAGTGCTCTATGCATCACACAGGGATGACTGGCTGCACCTCAGCATGGCACTTCAAGGAAAAGCTGAAAAGTCAGTAGTTCTGGTACACAAGCAACCCTAAAGACAAGGGAAATATTGTTCTGTGTCCCAGAGTTTTCTGTTCTTAGTTTATAGATGTTCTTCCTTTGTTTCAGACATGAGACCGTAAGAAAGCAGGGCCCCCAAGAGTGCATTTTACATGACTTCCTTCAGCTCAGAGCAACTTCCCATAAAATATTTTTGAATGAATAAACCATCTTGCTCTGTACATTAAAATTCCTCCGCCTAAGGTAAACGAGACTGTGACAATTAAGCAAAGCCACAGAGACCCTAATAAACCATTACAGAAAGGATTTAGAATTTCATATTTCAAGGATTTAGAAGAGGCAATGGTACCTTTTCTGGTGGGCACCCTAAGAGGGAAACTTTAAAAGGGCCACAAAACGCAATCTAATTGGATGTTAAATTTGATTATTCAAAAATTCCTAACAGGAAAAGAAGAATGAAAGGAACACAGAATATGTATATAGACTATAGGTAAGGAAAGGCCAATATGATGGAATTTCTCGGTCCAGATGCACTCAGACTTTGAGTGTTAGCACCAAGGCAAAAAAGGGGAGAACAGAATAGGGCCCTACACACATACACAACAAAAACATTCCCTTCTATTTTTTCTGATCAAAGACTTATTCCAACAAATATACACCTTATAGCAGGTGATTTCCCTAACGTAACAAAGGAGGATGGTGCTGGTGCCCAGACTGCCCGTCAGCAGGGGCCACGCAGGATGGGGTAGGAAGACTGTTGCCCTTTTCCAACCCTTACCCTCCCAGTAGGCCTGCTGGGTGGCCAGTGCTCCTCTCCCACGCTCCCCAGGTTCCTCCCAGCCTCAGGAACCATCTGGCCCCTCATAGCCAGAGTCACATCATCAGAAGAGCTCAGCTGTGCCTTGAGATCTGAAAAAAGGGCCAAACTGGAAGAGCAGCACCCAGCAGCTCCCAAGGGGAACTTATTGGGAACTTATGTCTGTTTTATCCAAAAACCCGGCTAGTTTGTTATCAGCATGCTGGAAACCTAATCACCACTAGCCCACAGATGCAGGGAATGCTTGCTGCTGTCCCAGGCATTAGCTACAGTGGAAGACTTTAATAATGTACCATGAGAGGCACTAGGGAAATGAAGATAGGGCTAAGAACCCCCTGATTAGTTAGATCTTTAAGATGTTCTTCACATTTATTTTCCAAGACAACTGTTCTGCAAGGTCAAGATTTTGTTATTTGAATCCTATGCATTGTTAGGAAGTCATAATTTTAGAATTCCAAAGATAAAAGGTAGGATTTTGCTGGGGGGGGGGGGGGGGGGAGTGGATACAAATACCATGGCTCCAAAATTCCCAGGCATAAATCGTGTAATTTAAATCTCCTAAATCTGTAAGTGAAGCCACACTTTATGTTTACAGCTGTTGTTCAGAGTGGAGAAATCTTTTGGCCCGTGATAGAACGGCATCTTATATCTTCAGTCTTGCCTAAAATGTATTATTCATGGACTATGGCTCTTTCCCTTACGAGTACTTGGTTGGGAAGCTCTTCATTTCATGCATCAATCCCAACCGGATTAACAAAGAAAACACTTAGCATCAAGAAAAAAGTCTATCTATCTACATATGAAATGATGAAAAGGAAACTTTCCAAATGAATGTGTCAGTTGAGTCATTTGGCCACTGTGGTATTCCTTCATAATCCTTATTTGTGTAAAAATAAAAATAATAAAAAAAATCAGAATAATTTATCTGAATCATGAAGAAAACCTGGGGGAAATAACAACATATCTTACGACCTTGTGCTTTCTTCCCCACCTTTTTTTGGTCTGTAATGAACAGCTGTTCATTGTCTAAAATAGAAACTCCTTTTCTAGTCTTTTTCACATCAAAAGGAAGCCATCTGATCCGTGCAATCTTCTAACCTTAGAGAGGCATTAACTCATTTCCGAGTGGCAGCCTTTACACGTTGTAGCTCTGCTTGTCGTGGCATCTAGGGGCCAGAACAGCGTTTTCATGTGATTTCCCTCCTTTTAACAGCATCCCAGCAGCCTGTAGCTCCCCTTTCCCTCTAAGGTCACTGGATGAACCTCCACTTGCTGCCTTCTCTCAGGTCTGACTACACCAGAGCTGCTGATGTACGGGGTGGGGATGGCAGTTATTTCATGATACCTTATCAGTGGGCTGATACAGGCGTCTCGAGAAGCTTCTTAATGGCAAAGGAACTCACAACTTTCTCATGTTACCAGCATTTCACATTAGCTCTTAGCTCCAGGTGGCACAAATACCTTTCAATCCTTTTTTATTTTAAAGCCACATTGTAGCTGTTCTTCCAGGACATTTTTATGATTTCCATCCCTCAAGCTGCATAATCTACACAACACGAAGTGCTGCCCTTGCTTCCCTACCTCAGCTCGAAGAAAACCGCTATTCAAAAGAGCAATGTAATCTTTTATTTATGGATCTGAACTGAGACTTTTGAAACCTGCCAAATTTTAAATCCAAATGCCCCACTTGGTTTCAAGCCAAGACCTTTCCCTGATAAAGTAGAGCAAAAAACTTCTGTAAAAGTGGAAGTGTCTGAAAAGAATGTAAAGACCATGCTGGGTGATAACGGAGGCTCAACGGGCAGCAGACAAACCAGCCTCCTCCAGAAAAATACTTGCAGCTTGCTTTTGTACCACTGATTTGTTTATTTTATTTTATTTTGAGAGAGAGGTTTATTATCATAAAAATAAAAGTGAAGTAGTATAGGTCAGATTTTTTTTTTTTTAATTCATTTGTTTTAATTTAAACTCAGATAGTTCCTGCTGAAATCAACAGGCTTGTTCTGTGCTTTCACCAGTGCTACTCAGAAAAGGAGCAAATATCCAAGTGTCCTTGGGGTCTGACAATACAGACAGCTGCTTAATACTTATACTACAATGTTCATTGATCTAACTGTGCTCCAAGTCCTGGAAAAAGCTTTGCTTGCCCCCAGGACTCTCCTGCCAACTGCATGGCTACCACTTACAGAAGCGCTCATTAGCACAAGCCAGACTCCAGCCCTCTTTCCACCACTGATCACCCGCTTAATGCAGAAGGAATTCTGATTTAAACAGGAACACCGGAGAGCATGAGGCACAAACCATGATCATTTGTGAATCCCCATCGTGTGCTGGGCCGGAGTGCCACAGCTGGGCCACCACATGGGCTCCAAGGAAACCTACTCTGCAACCACACTGCTCAGTGAGGTGCCAGCACCCCTTCTCTTACACTAAATGCAGTGGGAGGGTCATTTCTTCATGTGAATCTGAAAAAGCAAAACCCTCATATCAATCTAAACTTCTGCACAGCCACAGCTAGAGAAAACAGTATAAGCACTGACAGAAATCCAACTTTTGCACTCAGTTCCCACTTCATCTCAATGGACAACATTTTATCTCTTGACTGAAGTTCCTATATTGGCTAACATATGAAGTTCATACGGGCTAACAAACCCAACCCCTTATATTTCTGGGCTCATCCTGGTTTACAGGCAGCTAAAAATAATTGTTCATTATTAAAGCATATTAAAAAGTAAGACTTGAATTATTTGCCATAGCCATCCCCTATGGCAGCTTTCACAAGAGATAATAGCACGCTTTTCACATCATTTCCTTGAGTGAAATCCTGGTATTTGCAGACGCAAAGGGGGTTGCTGTGTGTGTGTGTTTTATTTTCCTTTTGATTTGGGTTATTTTCACCACCAACTTCCACAGTCAGGATCCCAACTGAGAAGCCGACAAGCTGCCATTTCCCTCTCTGATGTTCTTATAAATCTGAACTGGCTGTAGGCAACAGCAATGGGCCCCAAAGCCCATTTTCACAAGCTCCCAGAAGAAAAGAAGGTCAAAAACTTTTATATACCATCCTTTATTACACTACAACAGACTGTGCAAACTTTACTATTTTTCCTATCCAGTTTCATCCTTTATATCACATATACCATATCATTTATGTAACTTCTAATCACCCAACTAGTTTTACATCATAAGCTTTCCAGAAAAAAAAAAAATATATATATAGATACATGTATATATATAAATATTTTCCTTTTATTTTCTGCAAAGATTCCATAAGTTATCCTAATTCTGTAATTTGTTTTAGCCATATTTCTTCAAGGTAAATTTACAACAGTTTAGCTGGTTATAAAATTAACTTGAAATTGATTCAGGAGGTATTTTATTTTATTTTTTTCCCACTTCATAGATAATAAGAATCCCAACTTCTACTATGGATTTATTTTTTGTCTTTAGATAATGAGCAGGATTGAGCAAAAACAGATAACAAAAGAAGCTATCAATTATATTCTCATCCCCATATTTTTTAATCCCCAAATCCTAAATAACGTGAGTCCCAGGAAAGTATCCCACCACAGGCATCTTTCGTTTGCCCAGTGATCTCCTTACTCAGCAAATCACCATGGGTTTCACTGACCTTGGTAATATTGTAAGGGTCATATTTTCCCATGGATGAGTTGTTCTGAAACAATTTCTCCAGTGTGTTAGGCACACTGGCTGTTCTTTGGCATCAGGCATGCGTATCCTCTTGGTTTTGTGTTTTTTTTTTTTTTTTCCCTCTTAAAAATATTTATTGTGATGACTACTAGGGAAATCTCCCTTCCCTGAAATTTTAGCATTTCTACCTTTTTCTCTTTTCTCATTCCGTATAAGTATTATGAAACTAAACTTCTTCTGTATCCCTGCAGAAATCCCTTTCTTCCACTTCTAGATGTGACTTACAGAACAGCTGGTATAAAATATTTCACTTTTCAAACTGAAATCCGCTCTGCGTGATGGGCATAGAAACAAGCCCTTAATAATCTCAATACTAACACTTAATTCAGAATGGAACCACCAAGCTCAAACCAAAGCAGACTCTTCATTTTCTCATTTCAAAAGCAGGCAGAGAAAGCATTAACAGTGAATTCAGACTGGGACCCTGACTCAGATGAAAAGTCCAAGCCACAAAAACAACCAGGATATACAAACACTGATCAATGACAAGGACTGAACTTGAAATGGTTTCAGATGGGATTGAATTTCTCTAGAATTGGGCTTTGTGTATTTTGTCACAATAATAAATAACAAATACACACTTTGGGATAGGTCCAAGTGAGCAGGGAGAAGCGCAGTTCTTTAACAGAAGTTTATATCAATTAAAGTGGGTAAGAAAATTAATAATTATGGCTCCCCTTTCTTCAAATAGGCACAGAAAAGGGTAAAAAACAGTTCACATAACAAAGCTGTTTATGGCTTAATGAAGCTGTCAGTCACATGAATGTTTCCTATCAAATGTGCACTCAAGCATCTTGCTTAAGTAAAATAAAAATTTACATGGCTACCACAGAAAAAAATATAAAAGGGAGCAAAATCTCTACCACACCTTCATCTCATTTGCCACTTTGATTTACTATCAGTTCATTCATGAAAGAATTGTAGTGAGCATATCTGATGCCTACATTTCTATGCCCATTCGTTATTGTGAGGACCCAGTGATTACTTGATTGTTTATCAGTGTTGCTGAACTGAAATTGTGCATATAACTGCAATTACTTGTGTATTTTCATGATGCCTGCTCTTCTTTCATAAGATTTGGTTGAATGGAAGAAGCCCTGTGAAGATCAATGGCTTATGCTATTTATGTTAATATTTGCTGAAGCAATTACTCTCCCTTTGTAAATAGTTTCAAAGAAGCAACTACCTTCACAAAGAGCATTATGATAGACTGTTTCTTACCTTTAAGAAGACAATACATATGGAGGTATCAAGAACTGAAGTCTAAGAAATTAGTATGGATTTATTGACCCATAGCAAAACTCCTAGGAAATAATACATGCAAATCTCTGCAAACCAGGATTTATTGGAACAATTTTAAAGGTCTTTTTACAACCTCAGTAATTCCATGATTATTATTTGCCTTGAATGCAACAAAATAGTTGGCATTTCAGCTCAAGTGATAAGAAACTAAGGTTAATAGAGCTGCAATCTCAACATCTGTGCACTTTCTTAGATTTTATACATTTTGATTTTTTAGGATTAAACAACTCATGTACAAAAAGACTTGCACTGGGTTTTAGGTTTTTTTCCTAGGAGTGGTCAAGCAATTCCATAAATTGCTGCCCAACTGTGGGGTTTTGCACTAGGTGTGAGAAGGGAGAAAAAAGGAAATTCCCATTGGCTTAAAAAAAGGCATGTATAAAAACCGAATGAGTAAGAAACTTGCTGACTCACTACCAAAGGACAGTGTGAAATTAATCATCCCTGCCCTTTCACCAGAGGTCAGAAAGAATTAGTTTGTTGTAATATTTTTGGAGTATTTGAAATACCTAGAAACTAGAAAATAAGACAGCTGAAAAATATAGACCTTGACTGGGAAAGTTTGTAAATGGTTTCAGCTGAGGACCAAAAAAGGTTTTAGATACAGCTCTGATTTTTCCTATTTTTAATTTGTAGCAGCTATTATTTAAAAACATTTTCACTCTGCATTTATGGTTAAGTATAGGATTTGCACAACAGTAAGAAGTCCACATCACAAGCACTGGCCCAGCTCTCTCTGACTTCATATGCTGGGTGCTCCAAGGCAGATGTCCTCCCACGCCAGTCTTCTTTTTTGCCCAAAATGTTGCAGAAGCCAAAACCAACTCCAGCAGCATGGGAAATGCAAGAGCATCTCAAGAAGGGAAGGCATGAAAAAGTGGACATCTTGCAACAGCAGTCCCGGGGAAAGTTGCTTCAAACTCAGGATCTGTCCACTTGCATCAAATTACATTTCTAATTCACCAAAACATGGGGTCAAATGCATGTGCAGCTTTATAGATTTCACATGCCTACAGCTCGAATCAGATATTTCAGTGGGTCCATTCGTATAATAAAAATTGTGGAACTAATACCACATTATTTAATGGCTATTAAAATATGGTTGCACACTTAAGTGGATATCACAGTATTTGTCTATAGCATTAAATCAAAGAATGAAGGTCACTAAGGTGGATAGTGAATAGTGTATTTGCAACACATTTAGTGATCAAAAATCTTATTTCTCTTCTCTTATCTGGCATTGGTCAGCTTAGTCTTATACATTATCCCCATAGCAAATATGAACAGGCCTCATTTGACAGAGTGTAGTAAAAGGTCAATTAGATTTTAATACGAAGGGCTAAACCCTCTCCTGTCACAAAGCAGAAAGTTACTCATGTCAGTGGATGTGAATCATTTTATGACAAGGAATTTGGAACCTATTTTCATAACTTCTGAGTTTAGTTCTCCTAAAAGAAAATGGATAACAAAATCCTCTGCACAAGATATGTGAATGGATTCTAGTATTCGTATATATCAAGTACCATTAGTTTGTACTTTATATATATATATATATATATATACTTATATTTACAGCTTTTTTAATGTATTGGGGAGATATTTTTGAATCATATTAACACAAGTTGTGGTCTTCTGATGCCATTTCACTTCTGAAAAGGTAAACAGTCCCTGAAGTGTGAACAATACACACAGAAACCAAGGAAAACACTGAGATGTTTGAACAACAGATACTCAGGTTCATAATACATTGAGATTCCTGTGAAACATGAATGCAAGGTGATTTGTGTTTACATCATACATTCTCCCTTTGAAATAAATTTATGTATGACTCAGAGGTCTGATCCAACTCCCAGAGAAGGCCATGGGAAGATTCTCACTACCTCAATGAGCTTTGAAGAGGGCTCTGATGTTCGTCCACATTGTTTTCAACACACACACAACTTGCTCAAGTACAGGGTGACAATGCATTTGATAAATTTAACCAGAAGTTACGTAGAGGTCTGATTGCATTCTTTAGAACTGTGCTTTCGCTCCCCATTTACAAAACCTGATGACCGAGGAAGACTGAGAGGGTGGGATGAAGTCCATCCAAAAAGTACTAAGTCCTAATTCCACCTAAGCCAGTGATAAAGCCTGAACAGGTCTTTATCTTCCTGACCATCCACTTCCCCATCTGAAAATGGTAACACACACACAGCATGGCTAAAAACACACGCTGCATCTGACCAACAGTTCTCAAATAAATACTGTGCCAAAATAAAAATAGTTACCATAAAAAGAAAAGCAAACACCAGGAAGCCATGCCTTTAGTTTTCAAACTAGTCTTTCTAACTCTTCTCTTTCCTATCCTTTATATTTATGCATATGTCCACATAGAGAGACTTAATCAATGATTTAGCAGGAAGAGAGATCAAATCTGCTTTTTTGCAGGCATTTAAAAAAGCGACACTCCTTACATTTTATGCATCTGCTTCCTCAAACACAACAGCTCACTGAGATGAACCTATACATGATTCAGACCATTTTCCCAGGCTCAACTAAAGCAGCTGGCAGAGGCACATGACCAGAGTAAATGGGAAAACTTCAAAATAAAGAAAGGTATGTTTTGAGAAAATGCAAAACGTTCAGCAACAGTTTATAGTATTTCCTTCAGGCTAAAACTTCTTTCTTACCTCACAAAACTCTCAAGTACCCCCAAGCCTTTCAAAAACAAATAAAACCAAACAACCTGTAAGATGCCTCTTTGCGCCTCTCAAACTATGTGACTTGAGCCTCCCTTCAGGCCAATTGTACATTACTACTGGGGAATTGATTTATAAGGGACCCTCCACAGGTATCTGACAGCTGTATAAACCATGGAGATAGAGCAGCGGTGCACCAACAGAGATTGAAAATCATTTAAGACACAGAAGCTTTTTAAATAAAAATCTGAAAGCTGAAATTAAGATAGGATCATTTAGAAAGCCACCAAAAGTGTTCTCATTCACTTTAATAAATCCTTACTGCAAGAAATTAAAGCTTGTTATTTCTTTATTCTTATTCACACAGTTCTAGGTCCAAAGAAATAGCTTTTATCAGACAGTCTGGCATTTTGCATAAGCAAGGCATGGAACAACATAAAACCCAAAGGCTGCAGGTTAGAGAAGAGCATAATTCTTTGCAACAAGTCCTTCTCACACTGCATAAATTTGCATTATGTAAAGTCACAGTGGGCCACAGATCACCAAAGTGAGGGAAGGGACTTCCCCTAAATCTTTAGCCAGAAACTGATAAGAGTACAAAAACACGAAGGGTCACACAGGCCTGGTCTGGTGGACCAAGTAAGGGAATTAATTTCTAAGCTGAGAGTATCCTGTCAGCAATTTTTCTCCCACCAATATCAAGGCCCCTCTTATCTTGTGCGGTAATTGTGGCATTTTTATCATCACAAGCCAAATCCACACTGGAGAATTGAAAATGTATGCACAGTATTTTTCCGATGTTAACACATGCCCAGCTCATATTTCTGCTTTCACACACAGTGATTTTTGAAAATTGCAGCACATTTTCTTTTTAAGAAGTCATCTAAATCAATTTCAGCCCACAAAAAGAAAAAAAGAAAAAAAGAAAAAAAAAAAAAAGAACACAAAGAACACAAAGCTGAGGAGCTCTCCAAAGAAAGTAGTACATGTGTTTGCAAAATAAGTGTAGTCTGGTCTTATGATATGCCTCTATATATCACAGAAAGAAGAAATTATATATGGCTGCATAGCATTGCCATCTACCTCTTCCCTCCACAAAACTAAACATCCCGATCCAGCTCTGCAGCAATAATCGTGCTCTGCTTACGTGTTTCACACACAATTACATGCACACCGAGGGCTGTATATCTGCAGCGTATGACAGATAGTTGGGACAGACCTTCAACAGAGCATTAACACACAGCAGCTGAGGATGGACCCTAAGCTTGCCCAAGCACATCTCAGTGATCTTTGGCCTTTTGCTACCCTCCTGCGTTAAGACCCTTGCCAGCAATGCAGGGGGAAGCCAATGAGTCCCTTCTGCTGCGGTAGTTAGAGGCAATATTCTCCACTTGCCATGTCGGCAAACTTCTGGAATTTAGCTGTGAGCAAATAACTTTTTAACTGTATAAAAAGAGTTTGATGAGGTAATATAAAGCATTACAGTGGCGCCCAATACAGTTTCCCAGGTCAGTAATGTGCAATTTAAAGTGCTCCAAAATAACAAACAGGCTCTATGTACAATAGATTCTAATGGCTCTTAAAAACACCCTCATCATCGAGTTAATTTTAAGGAACCTAGTATTAATAGTAACTTTTTAAAGTCCAAGAAATATTTTTAAATTAGGAGATTCACAGCCAAATTCAACAGCCAGTGCGCTCACTTAGGATTCCTTCTTTCTAATAATATCACCACAGAGAGTACAGATCCCACAGCTCCTCCCACACTGGACCAAGAGCAGTACAGACACTGCTGCCCGTAGGAGCATCCAGCAGCAGGGAGGGCAGCTGCTGTGCTGCCGTTCCGTGCTTCTCTGCCTTGTCAAGACTGCACTGCCGAAAATATTATGACAGATTGCAGAGCATTTTTATTGCTCTTGTTCCAGCGTTTTGACATATTGGTTTGCCAAAACATCTCGTTTTACTCCCAACATCCAGAATTTTGCTGCCTCATCTAAGCTAGATAATTAGGCACTTCCATGCTCAGGAAAGAAAACCGGGTGTAGAAGAGATAGAGGTAGATTAAGAAAAAGAAAAAAAGAAAAAAAGAAAAAAAAAAAAAAGAGGTGGCAATCCCTCCCCACAACTGAAAAGAAAGCCTAGATAATTACCTTAGACTACACGACTGACTTTTAACTTCCCTGGTTGGGTGAGAATTGACTCCTCAGAGTGGTGTTCAAGTCTTTAATGCTAGGAAGTTATTCACGCTTTCTGACAAAAGACAGCAACTGGAATTGTTGAAGTCAAGCACTGGAACAGCGTGTCAAGTCTAGACACCTTTTGCAATTGTTTTCTTTTACAGTACAGTATCTGCATTCATCCCTTTCAAATGTTGAATCTCTTAGACTCATCTATGTCCTATTTCCCAATTCCCCCTGAGAACCAACATTTTTGTTTTAATTCAGAAGTGAAAGCTGAGACTGTTGAAATGCTGGTATCTGGAGCTTTAAATAAATGCAGACTTCCTAGTACCAGCAACAACCAGTCAGAGATGCTTTCCAAGAGTCAGAGCGCAGAGTCTGGACTACTGGGCTGATGCTTCTTTTGAGAAAAAGGTGCAGGTGGCACACTGTATAATTTGGGGCCCAGGACAGCACTTCTCTTTATTCTTGGACTGAAAAGAATACACTGGTTAAAGCTTACTTCTGCTGCTTACTGTTCCAAAATGCAAACAGAAATTAGGTTGTTGTGTTCCCTATATCTGTCAAACCTAACGTCAAGAAGCAAAACAAAAAAATCTAGCCCTTTGTAGTAGTGTTTTACTCTAACACGGATATATAATATTCATATCCCATGGCATTTTTTGGTCAGAACAGCAAAAATAAGTGTACTCTCAGATATACAAGCCATAACAATCAACATTTCCTACCACTGCACATAGCGAAGTGCTGAAATAGCTGCATTCCAATAAGTGGCCTCATAACACCAGTGATACCCCTTTGCTTTCTTCCTGAAGCATACGGAGCATTTCTTCAAGCATCTTAAACTTCAGTTACCCAAACTTAATCGGCTTCCTCTACATTAGTCATGCAGTAAAAATGAACTATATGTCCTATACTTTTAACTTCATTATGTCCCATACATTTCATTATGCTCTGGTTATTGTTAAATGCATATATACACATATACACTCTCTGTGTTTCTTGAGACAAGTATTCTCCAAGGCGCTCTTGGAGTGTAAAACAAAGTTGTAATTTTAAACAAGTGGAATATCCCTGATTTAGTAAGGGAGGAATGGGGTGTTAGTCCTCAAATTGCTGTTGCTTTTTAACCATGAAACACACACCACAAAACATTACTTGCGGTGGACTAAGAAAGAAGAATTCCTTTCATAAAATTTAATGAGTGTAATGTTTCTATGTTTTATAGGGCACAGGGTGTGAAAAACAGCTCAGTTTTAGCCCTGATGACATTTTCATATAGGTGGAAGTAAAAATAGAGAGAGGTTTGACATCTTGACATAAAAGGGGCATGGTATTATGTTGCAAGGGTACTACGTACAAGTTTGGAGTGAAAGCATAACATCTGATTCTAGTTCTAAGCACATATGGCTATACAAAGAGAAATTTGGACATATTTTCTCTTTACAGCTAATACAAAATACAATGATTTGAGCATGACATGGATACAAGATCTTGGACTGGAAAAATTGAAGTTGTCCCAAAAAATATTAAGATCAAAACATCCTTATACATTATGCTAGAAACTACCCACCTAGAGTCAATGGTCCCAATTTATCCTATTGCTTGCATGACATCAGAATATTTCAACAGAAAAGCCATACTATTTGATCAATTAAGCTAGAATCAAGAGGGTATAGAAGTGATCAGGAAAATGACAAGATGCTGCAGTAAGTCTACTGTAGGAACTAAAATGCTACAGAAAAAGAAAAAAAAGTTATAAATGTAAAGTGATAAGAAAACATACTTTTTACAAGCAAAGAAAAATATTAATAAGGACAAAACTACTGTCTTCTCACATTTTTATAATTGATAATATTATGAAAAGATGCACTGATGTTCATCCTTTACTTGTGCTTCTCTGTACTGAGCTCCAGCCCTGATTCAGGGAGCATTTCAGCATATTCATGTAGCTGAACTCCAGCACTACCTCATCAGTCCCCAGCAAATCCTTCAGCAAAGGCTTAAAGGCAAGCAAGGTTTAGTTCTAAATGAAGGAAAAGATTTTCATTTAACATTTTACAGGATCAGAATCTACAGAGCTTTAAAGTGAATAAATTAAAAAATGTGTGTGTCAAATGAAAAGACAAGTCCCCGAGTTCTAAATATTAATTTAGAAGGGAAAAGGAGTGAGATTTTGATCCCAGACCACAAAAAACTTACACAGGTTATCACAGCTGAATTTAGCTCTCACTGGTTCTCCACCAGGTTCAACCACTGTATCCTTTGCCAGCTCAATAGCCCCCAGCATACCAGGGGAAAAAAAAAACAAAAAAAAAAAAAGAGAGAGAGAGAAAAAAAAAAGGCATGACAATTCACTCTGCATAGTAAGACAATCGAGTTGAGCTTGTTTTATCTGCTTCAATCCCAGGGAATGCTTTTACTGTAGAGGACGACTATTTCCCCACTATAATGTTATGGCAGGTTGCTATGAATCACTCCCCCACCTTTGGATGACGCAGCTCCATCACAGCAACTTACATCTCACTCACAGGGCAGCTTACGCTGCTGCCCCTCTACCCCAATCCCCAAAACTTTCTTGCCGTGTCAGAGGTGCTTATTGTCCAACCACTGCAAAAGGCTTCCTACACTCTATAGGAAAATGAACTACTGAACAAAACAGCGCATTCTGTCATGACTGAATGAGAAGGCAGTTTCAAATACCATTCAGAACCAGATACCAAGATTGCTGACTGCTCAAGCATACACTCTTACACCTGCCTGATCTCCAGGACTGACCCATTACTCACCAAGAACAGAACACCAGTTCACATCAGGACCTCTGAGACCATAGCAACACCCTCAAGCAACACCTTCAATATCCGTGGCACTTGTTTGATTGCTTCTTTTGAGCATCTAGCTACAGCCCTTAGATAGGGGTAGCAAAGTCAGACATGTAACAGAAGAAAGGTAGCCCAGAAGACTTAGGTTTTGTCTAAAGCTCATAAAATTATGGAAATATTCCTATCTGCTTCCAAGTTTTTTGCATCTGCCCTAGGAAGTGTTGCTCTGGCAGATTCTTATGACAGATATATTGAGTCTGTTTATACAGAATCACTGAGGGCAGAACGTAAACAGCACAAGAACCGGAGCATTTTGCAATCACACATTTGCTGTCATGTCTTTGACTTGAATCATAAAGCTTTTACTCTAACACTTTTCACCAGATTGGAAGAACATTATGCATGTGATAATAACCTTCCCTGGATTTGCAGTGTCTGCATTCTCTCAAACATGGTTAAAAATTTACATGTCAGTAGCACCAGAGCAAATCCAACAGACATTTTTGTCTTTACATAGTACCTGGAAATGAGGACTTTGAAGAGAAATATATATTATTTTAAAAAAATAAATTAACTATTTGCTACATCAGCATTTTAGAAAGCCTACTCAAGCCTATTTGGGCTCTTGCACTACTGCTACGATAGGCCTTCCCAAAATACATGAAATGATGTTACCCAACAAGTATCACTCAAATTCCATCTGTTTTCCTTTTCTCATTCTTTAATATATGGGGAGAATTGTGTGCCTAATGAAATAGCGCTGCAGCACTCCAGGCTCTGGTTTTATTTTAATTTTGAGTGCATACACTGTGTGATTCTATGTCAGAGAACGTAAAATTGAAAACAAAGAGTGCTTTGCACTTGTACAAGAAAGATATTTGTGATAGTCCTTAAATACTTGAGGACCTCCCCCTGTTCCTGAGGTAGACTGACAGTTCAAAGTTAATGGTGCTCATACTGAGGTATCTTTAGTTGGAAAAACTGATTCAGCCTCTTAGACTAAAATTATCAGATCAAAAATCAAACTCTAGGGTGTTCAAATACAAAATAAAAATAAAATAAAAAACAGATCAAAAAACGGAAAAGCATTTAAGTTGGTATCCTTGCTCTTCTTCCACATAGCTTACTAGGTCAGTCCTTAGCACTTGTCTTTCATGACTGGTCAGATACAAATAAAAAAACAAGCTTAACAAAAATAGATTATTTTTTTTTTGGGGGGGGGGGGGGGGGGGAGCGGGAGTGGCGACGGACAACAAATGAAAGATGTACATTCTTTTAAAACCCAAAATGAAGCTTTGATGAAACAACAAAAAAAAAAAGAGTTCTCACTAAAATGTCAACATTTTCATAGAAACTTTAGGAAAACTTCCATTGCAGTTTTATTATTCAGTAAATCCCATCACAATAGAAAATAAGGAGAAAGAAGGGAGAGAGAGATCCAGTGCATCGAAACCTGTTTTCTTATTTACTAGTAGTCCTCAAGCATAGAAAGAAAGAACCTGTGCTGCACCATAAGCTGAAACTATAGATGTATCTTTGTTGACCTTGAGCAATGGAAATGAGGTACCTAAATTCAGGGGAAACCTTGTTAGAAAATTAGTCTCCATCTGTCAAAAGTTTAAATAAACAGGTACAGATTTGAGATGCTTTGACATTTTTTTTTAATGTCAGATTTTGACAGTGGGACCCACAAAGACCATAGGATTGCTACACAGCTTTAAAAACTGAGAGGATGGCTGGAGTTGTTTAAAAAAAAAAGTAAAGTCAGCTCGCATTGCTCCTTCACTGATCAAAGGTAATTCCTAAAACTAAAGCTATTTCCCTTGTGACTATTTTAGCAACTTTTGGATTTATTATTTGTTCTAATTATATTTTATTATGCCTTTGTGGCTTTGTGTCATTTTTATGGCTATATTTTAAAGCACCTTGAGACACGTGGAAGGTGACATATAAATCAATTAGTAGCAACAGTTGTAGTAATAACATCATTAATTTGATGAAGCTGGCAATTAATCTATAAATAAAAAGATTAATCTTTAAACATTTGATATTTGTCTGGCAACTATATATTTTATACTCTTTCAGCATAATGATAAATTCTTTTAGAGTAGTGTTCAAAAGCGCCTATCTAAAAAGGCTGAATACTTGAGAGTACATTCATAAGTCAGAATTTCCTGGAACCATAACACACAATGTCTGAAAAATATGTAACATGAGCATTACATGGAAAAAAAAAAAAATCATTCTAATGAAAGGGAGACCCTTGAAGGTGTCCACAAAGAAGCAGCAAGCACTGATTCAAAATACTGTTCACAATTTTGTTTGCACTGCCATAGTTTTCCCCACATGTTTCGAACATGTTCCAGATTTCCCAAAGTGCTAAACTATTTCTCTTCTGCTAAGTGCATGCTGTTCTCTGAATGCTGGGCAGTTTACAGGGTGATTGATGATGAACATAAGTTGCGTTGCTTCTCTTGGAGTACTCTGTCTTGAAGGATTATTTTCTTTTTAACCCCCCAAATGAACAATTAATATGCTCTCAATGTCTATTGTATGTACTTCATAAAAGTAACCATTAGGACGCGGCAGATAACTACGGCACTTTCATAAAACACAATATGAATTCCAGAATTGCTGAGGACTATATTTGAGCCACAGAATTTTACTATATGGTCCTTCAAAAAACCTTCAGTATCACACTCAAACCCACCAAAGTGCTACCTTTGGCTTGCTCTTCCACGGGCACAGTGGAAAACAAGTACAGCAAAGTGATGAATCACTGAGCCCAAATTCAATCCTCTTTCTTCACTTCAAGCTAATAGCAAAATATTCTCTCATACAAAGCACCACATACAGCAGTGCCTGCTCCTTCAGTGTAGACAAAGACGGTAATTCACTCCAGATTGCTGATGTCACAAGCGCGTATGACATCACTGAGACCTTTTTTTGGTGAATGTGGCTTTGTATTCTAACTACTATCCAGCTAAACACAAAATATATAAACTATATCTTTGAAGTGGTAATTAACCCTTAATTTTCACAAGTGCAGTTACCAGGGAACATCCAAAAGGGGAAACGAGGTTGAAGAAACCTATGCAAGCTTCCAACACCACGATTAATAAAAATGCAAGGATTACAAGATAGAAGAAAAGCTTTAGCAGCCCAGTGACTTTGTGCATATCCATCTTTGCCTACCATGGAATAATCCATAGGAAGACAAGGGCCATATCTGCAACAAAACAAGTTTCCATTAGTTCCACATGAGAAAAGAAAGTTTGGTTTCAACAAATTTTCCACTCTACATAACCTTCAGGTACACTACTGGCATTTCTGACAGACTCGGTTCTGTCAACAACTACTGAAGGGAAGAAGTCAGCCAAGCCTGTAAGAGCAAATAATTGCTCCAAACAGTTCTTTCTTCCCAGTCACACAAACCACTGCTGATTTCAACATCTAAGAACTCAGAGGTAACTTTGCAAAGGGGAAGCAAAGCAGGACAAAACCTTTTTGGTACAGATATATCAAAGCAAGTTCATTTTCTTATTTGTATACTAAATATGAAGAAAGTTACAAACACCTCTAAAAAGAAATTAGAGAAAATGAAGCTAGACTAAATGCTAAAGTTTTACTTCCCCCATGAAAATGTTTTAAAATAGGTTTTAAAAAACAAAGAAAACTTAAAATAGTTCATTTATTTTCTAATAGAAAAAATTAGAAAATGAAAGAAAGGAAAATAAAAGAAAAAGTTTCTCATGAATTGAAGATATTTTTCACTTGATTTTTTTATCCATATGTCACAAACCTACTTTCAACATTTTTTTAAAATTCTCTGATTCAGCTGGCATTCAAGTGGAGTGATTGCACTGCAGTGAACACATTGAAATCAGAATAAAGTCAAACTGGAGTTCACATCCACCTCTCTTGACCTCAGTAACTACTGTGCTCTCTATTAGCAGACCTTAGCATAGCAGAAATGTCTGAGGCTGGCTGTACTTAGCGATTCAAGTGCTCTGTTTATTCATCAGACAGCCACACTATGCAGCCAACACTGGGCTTTTAAAAAGCACTTGTACATTAGTTTCAAAATTGAAAACTTAGATAAGATTCATCTCTGCTTGTTTGGCTTTTCTCAAGCTTTGCTTGGCCTCAATAATCTACATTTGGTTCATCGAGGTCTGTACAAGCTGGGGAACCTTGAGAATTTGTCTAGGTAGTTTATACAGTGATGTTCAGCATTGGCTAACATTTTGTACAATAATCTCTGCTGTTAGCATTTGTTTTCCTGATAGCAGACAGACTTCCACTCGCTCAGATGTTTTAGTTTTCCAAATTGTTGCCTGGACAGTTTATGCAAATACAGAGTTTGAGATTTCAAGAACTGTCAACAATCCCTTTCTGCACAATTTTCAGTGTTGTCAGCTCCTTCCAGTTAAACAGATGCTCTGTATCTGTTCCACGTTGTGCAGGGACCAGTCCTGAAACCACAGGTTGTGTCAAAATAGGGTACATGTCTTCACAGAACCACTTTTTCCTAGAGCACGTGGCCCATCATTCTTACAGAACAGGTACAAACACTTCAGGATAAGCGCTGCTCAAAATCAGAGCTAGCCTTGAACATGGAGGAGTCAAGCCTTTGCCCAGGTTCCTCAATGCCAACTTCAGTCAGCCACGCTGAAAGCACTCCAAGCCACTCAGAACCTGGCTGAACCTCTGGCACGTATGGGGAAGGCAGCATTGAGTTGAATATTTTGTTTTGCCTGTTTATTTTTTTATTTATTTTTATTTTTTTGTATTTTTTTTTTAAAGCAAGTCCCACTAATACTGCTTTCTTTGTAAATGTTTTCCAGTGATACTGGCTGCTTCCCAGACTCCAGTGAGGATGTCTCTGAAGTCAGCTGCAGTCTCTGAAGTGCGCTGTGAGTATCCTGTTGCAGAATTTCAAATGCCTACTAACTGAATGCAGTTGCCTTATTTGTGAAAGGTGGTGCCAGAAGTATTATTACATTTCAGATCCTTTTCCCTGGGTAATGGTGGAAAATTTTGTTTTAAATCCATCCAACACAGCAGTTAGACATAGGAATGTCCGGGTTTTTATTTTGTGTTGTTTTGTGCTTTTTTTTTTTTTTAATTCCACCAATGGCATTCCTTTGCTTTCACCTTCACCTTTTTAAGCTGTGTATCAGAATCACATGACCATTAGTCACATATGTAAAAATTCTGTGATTTTTATTTACACATATCAACATAATAGGCATGTCAGACTGAATACATACACAATAGGTATGTATGTTATGAATGGTAAAAATAAACAGTCTGACAGGTATGTTGCTGTATAACTACTGCCTCAGTCAACAGGCACCAAGAGGAGACAGAAGAAATTTGCTAGCTGCAGAGCTTCCAGTCACTACTTTCCAAATTATAAAAATATGAAAGTAGAAGAATCAGAAAAAAGAATTATCTCAGGGAGGCTGCAGACAAAACAGAAAAGCAACTTTCCGGAAAAAAAAAAAAAAAAAATATATATATATATATAAAAAAAATAAGAATCAGCTGGACAGCTGTGTCTAGCATCAATTCAATGCCCGTGGTTGTTGCATGTTAGCCTGGAAGGGGCTTCAGCCTGTTCACCACAGAGGAGCAGACTCCTTATTCTTCACAGAAATGCCTCTCTTTCAGATACTCACCTACTTTTTGGCTCCCTGCAAGACTGGTTAACCAAACCATGTTTTCTCACTCTTGTTTGTTTGCTAAGTGCTATATATATGAAAGGCAGAAGTGGCACTCTGAGCATTTTACATAATAAGCTCACTCTGTGTGCTATTAATAATACTAAGAACTGTTACTACAGGTCCAAAACAAATTAGACTTTCTTCCATTTGAAGCCACAATATAATAAGAGGAGGCTCCAAGAGAGGTGTGGATCACCCACAAGAGGTCTGAAGAGCAACATGTATTTTTACTGGAAGTCTGCTAACTAGCCAAAACCTTTGGAATGTCATGACACCAATTTGGCAAAGTGATATCTCCCTCTGCTTTATTGAAAACATCTTAGACAGCATAATGAAAAAATGCACTAGTTTTAAACTCGTCTTTCTGCTGGCCTGCAGTCTGTCATAAGAGTGGAGATTAGGAAACGCAATGGAGCTTGACAAATTTCATTCGACAAAAATACAAGAGGGCAAGAAAGACGAGAAAAACCGAGGAATCTATCAAGAAGTCTGGGATGGGATTTTCCCCTCCACTGATATATTTATAGCCCCTAAATAAGGATCTAATCCAAAGTCAACTGAAACCAATGGGGAGATTTTATTGACTTCAGTGAGTACTGGATCAGACCCTATATGCAAAGCTTCCAAAAGTACAAAAAGTATTTTGGGACATGTTGTACTAGAAATTATCACCAAGAATGTAAAAGAATAACCCAGTCATATTTGGGGTGGCTCACTGGTGACTGACACAGATGAAACCGTTCATAAATAGTGGGACAAAGTTTGGCACCTGTCTCTTGACTTTTCACCATGACAAAGGTCAGAAATCTCTCCATGTCACCGAAAGATTAATTTCATCAGGTCCATGAATATTCACATAGTAGAGAAAATACTTGATCAACCTGACAGTAACATGCTGAGTGCAAACTTCTCTACTGTGGTAGCAAGGAGCAAAATATTATACATACCAGAAGCTGTACTGATAGCATATCATTGCCTCCTTCTGTAATGTGACTAATAAGTAGAAGAAAAAATAGAAAGGTGTGGGGCAACAGCAACACATTTTTGTTGCAAAAATATAGTAAAATAAAAATCTCTGTAAATGAAAGGGGATTATTCCAGAGTTCCCACAATTAAGGATAAAAATGTTCATCAGATTTCATAATGTGGAGTATTTACAGGTAATAAACAAACATAACAGTCACCAGTTTTCATGTCTGCAATGGTATATTTTTAATTGATAGATCATATGATAGGTCATATTTTTAATTGATAGATTTATGTAGTAACCACAGGAAACAAGTTCAAATATTTGTGTGTTCAAGAAGGATGGTTCTTCAGAAATTGTTACAACATGCACTTTAAATTTGAGAAACTTCCAGATATTTAATTTTCATATGAGGCAACACATATCTCAAAGGCAGCAGCCATACTAAGAATGGGTGACCCATTCTTATTAATCACAATTTTGTATTCAACTCATCAGCAAGAGCTAACAAAACATTAAAAAAAATAAAAATAAAAATCACCCAAAATACATTGATCTGGTGCACATTTGGCTTGGAAAAGAGCTATTTAGCAGTTGAAATATCCACTGCCTAGAAATTCAAGCCAATGTAGAACACTCTATTCAAATAAAGAGATGGAGAAATTAAAGAAGAGAAAGTGAGCTGAGGATTAGCTCCTTCACATCAGCAGATGATCTGGTCTACTGTATCCAACCAGCTAAAAGCTGACTAGGACCAGCAAGCCAGTAATAGAGCTGACACAGACTGTCCAAGTGCATGTGTCCCCAAGGACTCCCTTGCTGTGAAAGATGACTGCTGGCTGGCGTGAAGAAGTCTGTAGCTAAAGCTCCTATCAGTTTGAGCAATGAGGATATGAGCAGAATTGGAGCAGATGAGCAGGAAGGGGGTAGAGAAAAAATGGCTTTGCTATGCTGACAGACTTGCAAGTCAATTTGTGTTTCTCACGCACTGAGAATCTAAGGTTTATTTAAGCATTAAGGCATGGTTTTAACTAAGGTTGCTATCAGCCCGATAGCGACTGGCTAAGGTGAGAGCCTATGCCTCCAGCAGTTACAACAAACTGAGCCACACTAGAATCACTTTGCAGATATGAAAACAATAGACCTTTTAAAATCTTATTTGTCTTACACTTCCTAAACACGGAATTAAGTCACAAAAATATCTCCTTCAGGTATCCTGATCTTAAACAGTTGGAGAACACTTATTTTCATCAGTGACCTTCATATTTCCAGCTGCTTGCAAACCAAGCAGCCTGCTTTGCTAGCCTTCTAGAGCCACTCTCCACCGCATACCAGCCTGCCTCTTTAAAAAGTGAGCAGAAGAGGCACAGACAGTACCTCTTCTAGACATTCATTGCAGAGCTGTGTTAAATAGGTTCCTTTACTCTTCATTTCATAACCACCAAAACCCAAACCTCGCAGGAGATAAACATTCCTTAGACCTTCCTTTTTCTTTGCAGGACAAGCCTCTAGTTACAACTTCCATTGCATGCTCAGGACAATTCCCCTGCTGATCTGCTATAGGTATTATTTATGCAATTTTAGGTGATCTGAGAAGATAACCGCCTCAGTGAAAGAAAAAAAAAAAACAATAAAATGCATGGTGAGGAGCATAGGACTCAGCTGAGAGGCATGCCAACAGGATCAGGGGCTGCCTGCAGGTTCAGTTAGCGTGGAAAAGAAAATCTACATTAAAGTAAAATGTGACAGTCTTGCTTTCTAAACAAAACTCCTTCAAAATAATATAAGAAAGAAGGAAAGAAGGAGAGACCATTTGTAAATGTATTAACCTGCTTACTTTCCCCAAACGCTTCTGTGTAGACACATTGGAACTCAACAGGGAGGAAGTTCATCATCTTTTCACAGTCTGTAAGCTTGTGTGAAGTTCTTATGTCATTTTCAGTACAATTATTATTAAAAATGGTTGCAAATAGTTTTTGAGGTCATACAAGTCAACTCACACTGCATTGAAGCAGCTGTTTAAGAATCATGCAGATTTAGAACAATACTAAATATTTATTTCTTCACTTATTTTTAGATTTTCCTTTTAGACAAGCTGCAGGTGGCAGAGGGCTAGGAGAAGCACAGAAAGAGCCTTAGAGGTGTTTTTTTTTTTCTTCACACTATTGCCACAGTTTTTGAAACACTGCACCTCTGACTTGATTCAGAATGTCAGAAGATGGACACCAGCTGGAGACAAGACTGAAAGAATTATGAATTATAAATCAGCAGTACTTTGACATAGCCTGTTTGTTTTAAGTTTAAGCACATTTCTTGTGCATTATCCGTCAGGCTTCTAGAAGTGGAGTCCAAAATTAAAGTGATATGTAGAAAATATGAAGGATAAATTCCTTCCAGCTCAATTAAATGCAGACTACACATTGTATTATAAACAAAAAACATAATGAAATTCCATAATAGTCACATAGTGCCCTGAAACTGAATTCCCTTAGAGAAATATTCTTTGTTAGGATGTCCACTACAGTCCCCTGAAATTCAAAAGACACTTTCTTTAGAGTCTGGCAAATCTTGGCACCTTTTCAGGTTACTGAGCAGTTTTCTAAAAGATAGCTCTTCAGTGGTCCTGCTCATCTGATATTATTAGTAGGTCCGTTTTGCAAAGTTGGGAGTCTCCGTAAGTCTAACCAGTGTTCCAAATTCTGGCTAGTACTATACTGCATTGTGTTAGTAATTACCAGAATATATTGCTACAATATAGCTAGAAGCAGAGGAGACTGGCAAGAGGACAGTGTGGGGCTGGATCACAAGGCATGAAAGCTTTCTGTAAGAGTTATCTTGGTGAGATTCATGCCAAAAGGAAGCTTTCAGACATGGATCTTTGGAGGATGGGATGGAAGATAGGTGGAACATTATCCAAGATGATGCAGAAATACAGGCAAGGGTTCAGGCTATTTCAGCCAAATGTTGCAATACTACGAACTAAGAAGTTGTCTTCTCTATCAAAAACAGAGGCTGAGACACTTGAGGAAGAAAGCAGATGAGATTTACAGGAAGAGATATTGACAGAGTACATTACAGATAATATCCAGAAATTGCTAGTCTATGGGTAGGTAAGCTATTTTAAATCCTAGATAGAGTAGACAGATGCTATCTTGCAGCGTCACGGTTAACAATGACAGTCGACGTTAACTAGCATCACACAGCAAGTCACTGGTAAGACCGATACCAGTACCAGAAAGCAATCCATGTATGGCAGGCAACTGCTGTGATCCAACACTGTTTAACATGCAGAATTAGTCAGCCATCCTCAATCCAAATAAATTAAAAGCTAGCCAGTCATCCTGCATTTCAGCTGTGAGGGCCTCACATCTTTGAATTCAGATCAATTTTTTGTTTTCTAATTCATCAAGTCTGTAGTTACTTTCCATCCACTGAGGAAACAAGTCAGGCATGGCTTTCACAGCAAGGCCATAGCCATGCAAACACACAACCCTGAGCAACAATAATTAAAAGAATATATGCTGATCAGTATTTGCATAACACTTATACTACATTTTTATCAAAAACATCTTGAAGTGCTTCATGAAATTCGGTCAATATTCTGTGTTTGCCACCATGGAAGCTGAATTGGGCACCTGGCAATTGGGTCCCTCCATTTTCTATGCTGTGGAGCATGAAGGTTCCTTTGCCCTCCTCCCAGACATCCCCCAGCCACTGCCACATAGGGGAGGCTGAAAAAATAAACCAAATCTGGTTGGCTGATAAAGAACACAAATGCATTCACGTCTAAATACAAAATGGCAATCATGCCTGAAAAGTTTAAGTAGCATGCGACACAAATATTGCTGAGTTCATGGGAAATGAGAAATACAAAAGGTAGCCAGATGCTTCAAAGATCCTGAAGAACAACTGTCCCAATATACCAAGACAGATGGCACAAAAATTTTAATGTGATAAGAAGCAAAGAGGCCACTTCTGGTTTTCCAGACAAATCCTCTGAATCCTCCTCTGGTTCTTTGGAAACTCTGAAGAAATAGTTTTGAGAGCTAATTGAGGAGCAGACCGGTTACAAATTTGACAGTGGTATTTCTAAAGTATCTTAGGAAAAAAATCATTCCACTAAGAATTTTTCTCCAAAAGACAAAATATTCATTTTTAGTGAAGAATTAAGTGGCTTTTAAGAAATCATTGGCAATAATAGAAAATTAAGCGACATGTTCCTTCCTCTTAAGGACTTCATCAAATAACAGGCAAAATGAGCTGGAAGGAGCTGATCTTGCTGAAAAGTAGGAGGTTCCCCCTAAGAAAGATAAGTAGGGAAAAGACACCATTGCAAATACTCAGATCTTGCAAGCCTTCCTTATTGCTAAAGTTAACCCCAACTGTTACTAAGAGCAGAGTTGTACATCTAACTTCACAGCTAGAAGAAATCTGGAAAACCACTGTCTCCCAATTTAAGTTCTCTTAAAAAGTCAATACAAAAGTAAATATGGAAGAACTTGGAATTATAATTCATTTAGGTCTTCTGAGCAATTTTGATGCTATTACTTGTAAGAGCCTTCTGAGGAAAATAAATAGCCAAGGAGATTATCAGCCTTTTTACACATACACATGCACAGGAGATCAGCTATGGTGGACAGCTGCTCCTCAGAATGAAAAAGAGTAATTGCAGGATAATTAAGGATCACTTAAATAGTGAGGGAAAATCCTCTTTATTCCACTAATTTTGTAATACATCTCATGGTTCAAAAGTTCGTCTTATGTAAGTTGGATTTTCATTCTGAGTCTAAGCCACAGATAGATTGATTAAAAATAGAATTGAGTGGGAAGAGAGGAAAAAGCATGACTATGAAAGACAAGCATGGGAAAACAGAGAAATCAGCGCAATGAAAAAAAAAAAAAAAAGAATTGCAGATAAGTAGGTGGATGTATACTTATGGGCACATTCTCAAGCTACCTTTTGTGGATACCTTCCTAACCTGAACTCGGCACAGACTCTGAAAAACAATGCTTTTGTTTTCAAGTTAAATTTCCTTAAGGGACAAGGAAAAGAAAATTAAGCCCACAGTGGTTTTGAATTATAGGAAAAATAAGGTCTCTGAGCTCAAACTGGTTTTACATTTCTGATAAACATTAAGTCATGCTGTAGAAAACCTCAAGATCCGCAGTGTTTGCCCATGCATGGGACCAGTGTCCCTGGATATATTTAGTAGCAGCCTGTGTTCAGCTGCCACATTGCGTCTGGGGGTGAGAGTGTCAGAATTCCTTTATGCCCTGCCTGCAACACCCCTGGATCAGATGATGGACCCAGCTATGTCCCAATTATCAGCTGCTTATTCACAGCAATCTCAATACCTGCAATCATTTCTTTTAAGTCAGAATTGTTTTCCCTTGACCATCACACCCACTGAATCTGTGTATGAATAGGAGCAGGCTCTGAGTGCTTGGAAGTGCAAGGGGCTGGATGTACCCAAATATCTTGCATCTTGCTGCACAGACAACAGCACACCTACAGGCTCTCCCACTAACCTGCATCCCTACCAAGAGCCCAAACAGTGCCAAAAGCTACCAAGGACACAAGGACCAGTTAGCTAATAGCAATTAAGTGTGGGTAACAAAAAGCAGAGTTCAAACCCAAAGAGGACTTGCTGCAAAACCAGCAAAACAGATTACAGTGTCTGGGCTCCCTTTTCAAAGTCTTACCATTAAAAAACAGAAGTATACATGCTAACCCTAACCACATATAAGAAAGGCTTATGCTATGCTGCTGTCAGGGCAGAATTCCAGTACCAGTAGCTGATATCTACTGTAGACTGGCACCCATGGTTCCCAAGCAAAGTATTTCTTCTACATTTTGACAAAGCCTTCAAAACTTGTCCTGTCATGTACAGTTAAAATGAGCTGGCTGCAAAGCATGAGAGCTGTGAGTTCTCACAAATCAGACACTGATTTACACGGCTTTAATGTAAAAAAATAAATTTGATCCTAGGGATCAAATTAATAAGTGCTTATAACAGCTTGTTACCCTTGACCAATTAAATCAAGTCAGATCCTCAGATGAAGGAGCCATCAGCTCCAGAGAGAGCTGGAAAGGAGTTCACTTCCTGCACTGCAGTATTGGTTTCTCCTATGTAAGTTATGGGCAAGAAATCTTCCCTACCTCAGTGACATTGTGAGGGGAGATTAAAGAATATGCAAAACTTCAGCACCATGGCAATTGGAGCAAGGTAAGAAAGTCTCATGTAAGAAAGTCTAATATTGTGTGCAAAGCTGCTTTCATCACTTTTTCAAATGGCTGCCAGTATTGCATATAAGAAAATATATTTCTAAATCACTTTCACTGTTAAATCTTTACAAGCTACAAGCTAGATCTTCAATTGATTTAAAAAAAAAAAAAAAAAATCAGTCCTGCTTCAAATTGGATAAGTATAAAAACTAAGCACAAGTCCCTTTTCAAGAATTGTCTGCTATTTCTTTATCTGTTAAGTGAATCCTTCATTCTGTGCAAGAATGTAGGTATTCTTCCAGAATACACGTGGTGTCAATTATCATAAATTTAAGTTGCTTTCTCATTTAGTTACACTAGCAGCTTCCATAGCAAGCAATAAAGCCTGATAAGTCACAGCACTTTTTTTTCCTTCCAGCCATTACGTCCAATAACAAAATACCCGATGTTTTATCAAGTATTTTCTTGATCATTGGTTACTGCCCAACAGTTTCAGTACTTCGTTGTTGCATAATGTATCACAGAACAAGTCTGATGATAGAAAAAGATGTTCTGAGCTATGCTTTCCTTATGTTTTTTTGTAGTTTCCTCCGTCATCATGTATCCTGGAGAGAGGATGCGAAACAGATCGGAAGACCACCAATTCTGAAGTTGCATGCGTGGAAAAAAAGAAACGAGAGAAAGATCTTCCTTACAGGAAGAAACCCAACTCATTGCTACATCAAGCCATTCATAGGCAAAAATAAGAACAACACTGGATTTAGTTTTGATTATAAACAGAGTCATTACAAAAGCTCTGTAAAAGTGATCTTGCAGCACAGAATGACTAAGAATCACATTGCTGAGCGACTATTTCTTCCAGCTCACATTGAAAGAAGTAATTGCTGTTTCCCTGTAAAAACAGCTCCACCAGTTTCTGAGCCCATTCAGCTCAGCCAGATAGTACTTTCAGAAAGGAACCACCAACTACTTTCCCTTCTTCCCTGCCCATCCTCCCTGCTCACACCCCCACTAATAAGGTGATTTACAGGGGGAAAAAAAAAAAATCAAATCCACTGATAGAAAGCTAGGATAGGTTTGCAGCAACCTGCATTTTCAAATGAGCTAAGCAAAAGAAAAACAGTAATGATGGCCTCGCTCCAGCTTCTTATTTAAGATGAGCATATATCTCACATAGCTCTAACCGAGCTGAGAACTTTTCCCGGTAATGTAGGGTCCTAAATAGATTTCCCATAAAAACTAGGAAAGTGCTTTTAGCATGTGTGTTAGAGTAAGGCTTTGATCATGTTTACACTCATTTTGGCTTTTCTCTTTACTTCAACTCCTCATCATCACGCTGACCACATATTCCTCTGGCTTGTTTGTTCATGGTAAACACAAACCAAACACTAGCAAGAGGTCTTTCTATATGAATGTTCTGTAGCTACAGCAGAAAAATCCTCAGATGACTCAGGTTATGACATAAAGCCTGGGGTGTCCCAGGCATTCCCAGAATACTGTGATTTAGTGTGAAAAGAAAACTAGCAGGACGTGTTTGCTCCGCTCCACTTTGCTCTGTAAGCAGGCATGACACATCGTACTCCTCACATCTGGGCCCCACGTCTAGAAAACCACGTTCAGAAGAGCAGAACCGCTATCTCCTCATTTCTCTGTGCAGATATATTTTAATTTTAAAACCCTAAAGAAACAAAGAAAGAAGCATATTTCCCACAGAAACTAATCATTGCTGTCTGTCTTCTCTCTCCTCTTTTTTAACACTTTATCTAGAGGATAGAGACAGCATGTACAGATTTGTCTTGGGCATGCAAAGAGCATAACGAAGCAAACCATTTTTCAGTGTTCTTGTCTGTGTAAGTTTTGGGGAAGTTTTATGTCCCATTCTGTCATGTGTCCCCCCCCACTCCCTCCATCCTCCCCCCCCTTCCCTGTATATGCATACAAGAAATTCTTTGAGAGCATTTAGAGCCAAGTGATAGCAATGCCCTTTTCTTCCTGGAAGAGTTTTCATTAAATCCCATTGCAGTTAAAGGTTCATTTCTAAACAAAGACTGGAGGCTTAGGGCATGGAAGGAAGCACTACAGAGGCATGACCTGGTCCTCACCTCAGAAGTGCTCCTGCAGCCCTGACCTCCCACTACTGCTGCTGTTCCCTCTACTGATTTGGATCCCTTTAGCTTTGGGGACACAAGCCTCATGCTTCTAGTCTATGCAAGGTCCACAGAGAAAGCAAGGATCTTTCAGTACCACAGGGTCACATACAATAGCAAGATGCTCGTGAATTGGGGAGGGAGGATGAAAGCAAATGCTTACATGTAATAAACAACCTCTGCTATGTTGGCTCCTTGCCAGAAAAAATAACCCATTACAATCAAAACCCAGTTAAGTCAAACAGTCTATGCTTAATTAAGCCCACTCTAAGAGTTTTCTGTTCAAAGAAGCTGATATTTTCAGCAGGTGAGACTGAAGCTTGCCAGCTCATAGCATCAAATCCAACCCCTTAAACGTGGGTGTCGGCACTGTGCATTGCTAACACAGAAAAGGGGGTGTACAGCCCCAAACTAGAATATTCAGCACACAAAGCTCCAATTGAAAACACCAATAGCTATGCCTATACTACCAAATAAAATGGGCCCTGAGGCCAATTGAAGGTGTAGCGCAGCTCACATTCATGAGCTGAACATTTCCTCCTTCCAAAATGGTGTCCTCACTCTCACCACCCACTGGGACCAGGTCCTGGCCTGTTCCAGTCCTCAAACACAGCCAGAGGTCGCTTGGGTGACTGATACGTGCTCTGCACATGCCAAAACCATGCCACAAGTTCTGCTTAACAAACACAATATGAGCACACAACACGAGCCTGTACTCAGACTCACATCCCAAGCTATTTAATTTTATGAGGATGCTACATAACCCATCCGTCCCAAAATCATTAACCAAAGCAAATGATTTATTTTGACCTTAAATTAAGGGTCCTGCCTTAGAGGTCACTACAGAAAGCCTGAAGCCAGCAAGATGCCTTCCAATAACTCAAACAAGCCTCACGTCCAACCCACAGCACCAGTTCCTGGATACTGGCTGATATCCTAACTCGTACCAGACTCTGTGCCCTAAATATAATCCCAGATCACTAGTACATCCTGGCTTTGCTGGTGTAGGAGCAAGTTCAGAAAGGCTAATTCTGAATCTTGTTTGAAGTGCAGGGAGGAGGAGGCTGACTGAAAACAATGAGTATCAGCTCGCTTTAGCCATTAAAACCACAAAAATGTCTACAGTGTAGATCAGTCACAAAGAACAGACAGGGAAGATAAGAAGGACAGGAAAGCATACACCTAAACACACACACTCAGAAGCACGCATCTGTGCATGTACACAAGTTTATCAGTGCTGCTTGTCTGTAAAATAAGAGACGCAAATAAACAGCAACGCTATTCAAAAGATTTCCCCTCTCGTTTTCAGACAGAGGTGTGCAAGCCAAGCCTTGACTCGTTTGGGGATAGGGTGTTTCATTGTGGTTTGGAGATGCATCCAAAATTTTTTATTACTCAGAAACTTTGGTTCTGAGTGTATTTTTATAAGGAGTCTGAGAATGAAATATGATTCATATTTACATCTGTTAACATGTTGGGAACAAAAAAAGGATGAGCAAACTGCTGCTGAAAGACAAATAAAAAAAGTTGGTTCAATTTCCCACAAGACTTTCTAGGTTTGGGCTGCAAATGTTTATGTTACCAGAAACTCTGTAAAAGAGGTAAAGGCAAAAGACAGTGGCGAAGTCAGCAATTATTTGAGCTGTGCATCTGGTCTTCTGGTAATGTTGATTTGGAAAGCACATAAGTGTTGCAAATTAGTTCTGTCAATACAGGATTTTGATAAAAACTGCTTAGTCCCATGATGTAATTTGCTCTGACTAGCCAGAGATCTTCCCCTGCAGAAAGAATACATTGTAATATTTTTGTCTGTGTGAATAGTGAGTGTACATATTCTTATAAATAAGATGTTATGTGTAATCTTTCCACATAAATCTGGGACAGCTGAAGTATAATGGAAGGAAAATGTCATGTATTGCAAAGAATTTTTTCCCCAAATTAATGTCCATGAATGTCTTGAGAACAGAGGGAGCGCCTAATGAAAGGACCTTTATGCAGATGCAGAACATGACATTCCATTCATAAAACCAGAGAGGCAGCACGATGTAGATACAAGATGGGAAGAAAAGTAAAAAGTCGGAGTCTGGCAAAAGCTCAGACATCTTGGCTAATAGCAAAACAAGCTGTATCTTCCAGGCAGCACATCAAGGTTTTCTCAAGTTGAATTCTGAAAGCCTGAACTTTACAGGGCTGTGATTTCTCATATCAGGAAGCATACTCTATAAAAACACTATATATACCAGAGTAATTAACCAGATTACAAGCAATCACGGTCAAGACAACGATAGGCACTGCACATGTAAACAAATATCAGGCCAAGGCAGACATGAACAGCTACAGATGGGAGAAAAAAAACACTATTATTCATTTGTTACAGATGAGTAACGAGAGCAAAGATTCACCTAGAGGACTGGCCACCTACAGCAGAGTTGAGAAATGAAACCAGGAGTCATCCAAGCTTGCACCTTCCTCTGAGGGTCAGACAGGTGCCATTTCCAGATTAAATTAAATTTGAGATTAATTAAAGCTCAGGTAAGAACATTTATCAAATACTTTGGCATCTATTAGGAGGACAAAAAGATGCCTCGTAATGAACCGTCAATATTTTTTCCACCTTGGGATAGGCACGGTTTGTAGTTGATGCACAGGTAGAGGGAAAGGGAATAGGGGTGAAAGGAAAGTGCTTGTCTCCAGTCAACATCCAGGGCACAGACTTTCCCTGGGGCAGGCAGCGGGGAGCCCAGCAGACGCAGGCATTAGAGGAGGGTTGAGCAGCCCCGCGGCAGGGCCAGCAGCGCCGGAGCACACCCGAGCACTGCACACCAGATGCTACAGAGACAAACCGCCGGGCAGCCACAGCTAAGAGAGAAGCATTGGAAAGGAGGATTAAAACGCCTCGTGCTCCTTTTACAAACATTTATTTTTCAAGGGTATCACTAAGGAAGTGGAGGGCTACCAAAGCCCAGGTACCTGACCAGAGCCGCACTCTTCCCAATTTGTTGAAGAATGCTCATGTGGCAATGTGAGAAGGCTTTGAGAGCTCCCGAGATGGAAACCACATGCTAGCATACCCCCCCTGGAAAAAGCCCAATGTGCAAGCCAGCGGGCAGACCACCAACTAACTACATGTGTACAAGTGCTCGCTGGGTGTCTTTGACTTTTTTGAGAACCAAAACCGAGGGGGGCAGAAAGGTTCCCACCCTCTGAAAGAGTCTGACACACGACATGTGTAGGTTTGCTGTAGAGAAAGAATCCCATCCCAGCAAACGTGTTGAAGAAGCTGCCTGACAAGACAAAGTGGCTCACTCCTTGCTTTCTCTCCCTGGGTTTATCTCGCCTGATAATCAGGAAACCTGCTACAGGCTGATGTGAGCTGGAAAATCACTAGTGTCACATACTGCATATTGCCTTGCTTAAACTGATGACTGTAATTACTTCTAAGGTAACAAGAAATCATACTAACACTACAATTTCCCTGTAGCAGAGACTGATCATCACAAGGCAAGGGATGGAGGAAAAACTGCTGCCAGAAATTCACCCAGCACATTCACAGAAGATGGGGGTTAGAGGCAGGCCCTCTCATTATAGTGCCCTTCTTTCTCATTTCCCTTGGATAATCCCTCCTTGAAAAGCAACAAGATAGTTTTCTCCGTCCAATGACTCTCCTTTTTCACTCTTAGTCACCCTCACACCAAGAGGTGCCTGATGTGACACTCCCATGAGACGTGGCATTGTTCTCAGGGTTTTATCTCCAGGAGAGGTGACAGGTATTAGTAGGATTGCCTAACTCCTTGCATTGTAGGACATTCCTCTTTGTCTGCTTATAAACACACAAAGCTTTAAATCTTTGTGAAATACAGTGTAACTGCTCAAGGAAGACAGGGCCTGCCCTCTTGGAACGTCTCATTATGATACTCAAAAATTTGGGCTCTGGATTTGATTTCAAAATTTTGTTTCCAGTTATGTTACAGACTTCCCCAAGAAAATGAGCCCTGGACCTTCATCTGTTGAGGTGCTTTGAAAATGGCCTCCAACCCTTGACCTGTGCTGTAACCTCCTAGATACAGGGAAAAATACCTCTTGACTGCACAGCGCTTTGCAGAGATATTCCCAAACATCGGAGAAAAATTCAGAACAGGAGGGCTAATGCACTTTTTGGATAGTTACACAGACATTTTTGCCTTTTCCACTTGTCCTTCTTAAATCCCTGGAGTCACATCTCTGGAACACATCATAGCTATCAACTGCTTTCAAACTATTACTCTGAGGAGATTTCAACAAATAAATACTGCTTTTTGTTTGGTTGGTCCAGCAACGTAATAAGGAACCAAGGTTTATTTATTTTTTTTTTAAATAAGAAAACGTGAAACAAACTTAAATTCCAGCCAGCATTTATATTATGACAGCAAGTAACAAAACTGCATTGCAAATACATAAATACAAACATAAGTAGAGGTCTGCATTTGGACTTCTGAAGAATGCAGGAAAGCACAAATAACCAGGTAAACAAATATTCCAATAAACATAACCTACCCAAACAAAAGCCCGATGTAAACTTGCTTACCTGATCTTTAACTTTTTACATTGCAGAATTATTTCTGCAGTTCTATGAAGCTGCAACAACATAAGAGTTTAAACTCTATCACCTACAACATTTCAAAAGCTAGACTTTTATAACACAAGTAATTTTTCCACAACATCACTCACTAAAATTTAAACCTATGTATAAATATTGCTAAGCTGAAATTCTACAGTATTTCCAACATGAGAAAACAAGATCAAAACATTTTAACCTTAAGAAGGGTATTCTGAAACTTGGTACTGCATTTGAGACAAGAATTAAATAAGTCCAAATTATTAATACCCTAAAGGTAAAGCAAAGATTAGACTGCATGCAGTCTCTAATAAAAAAAGCATCTCTGCTTTTATACTAACCATAGAATAATTAGAGCAGGGATAAAGCAATTTTTTTAATAATCTCTAGTATATTTAGTTTTTGAAATATCTTATTACACTCAAGTTAGCATTAGAAAGTTTTTTGGTTTTTGTTTTTTTCATTTTTGCAGTTAACAAGACATTCACATTACAAGGAAAGCATCTATGCATGTGACAAATTAAAGATAGCGTGCTGATTCCAGATTTCAAGCAGGTGTAAGCTTGCACTGCTCCTCCCCTTGCCGTAGCATTACATCAGCTGTCACATGGCTGGTGACGGTCTGACTTCCAGCACAACCACCTGGAATATCAGGCTTGCACGGGTCCTTTCACGCTTTGCCCCATCAGGACCTCAAGCTATTGGGCAAGCAATCGAGGACATGGCGAGCAGGGGTGAGGCGAACTTGCTGAACGGCCCTGGCAATATACTTCCCTACAGCATCCAGCTCTTCTGTGCTGAAATTCATTAATTGGATGAAGTGCAGGCTAGGAATAAGGTCTGGGATGGAGATTCAGGTCTATTAAAGACTGGAATGAGACAGACTCCTTTTGACATATGACCTAAATCAGCATCAGGTCTCCAAGATGAAAAGCAATTGAACTAAACTACTGTACTGTAGTAGGGCTTTGTAGTTTCCTTTCTACCGCAGAAAAACATAAAAGAACGTGAGAAAAACTCTGCTATTCTGCTCAGCACTGAAGTGAAAATGAACCCACTTTAATCTCTGCATTTCTTTAAAAAAAAAAGTAAAAATAAAAATCTGCTTTGTTCAGTAAAATGTTGATTAACCATTCATAAAAATCAGACAATTACCACTACAATAAAAACAATAGTAATAGATGTTTGGATGACTTAGTGATTGCAGCACGATTTGAAATATTTTCCTTAACTACTGTAGATGTCTTACTGCAACCAAAAGCATACAGAGATATGTAATAGCCATGGACAACATGAACAGTGTAATTCTTGGAAATGAAGGAAACATGACGTCTCCCTTGAGAAAAAGAAAGGCAGCAAGCTTTGGGGCTGTGTGTCAGAGTGGCTCAAGTATCAACACTTGAGTTTTGGGATCACAGGTTGTCTTAAGCCTCTGGTTAACTATCAAGTCTGATAGATCTTGCAGTCTCACTTCACAGAACAGAGGTGTCCCAGAGCAGGAGCACATGGATGCAGTATCAGAGCTGCTGACCAAACAGCAGGCTTTTAAAAAGTGAGTTTATTTATTTATTTTGAAACAGAGAAAAATTGAGCTAAGTTGATAGCTAAAAGATGCATTAGTTAAGGGTGATGAAGGGCAGGTGAGGGAAAGAAGAGGCTTCACTTCCCTTATTTTGAAGAGTTTATTCCTCGTGTCCTGTCACACAGCTGGAAAAGAGCTGCAGATTGAGGACCTGCAAAGTTCCCACCCCTAACTAATAACTTACACCTCTGTGCTCAGTTCTTGATTCTCATACTAGGAAGTGCTATTCCATTCAGCTCCAAGCTATCCCAGAAGGTTAGATATAAATTGGAAAGTCAACTTTGTTAAAGACAATTTCCCAGAAAAATTTAAACAGCTTATTTGATGTTTCCAGAAATCATTTCACTCCTCAAACACCAAATTGTGCTTTTATTCTCCAGCTTGGGTTACGGCGATGAAAAAAATTTTGGTGATACATTTATGGCTAAAAAGAGAAAGTGCTGCATAAAGGCTAAGGACCAGATCACCACGTGATATCATGTGATACTAGCTTAGCACCAAAGCACCAACATCACTCCAACTCTGCCACGAGATGCTGAAGACCTGGACTTAAAGTAAAAATTGTTGGTTCTTTTTCCAATCTGCTGAGTGCACATTTTCTTCTCGTGACTCAGATGAGCTCTGTTACCACCTCAGCAATGCACCCACTGGCACAACCACTGAGCTGCACTCCAAGCTTCTCCAATGGCCTTTGCCTGCCTACAGAAGCCCACCAACACTATATGTATTTTATTTTTTCTGCAAGCAAAGGAATATTATTCACTGCTTGCTCCTTGGCTGCCCAGAAATACAACCACCTTCTGAACAGAAGAGACTTAGAAGTGTCTTCTGTTTTAGGAAGACATTAGATATCAAAAAACAATTTATTAAGATGGGTTTTTTTTTTAGACACAGAAGTCCATGAGAAGTCTGACTGCCAGCCGTAGTGTAATTCACTCTGATAACACAAAGACTATAAATCTTAACTAACAGCTTAACATGTGAGGCATTTGATGTGTCTGGGAACCTGCTGTATGAAAGAAATTAGCTGTAAAAAAAGAAGCAAAATGCCTATTCCCATGGGAAGAGTCTGCAAGACTGGTAATAGATCATTTGTTCATTTGGAAGACACTTGTTCCTCTAGTAAAACAGCAACTAATATTTTCGCTTTCCACTGCTCAGACAGGAAATATGGTGCTAAGGGCCAATAGACAGAGCAAATCATCGTGCTAATTACACGGTCAGTAAACATTTGCTCTCCCATGTTTCCTACAGGTCTGAATAATCCCTGGTTAGAATTCACTCGTGGAACCAGTTAACTTCTTCCTCTCTGAAGAAAGTGCCGAGGAGATGTATCGCATTCAGGAGGATATCCAGGTTAAACGCCCCTATTTTAATGGGAGGATCATGTCACTCCAAAAAGGTTGTGCACTGATATACTTAGAAGGAAAAAGGGAAGGATTTGGAAGCATCAGAGGAACAAGGTTCTGAAACTGTTCCTCAATAGATAACAAATATCCACATCTAACCAGGGATAGATTTACTAATAGGTTGCAGAACGTGCTGCAAATAACCATTTTTTGGTAGATGACTGATCCCTTCCAGTCCTGCATCCAGCTTTAAGTCAAATTTCTCACGAGCAGTCACTTCTAAAATGTGATTTTCACACCTGGTTTTGACTGGGGAAAAAAAATAATCTGCTTTCCTATTAAAAAAATGAAAGCGGGTATATTCTCTGTTAAGGTACAAAGATCTTGTTGCGCCCTGTAAGTTTTGTGATTTACTTAACCCGGTCTGACTGATGTTCTGACTACAACTCTATTCTTTTATTGGACCGTATCTTCATCTCCGATGAATTTCTGCCAGGCAAATGTTTAGTCCATGAGCTGGCCAGTCTGGACAAACTGAACAGTGTCCTAAGTATCTGACCTCTTCTCAGAAGGGGCTTATAAATTAAACAGAGATCTATCTACAGATTCTAGCAAGCCATCTTCTTTATTTCCTCTCCACAGAAGAAAGCCACCTCCCATCCAGACAGTGCTCAAATTCCTGACTGCTACTCACTTAGGAAAGGCAAGTCATGGGATGCAGTTGTGTCAACATAGGAAAACAAACACTCAAGTGTTTTGAAAATCCTTCAGAGTGAAATCCTGTTTCTCACGTGCCCCAAGTGTAGCTTCACCCTCACAATTTATTTATTAGGTAAAACAGCCCCCTAATAGTATTCCAAGCAGCACCATCGCACACAACATGTAATTTCTACACACTGTTTCTCCATGCTTTCAGCACGTGCCACCGATCATTTCCATTGCAATGTATGCTTTTAATTTTAAAGGAGTTTTTTTTCTTTGCTTAGTTTAAGGAAATAAATAAATAAATAATGAAAGACCCAAAGTGAGGAGATGGGTTAGTTCCTGTACTGGCACAGATCGCCAAACTCCCCCTAGAATTGGTAGAGCTGCTGTGGTTTGCATCAGGAAGAAATTGTACAGAGCTGTGTTATTATTTTACATCTACTTGGTTATATATCAAAACTAGTATTTCAAAGAGGACATTACTTTGCAAGCGCTTTGAGTGCTGGATGTTCAGAGGCTTATGGGTCTAATTAGCAGCAGTGCTGAGCATGGGATTCTCGCATGCACACGGAGGAGGCTGGGGTTCTGAACATCTCCCCAAATCCAGCCATATGCTGGTGCTCCCCAGAAGTCAGCAGAGAGGGAAAAGGCAAGCAGCACACCACTGAACCAGAGGTCGCTGCCCAAACCAGCCCAAAACAAGTGCAAGGGACTGAATTCAACGGTGTTATAAAAAAAAAAAAAAAAATGTAAAAGGGGGTGGGGGGTGCTAGGTCCATTGCGCTGTTAGACAACCAGCATCTCTTGTTACTTAAAATACTTTATTCAACATAAAGGTTGAAGGTTATGAGAGAGAATAAGGGACATACTTTTCCTAGACTTTTTTTCCCCCTTCACGTAGTTCAGCTGGAGAGAACAGCAGTTATTTTAAGTGACTTTTTTAGCCACATTTGTGACCCCTTGGATGCACTAGGCTTTTTTCACCACAGCAGGTTGTTTTAGCAGTCTTTCACTAGACGTGCTTTAATGATTTTATTTCTGCTGCCATTAATACTTAAACGCTTCTGTGAGGCAGTGCAGTCGGTTACTCTCCGCAGAAATCGAAGAGCACCACAAATGACAGTGCATTTATAAACACACAGAAAGTACCAGTTTTCTCCATTACTCTGTCATCAGAGCTATCTGCTCTAGGTTGCGCTCGGAGCATTAGCCCATGTAGCCTGATATGAGTTCATGAGGCTGGAATTCAAAACACTAACCAGCTGTGGGAACCCGGGAAGAAGGCTGTCACACTAAATGGTATCCAGATTAGAGCTGTGAGAATTTGGGAAAGCCCGTCTAGCAAGCATGATCTCTTGGGGTGGAAGGGAGGGGGAGAAACTGTTCCCAAGTTGTTAGACTCAGAGGCCTGAAGGAAACTAGGTCGCTCTGTTAGATACTGAAACTGTGAGGCCTGACTGGAACTAAATCTATATCGGGGGATATTTTCCCAAGGGAAGAAACCCAGCAAGTTATTTTCTTGAATTCAAACGCAGATAACCAGCTCTAGGAGAGTTTGCTCTCCTCCATACAGTCTGGGGCTGGATGCGTGCAGCTCCCAGAGGAATCTGGCTGTGGCAGAAGGGAATGGGAATCACAGCCCCAAAAGGTGGGCCCTCTGTGCCACCTTGCATACAAAGTGCTGTCTGGCATGCAGTGCAGGGTTGGGTTTAAAACTGCCCCCTAACCAAACAGCTAAATTTGAGGGGAAAGGATGACTACAGTGTTAGATAGGCAAGGAAGAGAAAATGTAAATAATTTCTTATCTATGCTGCAACAGTTTTTTCCACACAGGGCTGGGGAGGGAAAAAAAAAAAAAAAAAAAAAAAAAAAAAAAAAAGGAAAGCCCCATAGTTCTTGCCTCTTCTCAGCTCAGTGCCCATAAGTGATATAATACAGAGAAATACATCTTCATGAGCAAGGACTGCAACACCTTTATAAAGGGATTTCTTCTCAAGTCTTGCTGAGGTGTAGCTTATTTGGAGACAAAGCCCCAGACTTTTTTTTGATGCCCCCTTTATAATAGTTTAAGAAAGTCTCTAAGTAGGAAAAAGTGGGAATTAGTGGGAATTCGCTAGATATGATTTTCTGCATCCTCAGTTTCCTCAGATTTGGCAGCACCATCTCACTGCTCCAGATGTGGTGCCAGGGTTTGAGGCGAGGAGGAAGTGCTAATTTAGCTCTGGGCACATCCATCAGTGTCAATAGCGGAAAAGTGATGCCCTTCAGGTGTTGGCCGTTTGAGGTATTCATCATGGGGTGGAAGAGGGTGTTCAAAGGCAGAGATACCTCAGGAAGTGATCTTTCTCTGCATACTCAGTTAGTGACCCTGAACACAGGAGCCACACAGATGGTGTCGGGTCCCTCTGAGACCCCAAGAACATGGCCCACAACCTGATTGATGTCACACCTGTAAGACTTGGGGGAGTAACTAATGACATGTATCCAGTGAAATTCCCATTTGCAATTTCCCCTCTTTCATTAGAGGCGAGCCTACTTATCTGCTAAACTTTGCTGCAGACTCAGAGGGAAATAAAAATCCACAAGTAGTTCGCTTCTATCAACATACTAATGGGTCTGATTATAAACAGAAACAGTCACAGGGACAACAAAAAACAAACAAAAGGGGCAAGACAACACTTAAAGACTAATACGTATACCACTGAGACAACAAACCGAGGAAAGAGAGAAAGGCACAACTTTCTTCCTTAGTTTGAGCAATTGGCAACAGCCAGGGAAGTTTCGGTGTTCTTTTGTCTTCTAATATATTTTGTTTCTTCAGCAGCAATAATGGAAACAGCCATTATTTAATGACTTTTTATGGCTGAAAGTAGGTTTTGAGTGAAAACTGGCACTACATTCACATTTCCCTTCGCAACAAATTTGCAAATTCTTATTACTAGATGTTTGTCTTCCGCTGTTTTTTTCTTCCTTTCCCTAACAACAAAAAAAGTCAGAGAAAAGGAAATCTGGGAACAGAATCAGGGTCTTGAAAAGTGAATTCTGAGCATAAAACTGTGACAGCTCAGGAGACCTCTCAGTAATGACAGGAATCAAAATAGCATAACCAGTACATTTCCATCTCTGTCTTCTTACACAGGGAAGTCCGCACGCACTTGAAGAGAACAGCAAGTTCTGGATGTTATGTGTTTTGTTTTGATTTTTTTCTTAAATGTGTTGAAATTTCTGCTTGGGATACTAGCCTCAGTTTGACTTTTGGCTGCCTTCCCACATGATATAGCATCGGATCCCGACAGCTTTCATATCCTGCATGCTCATAAAGCAGAGCCCGGCACTCCTTGGGAATCCCCAAAGCATTCCGTGAGCCCCCAGTACAAAAACCTGGGAGCCTCCCCAGTCAAAGACTGTAGGTAAAGACTACAGATGCTGATTTTTCTCAAAGTTTCTTCCCCTTCTAGATAAAAACAGTGCAAGTTTCTACAGAACCCCATCTGGCAGTCTTTACTCATTGAAAACCTCCACCAACTCCCAGTACAGACATTGACTACGGAAGGATGTACAGGATTAGGCTGCAAGAGATTTAACCTGAGGCTAGTTAAATATGACTCATGAAACTAGACATCAATTACTGAGCATGGGAGACAGATTAAGGGAGAAGTGGAAACTGTTTCTTTTCAATAACTCATTTAAGCTGTGTTTGATTTAAGATGCCTTTGAGAAGAAATGCACTTAAGGGTTTTAATACTTTAGCCATTCCAAATTGCAAGTGAATAAATCCAAAGGCCAAAGCACCTTGACCCCTAGACACTGATCAGCCAAAAAGAAGTCAAAATACATCATGTTCTGCCCAACATCCTTTCCCAGATTTCAGTTATAGTACTACAAAGATGTAGATTGTCATGACAAAGGATGATACAACAGCACTTCTGGATTGCTCTGTAGCGGCTCCAACAATTAGCAGCAAGACATGCATTCATTTAATGACTAGGCCAAGACAAATCTGCCTTTACATCTGAAACCCTGTTTTAGACAGTTTCAAGCTGCCCATTATTTGTTACAGTCTGCAGAAGCTTCACAAGTGCATCTGAGAACCTGCTAAGCACAAGCAATTTGCAGTAGTCTGTAGAGAAGTTTGGCAGATCTACAAGTCAGGGCAGTCTCCTGGTCTGAACAGATGAGTGGATGGCAACCATTAACAGTTGAAAGGCTCCATCCTGCCTCTATTGCCCGGTTCCCATGTATCTAGAAAGATCCACCAATTCTACACCTCCCCAGAGTATTCCTGTAATTTCAAGTGAGGTGTAAAAGCAAACGAAAATAGCAGTTACACCAACAGTATGAGGATGTTGGTCTGAAAATATTTACATACATCAAAGAAGGGCCTGTCCTCTGTTTAAACAATAAGTCACTCGAATTTCTAGCAACTATTACAGAAGGGTTTTTTTTTTATTTGTACTTCTGCTTTTGATACTTATTTTCTTATTAGCAAATAATTTTCATCTGTTAAATATTTGCATCTTATATTAGAAACATCAAAAGATTCAGAACTTTGATGACATTCATCCCCATCAGAGCATGGCAAATTACAGCAACGAGAAAGAAAAATCTAAACAGAAGGCATTCAAAGAAAACCAGCATGGAAGGCAGAAATACATCTAGCTCCAAGCAATTATATCATAATGAATAAATATTGTTCTCCACTGCTACCTCATGCTAAGAGATACCCACGATGCAGTCAATACAAGTTTAATTCTTTCCATTCCTTTCCCTTCCTTACGGCAGCTTTGTCACTCTTGTTACAGCTTACGGTCTATAACTCTAGTGTCAGCTGGGTATGCCCAGTGCTGATGATGTGACTATGGAAGAGTTTTACCCCCCCAAAGGCAAGGCTTTACAATCTAGAGGTGGGAAAGGGAGAACTTGTATACAAAACCGCAAGCAGCAGACACTTACTGCCAAGACCATAATGCCATAATGCCCATCATGCTGCATGCTTCTGACTGGTCCTACACATAAAGACGACCTGCCTTTTTTAAACTGAAGGTCCCATGAAACACACAAGTTAAAGATTTAAATTTAACTAGCTCTGAAAATTCAGGAGGAAAAAAAAAAAAAAAAAAAAATTGTGACACTTAGGTTCAGTGAGATATCAGAAAATAGGAAATGTTCTGTTAACTATAAACACTGCTTCTGTTTTCCGAACAAACTGCTGTCAAGATAATGACAAAAATCAATATTCCAGTCTTGCACATAACTTTGCTCTTCGACAATTCAACAGATGCATTATTGTAAGTCTTTTAGACACAGCCTGAAGCTTCTCTGGAGTTCCCCTTATGACTCACAAGTGGAATGCATTAACTATGTGAGCACCTATGAGCAGGCAGGGAAACAGCTACCTTTGTTTACTGGGAGTAACTCCTTTCTCCAGTAAGAGCATCATAAATTCCAGAGTTTCCTAGACCTTCCAATGCAGTTAACAGCTGTTTATTGTGCTAGACCAATCCTGCATTTCACCAGTTACACACCATAAGCTGCTCCATGAGAAAAGGAGTAGGGAATATCCTTTCCCAATTTAGCATTGATAAGCATCATTTGGATACAATCCCTCAGCAATTTAACACAGGCAGCAACCTAACAAGAGACTGAATGAGGCCTTCAGACTACTTCAGAATCATTTTATGGAATATAAAATTGAGTTAAGCAGTATTAACCGTTAGAGCAGCCCACAATCCCAGATACAATGAGAGACATGTCAGCATCTCAGCAGTAGTGTCATCTTCACAGATTTAAGACTTCGATTTAACACACTCTGATAACAGAGATCACTTATGCCCACTTGGTGCACTGAGAAATTTTGTCAGTGAATGAACCTGAGGAAGAAAATATAAAGTAGATAGTTTTCAGGCATCTAAGAGTTATATCTACCTCTTTCCCTCCTGTCCAAAAGCTGATGGGATTTTACTGTGCACTGTCTCCAGTTCATTAACTGAATGCTCCCTAATTAGTAAAAAAAAAAAAAAAAAAAAAAAAAAAAAAAAAACATTAAAAGAATCAATAGCTGGAATTATTAAAATTATTAAAGCAAGAACAAACAACACAGACTTCAGGGTAAGGCCCCATTCTAGTGTTAATAAAAAAAAAAAAAGTTAAAAACTGACAAAAATGATGAAGTTGTCAAAAATGTATTAAGAGGTTGACTGTACTGTTGATCCAAATTTAAAATGAAATATTTAGAACTTTAGTTTCAACAGAGCCTCCTTTTACAGCATGTTTAGCATAAATCTGTGCAAGAGGAACATTTAAAGAGCAGTATCTTTAAGACACTCATGGTGAAAAAAAGAAAATCATCCTATGGATTCAACATCTTTCACTTGGGAATTAACACAGCCATAGAAAGAAAAAGAGGAAATGTAGGTGCCAAGGGATGGGAAATTGGAGGCCTGATTTCTTTTGCAAAATTAACTCTGGAGGCTGAAATAAAATTCAACCTGTTAGCAAAAATTTGGCTCTCTTTCCATTAAAATACCTTCTTAATCAGTTCAGCATGTTAGATATATATCAAACTGGACCTTGTACATCTGGGGAAAACAATTGTTGATTTCCATTGTTATGTAGGGTACTACCTAGAGTCTCCCAAACCCCCAGGCCATTTTTGTTTTTAAAGGGAACATAGCATTAGTATACAGAAATATTGATAGATAGTGTCAGATCCTGATAAACAATGTGTTGAATATTTTTCTAATTATCAAGAAGTGAAGTGTCCAAAATTGAAGCCAGGAAGTGTCACAGGACAGTGCAGTAATTCACAGAAGCTAGGTGTAACACTGAATTGTAACTTGGAGTGCACACATGCAAGGGAATATAGTCTCATAGCAACATTTTTCTCTGGTGAAGCATTATTTACTTTTAAGCACATATTTAAATCCAATCAACATTAAAAAAACTGAGGAGTGTTGAAATGTGTTACCAAGCCAGGCTCGAGACATAACTCACTTCCATGAGTTACGCAGACATTAGGCTACCATACAAACTTGAGTTGCCCACACACCTCCTTCCTGAAGAGGAGCCAGGAGCTGGAGCATCCTCCCCCAACTCCCACAGCTACTAATCCATGTAGCTGTGCCACTGCAGGCAAGCTTTGCCATGGTAAAAAGCAGCCGCATCTTTCTATTTCACAGCATTAAAAGCCAAGGGAAAGCAGGGAGGGATTTTTGTCTCAGCGGCGTGTCTGTGAGTCACGCTGCCTCCCGGGGCTGCTCCTTGGGTGGTACAGTTTACACACCATCCCTCGCTCAGAGGATGTGCCTGAAGTCCCCATCAAGCCCTTTGTGACGGGAACAAACAAAAGTTTTACATACACTTGGTCATATGGTCTATGTAATGTTATCCAACATGTAATTAACAAGAGCAAATTTTCTAAAGCTCAGACTGTTTGCTTCCAAACTAATCCCAGTGGAAAGCGTTTCTACTTCCACATTGCCCTGTTTTGAATATCTTTTTTTTTTTTTTCTTTTTGCTTTGGTTTTCCAGGTCCTCTTATAATTTATACCACCTACTCAGCAAGTTTCGATACAGTCAATACTAACTGACCACAGCTATATAGCAGCTCAATGCTCATTCCAATTATTTTCAACAATATATGGATTAGATTACACATGCACTGCCAGAAAAAACGATCTACCTCAGATTTAAATCATTAAGAATGACCCTCTGGAGACAATAATCTCTCCTAAATGTGAAAACTACAGACAAATGTCAGAATGCTGTCTGGCCCAGGAATGTTTCCTCATAACAAGGCTGGTTTGTGCAATCAATGAGGCTGACAAAATCTCCAATATGCTCTCAGGGCCTGATCCAAAGCACAGTGAAGTTTATGGTAACACTCCCATTGACTAGAGCTGTGTGGGAAACTCTTTTTCTGGCCCTTGAGAACTTGGGATATTTTGAAAGCTTTTTCCTCCCCATCCTGAATGGGAAAGAAATGTTGAAATCTCAATCTGATTGAAAAATATCAACCTGATTGAGATAATTTGTGTTTACGAGAAAAATGGAGAAACTCAGTTTTGAAATTAAAGCTCAAATTTTAAAAGTCAAAGACTTCCTATAAAGAAATTGGAAGTTTTCAACTAAAATGTGACACCATGAACCATTTGAGTTATTCCAGCATTCTCTTTTATTGTAGAGAGGACCTTTGCTTCAGGAGCAAATCCACCTAGACAATTTTGCCCTTTCAAAAATGGATTGTTTATAGTCACTATGTACATCTTCATAACATAAGTAATTTATGTTCCAGCAACTGACCAGGCATGGTCTGTCATCAAAAGCCAAGAAATGGAAGCTATTTGATATAAGGAGTATAAAAAAAGTAGGGCAATTCCTCAGAACTGACTTCAAGATATAAACACCACATCTTTCACTTTTTTAATTATGCTTTCTTCTGCAGGGTGATAACTGCCAAATCACATGTATTAAAGTAGCATTTTTCAGCCCTGAAGATCTTGAACCCCTTACAGCTAAGCCCTCCCTTCAGATTATAGCTGAAGCCACTGGATGGAGCTGTTATAAATAGTCTCACAAGACACAAGAGTCAGTCATCTTTAGTTTTTAAGAAACCTGCATTGTCGTTATTTTTAAGATACTTCCAATGGGAAAGCTGTCACAAGCAATAAGGAAGGTTTCTTTCTACAACCAGTATCTACAGAGGGTTCTTGCTCACAAGGTAGCAGCAGATATGCCAGTTTTGTAGAAGGACTCCATGAAGTCCCTAAAATACGACTGTGGTTTTCTGTGTAAAAGAGCAAGTGGCACTAAGAATACAGATTTACATTCCATAGCATTTGCATTTTCTTTGAGGGAAAACACAGCCTGGTAGACCCTAGAAAATGAACTATGATTCAAAAAAGGTGAGAGCACAGAACAAAACCACCTCTGTTTCATGTAGAGTAAAGAAAGGATATGAAAAAGGGAGAAACAGGTTGCCAATGTAAGTCATAAAAGGAAGCGTGTACAAGAGCTGGAATCTTGAACTAAAATATTCTGATAGCAAACACTATGGCAGTCTCCTATGCATTAAACAGTCCCTGCCAACATCTGAGTCATTGTAATACACAATTCTTAAAAAACAGCAGTTTCCCAGACAAAACATCACTGCAGATATTGGTAATACAGAGCTGAGGAGTTAATTATTCTTCTTCTGTGTGTATATATAGATAGAGAATAATACTGAAAGCTCAAGAACTAATAATAAATTGGGTGACAGCGCCTGTAAATAAATGGGTTCCTCATGGGAACTTCTGAATTGACATTCACCATCCTTAAACAAATTCATTTCTGCCTCCAAGTGCCATGTGAACTGTCTCACCTACAGAACCTACAGCACAATTTTCCACATGACAGAGAATGAACAGCATCCAGGACTTCAGCTGAGTGTTAGAAGAGCAGCAGGCCATGGTCAGAAACACCCATCAGCAGCACACACTGTGCCTGATGACACCACCATCCGCCAGGGAATGTGCCACTCCAGGAGCACATACTCAAGGATTTATTGTGCAGTATGTATTTCCTATGACTTTGACAATCAGCATCGTAAATTAGGCTTCATATTTTTTTTTATAATAGCTTCAAAATAAGTGTATGTGTCAGATTAGCCAGTAATCTACCTCAGTATCTCCACCTCGTACCTCTGGCTTTCGATGAGCTGTCAAGAAATTCAGGATAACAGTCAATTCCCTCATTTCTAGCTAGAGCCTAAGGCCACTTTTGCAGACACTCATTTAACCTCCTACTTTAAAGCTCTTGCTGAGCATGCCATGTTCTATATCATCAGCCACCTTTCCAGAGCTATCATCTGAGCTCCCACAGCAAACAAATTCAGCAGCTTTCTCAGGACAGGAGCCCTCTGTAATGCTTCCTGGCCAAAGCAGTGCTACAGAACCCCACAGCTACCACGACCCCTTGTCATCACCTCCTTGCACCTATTCATGCTTTCATATACATCAGGCCCATTCGCTGCTTTCTTTCCAAGCCACCATCCAAATGCAAAGTCTCATCTGTTGCCTGAAAGGTTTTCAGATTATGCAACAGTTGGAAAAAAGCTTAGTTTGTCTCCGGTTTGTTGTATCGATGTTATGCATTGTATGTGCTGCTAAAAAAAAGTGCTGGGGAGTCAAGATGTGCTTACACTGTGCTCGTTGATGGACTGGGGGTCAGGTGGAGCCCTCTGGGGCAAAGAGAAGATTGCGTTTCTCCTGAGAATAACTGGATGTACCTGGCTTGAGGTTTCTAGAGGACAGGACAGGTCCAGCCAGCACGTAGCAAGCAAAGATCACAAAAAGGAGCTGAAGACTCCTGGCAGGAGCAGGGACTAGCCTACAGCAAAGCCTTGACATTTATGAAAAGTTGAGGAATATTCAAGTGCTCCATAGGAGCTCCATAGTAGCTGCGACCTTTGACAGTCACCAACAGCTATTAGACTAAAGGACAAAACATACTGCAAGTACATAACCAGAGAATTAATAACTAGTATCACTCTGAAGTTGTGAGCTTTCTGCACGATAGGATTATGCACAGAACTTTTGTCTTGCCTTTAAAAAAAAGAAAACAACACAGCACAGCCTAAGAGACTGTGAGCCTTTTAGCGCCTTCTGGCATGTTTGTTTTAAGTAGTGGTATTGTTCTACCTCAAGACTAACATATCAGCCAATTACAGGCGGGCTCAAAGGATTATATATTTATATGACTACAACATATGAGTGCCAAAAAGCCATCAAGAAGTTTTTACAAGCTCTGTCCTGTAAGGAACAAAGAGAAAAGCTCAAATATGGAAATCACTCATCAAGTGATTTGATCTTCAAAATGCTCCTGAAAGATGCACTTTTATTAACTGATAATCTCTAACTTTGTTCTCTATCCTTAAATTCCATTTATATATTAGATGACTCTCTATACAAAAATGACATGGTTTCATTCTCAACCTGCATGCTCACATGCTTAGATGACTGATTGGAAAGACAATGGATAATAATTCTATCTATTCCCACAATTAGTTATCTTTTAATTAAATTTTGCAGTTAGTTGCCTGATTGCTATCCCTGCTTTTTTTTTTTTTACCCCTTTCTTTTTTAAACTCCAAGTAAAAAAATATATTGCCCTGATGTGGAGAGAAAATCCTTGCTACTGAATAAAGATAAATATATACATAAAGATATATACAGCTGCTCATGCTAGCGAGAGCACAAACAAGCTTTATGTTCAACTTCCTTGACAAAATTTCTCACAGAAGCAGAAAACTGAACTTTCAATTTTTGGAACGCCCTTCTGGTTGTATATTTTCTATCTCCATTGTGTAAGTAGAAAAGGATAACGAGTTACAGAAATAAAAGCAAGAAGATGAGAAGAAAAAAAAATTAGGAATGAACAAAGCTTGAGAACATGAAATTGAACCTCAAAGGTTTCATCGGTATTTTTCCAGGTACAAGGATTCCTTCTCTAATCCTAGGGAACAAAGAGTACTTTGATTTCTCTTCCAGTTTTGGAAAAAATCTTTCCTATGTCTGAATCTGCACTAAATACCATTATCCTTATTGTTATTAAAAATCTCAGCAACAATGCTGGTCATTACCAAGGTCTCCACAAGGATAAACTCAATATACATGCCCAGGCTGAAGAGGTAGTGTTTTCTTCAGAGGGCATGTATCTGTATTATTTGTATTTAATTCCATGTTCTTGTCACCCAGCAGTTAAAAAAAAATGCAACAGAACAGAAAAATTCCACAAAAAGCAATTTTATTTATTTTTTTTTAAATCAGTCAGTCACCACATTCTTCATCCCTGGGATGAAGGTGCAATTTACTTCCTCTACTGTTTATTCATACATACCACTTGCACGCCAGAGCATTGAGCAATGTGATGAATTTTGAAGTTAGACATACCACTGCCTCCAATACCTTTTAATCCTAAACTCACTTTTTGGCAGGGATATAAAATAGCCCCATTCCTAATGATTAACGATCAAAATACAGCTAAGTAGAGGGAAAATGTTGCTTTCAAGTTCAAAGTCTAAACTTCATGGAACTACAGAGTAACTTTTCCTGTAATCCTGGAGAAGGCAGTTAACCTGAGCCCCTGAATTCTGCAGATTACATGGGTCTGCAAGGACAACCAGGATCTCATCTCTGGCTTCCAACGCACAGAATCATGATGAAATAATATTCAGTACTGACATTTTTGAAAGGATCCTCTTTTGGGCAAGGCCAAAACCCACAGGTATTGCAGGTAAACACTGTTAAGTAAGAAAATGACAGCTTCTGTTTTGTCTGTAAAACTGTTCCTGCAACATGCAAGCAACAGATTGGCATAGATACATGCACTTGCCACTTTTTTTTTTTGCCAGCATGTAGGATTAAACCATGTTTCCATATCATACCCAGATGTGCAATCAAGAGAACATCCTAGAGCATCACCTCCTGAGCCTGCCCTAGAAGCTGCTCTTTATGCCACCCACCATTCCAACTAGTAAAACAGGACAGCACTTATACTGAGCTAGTACTGCACACACACACACAAAAAAAAAAAAGCTTAGTGCTGATTTATTTAATTTAAAGGGTATTGTGACTAAAAGACCTGTCTCTAATTTACTGTATTGTAAACTGCTCAGAAGCAGCGCATGCTTTCCCAGGCTTCAGCTGCATTTGAGGCGATCCGCTCCCCACAGACATTTCCATGGAGAGCAGGGAGGAGAAGCGATGCAGCTGTGGGGCGTCTGCCCACGTCTAACCCTGGGTCAGCAGCAGGCTGTGCAGGCAGCAGCAGTGGCCCAGGAGGTGGAGGAATCCCCCTTAACCTTCTGGAGGATTTTCACGGCACTGCATTTCTGCAGTGAGGCTCTTCTCCCCCGCCCCTGCCAGCCCCATCCCTAGCATAGTTTGAGAACAATACGCAAATGTGATTCCAATTAGGCCAATAACATTCACGATGGTTCAGCCCTTGCCATCTGTCCAAAGGGAGCAAGGCTCTGTTTGTTTGGGGTGTCCCCCCATCCTCCTTTCTTATGAATACCATTTGACAAAGCAATCCACGTAATAGATTTAATGTGTTTTATGGCAAAAAAAAAAAAAAAGAGCAAATTAAGGCAGTTCCACAATTAATTCCCACCGTACTGGAACATTATATAATTTATCACTTGTACATAATTTATCATGATTCAACATTCAAACACATTAAACAAAGACAGAGAAGACAATAGTAAAAGCCTAGTAATTACTAACTCTTCCCTTATAGAGGGGTTATGTTTGTATGAAGTAAGTCCTACTAAAAACTCCAGTTTCTAAAAATTTAGGTGCACTTGCATTAAGAATGAAAGATTCGTTATTGTTTCTGAGACTAGAATAATCAAGCTATTAAATTAATCCTGTTTATGTGACTGTCTCTAAGTCTTTGTTCTATACACATACACACTATCAGTAAATTTAGTTATTTAAAAATAATAATAATAATTAAAATCTCAATATAGGCTGTCAGATATTTACCTAGTGCTACATAGTGCGTTCTAGGGGAAAAGGTCATATATAGGACTATGCAGACAATTCGTACCTCACCCTCTGGATGTTCATGCAGTAACTGCTGCAACCCTGTTTCTGAATTAACCTGGATGGTTTGTGACCTGGACCCTCATTGCAGGAAGTTTCGTGTTCAGACCTCATTTCTATCACATGAGGGGAAGAAGGCAAAAGCAAAGTGCCATAAGCCTGGATGCAGCAAGAAGCCCCAGTGCACACTCAGAGGTATGCAGAAAAATACCAAGTGCACATCCCAGATCCATCCTGGGATGCTTTGTAGAGCCTGGGCCATTGTAACAAGTGCATCAAAACACAGCGGGGGGGGGAAAGATGTAAGGAAGAAGAACTCACTTCTAACATACTGAAACAATTTATTGGAACAGATTTAATCATTTCACTCTTGTTGAAGGGAGCAAGTTCATGCTGAAATTGCCATACTGAAGAGAATGGAACAAGTCATGGGAAGGAAGATGTTACAGAATTAAAGAGCGATGTGGGAGAAAAGAGCAAAATGATTCCCTTTGTTTAAAGATGCTCTGTAAGGTTGTGTCATCACACTGATGCAGGGATGAGTAATTTATTCAGATCATGGAATTTCCACCCAGCATTTTTCTAGCTTTTTCTCAGTCAAAAAAAAAAATCTAACCATTCAACACCACAGTTCTTAGTATAGAGAATAGCACACTTTTGAAGAAACTGCTTAATTTTTTTTTACCCTAAGAACTAACATTTTTCTACATGTTAGCCAAAACACACTACTTCCCTTCATTGCTTAACATATGAAGCCCAAAAGAAATCTTTACACACTGACATAGCTTTATCTAAGGAGTAGGAACTTGTCAGAAGAACCCTTGTAAATTTGTTGCCTTGTGTAGGATAGTAAATTGACATCTCCCTTGCCCTTTCATCCCCTAAAGAAATGGTTGCACCTAATCACAAAGAAGGTGAAAGCTGAACAGAAACTAATTCTTCCACTTACAAATAATTGAGACATAAGAGAAAGATGGTTTTATTTATAATTAACCCCAATTTATATTTGCATTAAATGGTATAAACCAGAGGGTTTTTGTGTTTTTGTCACTTCACAGAATTCGAAATAACTGACTATCAAACAGTATTAACCATTGGCTGAAGAAGTATAAAGGAGCTATACTATGGGCTTCAAAGGGGATCACAAATGAGTGCAATCTGTCTGTTTCTAGGCCTGTATTTCAGCAATTCAGTAGGAGTTGGGGAAATCATTCAAAACTTGCTCCAAAATCCACCTCCCCAACAATCCAGGACTGGTGACTCATCCCATTTTGGCTGCTAAGTGTTTCTATAGAACTAAGCAACACAAGAGCTGAAGCCGTTCTAATTATATGTATAGATTGACCACTTCATGTATTGTGGAACCAGAAAAGGAACTGATGCAGCCCTAGCCTGCCCCTCTCACCACACAGACCTGGATTTACCTGTACAGAGGAAGATGTTACCATAAAGTTTACTTTGTCTTTGTGGATATGGGAAACTCTCACCTGAAATTTCTTTCAGTAGTGAACTTATTCTACTCTTACACTCCTTGACGACAACTGAAGATAACTTTGAAGCTTTGGAGAAGCCTGCAGCCACAGCAATGCAAAAGGATGCTCCAAAAAAAAAAAAAAAAGTTAAGAGTTATCATTAAGCTTTTATTTTTGATTAGTTTCCCCTCTGCACTCTTCACATACCAAAGATTAACTGGGAAGGTAGGGGGTGTGGATGATGGGGGAAATTATTTGGAAAGAGAGCAAAAAGAACCGTTAGCTTTTTTTAAAAAAAAATAAAATAACATCAATAAACATTTAAAATAACAATATCAAATAGAAGATTTACGTCCAAATTTAGAGAATGGTTAAAACACCAAGTTTTACTTACCTTTAAACATCTTAAGCTTAGATTTGATTAATTATCAATTATATTTCATGTCCTAGCTACTGACTACCCTGATAGGTCATTTCTTGTCATTCATTGCTTCTGCAGTCTGAAGATATCTTTAAAAAAAAAAACAACAAAAAACATGTTTACACAAAGTTGAAGAAAGTGCTTCAGTCCATGGCACCAGTCACAGCACTAGTCATTTATGACGCTTTAAGGAAAGATTTGATTTACTACATTTCTTGTCAAACGATAAAAACTCTACATACAAAAAAAGCAAGTTGAATTCAACACTATATTTTGGAAGGTACGAAAGTTTAAGCAACGCCTAATTAGCTTTTAGAGCAAAGCTAATAGGAGTGATTAGATCTGATGTATTATGGTACAAAGTCAACAGTATATCTTTCCAAAATACTATCTGAAGCTATTAGAGTAGTCCCCTTGTGAAGTCAGTTAGTCTAAAGCATGCAGTGTGGGGGATCAATGTCTAATTTTACTAAGGGAGTTTTGGAAGCTTCACCAGTCCTTATCCAAAACGCTAGAGCTTGCTGGGCTCAATCCTCATACCATTTGGATTGTCTAATAAGACACATGATACATCTTCCCTCTGATAAGGCCAGAAAGTTAAGAAGTACTTCAGCAAAACATTCTTATTATCATTTTCAACAAATCAAAATATATGGAAGCATGAAACAGAACTGCTTTTTCACCAGACCTCTTTCAAAATATTCAAAGAGCACATCTAAGTTCATCCCAAGAAATTCGCGAGGCTGAAGTACAATTCCCTCATCCTTTAAAAGAAATACCACCATTGCCATCTTCCACTTCATGTTTTAAAAGAGACTAAAATTGCCTACAGATATATAGAATTTGCATGTATGGAAACATTTCCAACAACACCGAAAGACAGATTTTTATTTATTTATTTATTTATTTTTAAAAAAAAAGAGTTCCTGGCACCCAGAAATTTCTGGATTTTTTTTTTCCACCTAAAAGATGACTTACACTCAATACTCGGAGTCTGAAACTCAAGCCATATTTGAGTTTTTCTGAAACTCTGTCCTTGATTACAGATACTCAGTAAGATCACTTCCGAGAAGGGAGACTCACCACCACTTGCAAAACATTTTGTTGCCCTACCATATCAGGATTTGGCAAGAGCAGCATATATTCTTCATTGTCAGCTTCAATTGGGACTAAATGAAGCCAGAACTTTCAGTTAACCTAAAATGTTGAATTCTTAATATTTAATAAAAATACCCTATTCCTATGAACCCATTATCTAATCAAGAACAGTTCTTCTTTATCTTCTTTGAAGGAAGAGGAGTTTAAACTTTAAAGAGAAAAATGCTGTAAATTATTACATTGGGAATTATATCCTTAACCGGTATAAACTGGCACAACTTCAACAGAGACCTGTTGATTAACATCAGGACATGGTCTCGTCTAACCTGTTTAACACTGATGTCTGCGCACGCTACTGTGGTACTAGCCCCAGTCCCTAGCATCTGCTTTCAGCTGTCAGCAGGTAGAAGTCAACAAAAAAGATAATTCTTCATTTTAGGTTTTCTCTTGCCTGTTTTGTATGAATTCCAAAAAACTATTTTCTTTTGTTGTATTTTGGTTATTTTTGCTCATAGAGGTTTTGGGACAGCACCAGTGGAAACTGAAGCTGTCTGGTTAATCTGAGGTCAAATTTTGTGTAGGCAGCTGCAATCCAAATTTCCCCACCCTGCCCTACCAGTAACCTGAACTCTGACCTGCTGGGACCACCCCCTTGCTCCTGCAAATGCTCAGTCCATATTTCCACTGAGCAAATACAGCCAAGTTAACCAAAATGCCAGAAAAGCTAT